>NC_048272.1:2675999-3025063 GCF_009762535.1 Notolabrus celidotus | reverse complement strand
AGGGACAGACTGATATTCTGCAGAAGGTACAGGGACTGGACTGCTGAGGACTGGGGTAAAGTCATTTTCTCTGATGAATCCCCTTTCCCATTGTTTGGGGCATCTGGAGGAAGGCTTGTTCGGAGAAGACGAGGTGAGCGCTACCATCAGTCCTGTCTCTTGCCAACAGTGAAGCATCCTGAGACCATTCATGTGTGGGGTTGCTTTTCGGTCAAGGGAGTGGGCTCTCTCACAATCTTGCCTAAAAACACAGCCATGAATAAAGAATGGTACCAGAACGTCCCCCGAGAGCAACTTCTCCCAACCATCCAAGGGCAGTTTGGTGATGAAGAATGCCTTTTCCAGCATGATGGAGCACCTTGCCATAAAGCAAAAGTCATAACAAAATGGCTCGGGGAACAAAACATTAAGATTTTGGGCCCTTGGCCAGGAAACTCCCCAGATCTTAATCCCATTGAGAACTTGTGGTCAATCCTCAAGAGGCGGGTGGACAATCAAAAACCCACAAATTCTGACAAAACCCAAACATTGATTATGCAAGAATGGACTGCCATCAGTCAGGATTTGGTCCAGAAGTTGATTGACAGCATGCCAGGGAGAATTGCAGAGGCCTTGAAAAAGAAGGGTCAACACTGCAAATATTGACTTATTGCATGAATTCTGTGTAATTCTCAATAAAAGCTTTTGATACTTATGAAATGCTTCTAATTGTATTTCATTATACCGTAGAAACATCTGACAAAAACACCTAAAAACCCTGAAGCAGCAGACTTTGTGAAAATGTAATATTTGTGTCATTCTCAAAACTTTTGGCAGAAAGATACAGTATAAAAGACATGATGACAGTCCCACTCACTTTCTCCCAGGGTCTTCTCAATCAGGTCGTGCTTGGCGTCCAGCTTTGTGATAAGGTTCCTGCCCTCAAGAAACTCCTTCAGCTTCTACAAAACACACACCACACACACACACACACACACACACACACACACACACACACACACACAACACAGTCAGGTGTGCAATGATGATTATGCTCATTTATGTCACCGGATTACTCCTGAGAAATCCCTGAATGCCATAGTTCACACTCACGGTGAAGTAGAACTGCTCCGTCTCTTGCTGATTGGCGCGTCGTTTGGCGAGGCTGGGCTTACTGAGATATGATTCGCTGAAAGTGGATTTGACCGACTCCATGCTGTTGCTGTGGTGGAAGCAATCGGAAACATCGTAGTCCTCCACCGTCACCATGTCCTGGATGGTGGACAGAGTGGCCTCCATGGTTTTCTTCACCTAGTTGGGTGAAAGATGAAGAGAACGTTAAAAGAAAAAAGGTGTGCGTAACAAACGGATGAAGCACACTATTGAATCATATCAGAAGAATTAGAAAGTTGCCTGACCTCTTCATTCTCAATCTTGAGCGTGGAAAGGCGGGACAGCAGCTGCTGACACCTCTGGATTAGCTCGCTTTCCACCGGCTGCTGGGCACACATCACTCCCATCTACACCCACACACACATAACACAGAAAAAAGGGAGACATATAACAATTTGCAGCACAAATTCAGCTCTTCTTCAACAGGCTAGAGCTTCAAAAAGAGTAAGTTATCATTGAAGGAAAGACAGCTGATAACGCCCTGGAGCCTTTAGAAGCCTACCGTGTCTCCCATGTGGGACTGGAAGTCGAAGCGAGCCGGGGGGCAGAAAACGTTGTTGTAGGTCTCCATCAGCTTCTGTTTGTCCCCGTTGGGCTCCAGGCTCTCCGCTGCTCCATCCAGTGTCTCCAGGCCAGAGTGTTTGGACGTCTCTACGTTCTGTTCTGCAGACAGGTATGTCCTGAGGGCGCGGTGCAGGCTGGCATGGTAGCCTAGATCACAGCACTGTCACACACATACACACACAAAAAAATACATGAAAACACATGGCCTGGCAGGCAAATGAAACTGGCAACAAAAAGTAATCTGCAAAGAAAATCAGGTCATTGGAATAGAGGAGTTGTGATAGTATGTTTGAATACTTGAACTTTTGTGACAGTTAAACCTCTGCAAATGATCCAGAACACAGCAGCAGCACGTCTGGTCTTCAACCAGCCTAAGACAGCTCATGTCACTCCCCTGCTCATCTCGCTACACTGGCTTCCAGTTGCAGCTCGCATCAGATACAAAACTCTAATCATGACTTACAAAGCAGTCACCAAAACCGCTTCAGTTTACCTGGAACCCCTCATCCAGGTCTACAGCCCTTCTCGCCCGCTACGCTCAGCCTCTGAAAACCGCCTAGTGCTTCCAGCACACAAGGCCTCAAAATCAAAATCACTAGCTGGACTCTTCTCTTCTGTTGTCCCTAAGTGGTGGAATGAATTGTCCAACTCCATTCGATCTGCAGAGTCCCTCTCTACTTTCAAAAGACAGCGAAAGACCCAGCTCTTTAGGAAGCACTATGCACTTAGCTAGACTGTTCTCCACTGTTGTCCCCAGTGGCAGATCATGTCTTCCAGCTACAGTTGACTCACACTGTCCTGCTCTACTCTGGGAATCTGTGTTCAGCTCTGGAGTGACCCAGCACTTGGTACTTTGGTCATTATTGTGGTGATGTTAATTGTTGATGATGATAATGGAAGGTCTTAAATGGTTTGGTAGCTTCATTGTAGATGGTCCTAATTAAAAAAATAATTAAAAAAATTCCTTACTTACTTTTGTGCATTGCCTTTACACTGCTTGGCAGTACCTGCACCCAAATTGACTTTAAGCACTTTGTTACTCTTACTGATCTTGTTTCCTCTTGTCTAGATCTTTGCTTGTGTTGTTCTTGTTCTCGTATGTACGTCGCTGTGGATAAAAGCGTCTGCTAAATGACATTGTAACATTGTAACATTGTAACTAATTCAAAGTGCCAATCTAAAGCTGTCGTAATGAAAAAATGTCATAATATTACTTAATTTCAATAGCTGAATACTGCTAACCCTGTATGGAGAGGATTTGATTGCTATCAATATTAAATGGCCCAGCTCAGGTTAAACCCTCTGTTAAATATGAGCAAGTGCATACAGAAAATTAGTGCTCTAAGACTGTTTGAAAAGAAGACACCATTGAGACAGAATATTATGCATTACATCAAAAGGTGTTCCAATTATTTCCAGGAATGTAAGGAAAATACCAAGCAGCAACATCCGGTCAAAAAATATGAGTCCAATGCGGATGTGCTAAAAACTGCAGTTCATAGAGGATCCACTTGAGGCTGGCTTCGGAAGTACCAGAAACCACATACACACCAATTCAAAAAAAAGTTGATCTTTACTTGGGATGCACCGATCTGATCCTGGTATCGGATATTGGCTAGATTGGACTCAAAAAGCTAGATCGGGTATCAGTGACAAGGCGCCGATATATAGTGCTGATCCATATGGCAGATCTATTCATATTCTATGCTTTTCTGTGTTTACAACAGCCATGTGAGTCTCCTACGTCATCAACGCCGACCGGTCTGTGCATTTTGCCCGGTGGAGCATGATGGAGGATAACTACAGAGGCTCTGCAGTTTAGGTGCATGTCACGCTTCTTTTGCTAACAACTCTGCTGGAAACTTGCAACATGTGCAGCCCTAATGTTTCCACAGACGGCACTTGCGCTGAAAAATATAATGGGAGCCCAAAGGAAGAAGTTTACATCAGCTGTAGCCTACTGCAAAGAAGGAAGAAACCTTCTATTAATAGATTCAAAGTGTGAAAAAATGGACAGGTTATTGGATTTAATTGGGATTCCAGCCTCTGGTTTAGCACTTGGAACCCAGGTACAGTTCACCATCAAGTCAGAAAAGCCTGAAGTTGCCAAAACATGATTCTATCCTCACATAAAGGAATAGAGATTGTTAAATCAATACCAGGATCAAATCGGCTAGTATCGGTATCAGCAGATACCAAAGCCCAGGTATCGATATCGGTATGGGGACCTAAAAAGGAGGATCGGTGCATCCCTAATCTTTACAGCAGAAATAAACATGTTTACAGCCTGATACAAAAAACAAGTGTAGTCTGGATAGCTCATTTCTCAATCGGTACACTCTGTACGGGGGGTGAATTTATTTCTAACGCAGCAATTTCAAAGATATTGAGATTACGAGTCTTCCAATGAGAGGCACAGCTGACTTGATTGACAGGCGGGAACACTGTAGCTGTTGGCTAGGAGGCTCAAAGCCCGCCTCTTTACATCACAATCACTGGACAGCAGCAATATGGCTGCCACCGCCACCGATTGGCCTCAAAACAGTGCTTCAGAAACAGATGGGTGACGTCACGGATACTACGTCCATATTTTATACAGTCAATGGAAAATACATGATCTTCGTGAAAAGTAGCATTAATGATAGATTTGTTACATTTAATTATTTCAGATTGCAAAGGTGGTCAAAAGGACAAATAGGTGTGGCTGATGGATGCAACTGAACCCTTATCTCTCACTTATGTTGAAGAGCTTCAGAGATCATTTATTTTATGTGATACAGATTTCAGAGTTTTGATAACTGATATTTTGCTTGCTCTAAGTGACGTTTCATCCTTATATAGCACAGCACTGTTATTGGTTTCTTACATCATGTGATAAACTACCTGAATTTGGATCTTTATAATCAATATAAGATAAGATAAGATACTCCTTTATTCGTCCCACAACGGGGAAATTCATGGAGTTACAGCAGCAAAAAGAAAAAGAAAGGTGTACAGTACAAGAATTTCAACAAGAATATATATAGAAAAGAAATGTCCATCAGAGACAACAGCTTGGCCATAATTCTCCTGTCAGCCACCACCTCCACAGGGTCCAGGAACCCTATTATACAATAACTGTCAATAGTAGCCTAATACATTGATGGGAGCAGCACATGCACATGCAGATTACACCACTGTTTTCTAACAGCATAGAGGATGACATTTCTGGTAAAGAGAGTTAATATTTTTCAAGTTAATAAATCATGGTATAAGTTTGCCTCATATACAATTATACTTGCTTCTACCTGAAACTTAATTAAGACCAATCAGAGCATTTCCAATACTGGTATCACTATCAGAACAACTCCATGTTGTATGCCTTTTAAAGTTTTGTCACTTCATTTACTCTCACAGAAACTGCTGGATTGCAGGTCTCACCAACATGTAAACAGTAATGGCTCAGATAACACTGACACACTCCTCTTGGGGCAAGTTCTGCAACTTCCACTGATCCTTATTTGACCAGTGGAAGTGGATCAGTGGAATATTTCCCATGCATTTGAGAATTTCTATCGTTTCTTTAACACACAACCACATCCTGCTGAGTTTCTGGCAGTAGTTGGAGGTATATTGAATCAATTATGTATCAAACTGATGACATTTCAGTCTAACCCCCTCCAGCCTAACACCCCCCTCTGTGTAGGGGTTAGATCAGGTTGAGTTCACAGAGCGACATCACCGCTCTGATGTGACGAGCGTTTGGAGGCAACGAAACAAAGAGAGGAAAGCATGCAGAGAGGGAGACCACTCTACTGCCTTCATTAGCAGCACTGACGCTAATGTGAACAGACTCACAGAGGGGCCACCACTGGCTAAGACACACACACACACACACACACACACACACACACACACACACACACACACACACACACACACACACACAATAATAGTGTCTACAATATGTTGGAAAAATGTTGACCTACAAAAAGAGTGTGTTTAGACTCACATCAATGATGTCGGAGAGGTCGTGGATGTAATATTTGAAGACACAGCCGTTGGTGGCCTCCAGTGCTAGCAGGTACTCGTTCCTGGCTTTGATGGCCTTCAGCCTGTTCTCTGTGTACTTTGCTTGTCTCTAATAAGAGAAGGAGAGAGAAAGAGAGAGAAAGAGAGAGAGAGAAGATTGCAAGGATCAAAACAAAAAGGGGAGAGGGAGACAGGGGGAGAGGAGAGGAGCAGGAGAAGGAGAGGGTAATAGGCGTTAGATTGAAACACCTCAGTATTGATTATGGATAATAATACAAAGTGCAGAACCATGTTTGTGTGACAGGCCCCAGCTGTGGCAGACAAGGTTAGCAATAAGCCAGCCGTGCACTTGTAAATCATTCATGAGAGAAGCACATTGTGAGTCAGTATGACAACAGGTGAAACAGCCTCCCCCCCTCTCTACTCTTTGCCCTCCATTCTCCATCCTCCCCCTCTCAGTCTATCTTTCCTCCTCCTCTTCTTCTTCCTCCTCCTCCTCACCTTCTCCTTCATCTTCTCGATCTTTTTAACACTGGAGCGCCGGACGGGCTTCTCGTCCGTCTTGATGCTGGCCAAGGTGTCGGGGGAGCGCGGCGTCTGGCGGTCGGAGCGTCCCATCTGCTTCTCCTCCTGCTTCTCCGCCTCCTTCAGCTTGGACTCAGCGTTGATGCTGTCAGTGTTGTACATGTGGTACGTCTTCATCACCTGGGAACAGGGAATGCGACATGCAGGGAAATAATTAAGCCTGTGCTTTCCCATTGTGTTTCTCTACTTTAATTACTTGGCTCTGGATTGTAAAAAAGGGATTATACACCCGTCAGAATAATGGAGGAGAGAGGAGAAACGAGGCTCAAAATGCAGACATGTATTTTTTTGGGGGGAAAAGAACCTCCAGTGCTGGCATGTAAAAAATATTGCTGCAAATGAGCCATAGCTTCTGCAACTGTAAGACACTCCAGGGGTTTGACATGGCTGTGTAAGTCTGACATAAAGAGTTAAACACATGAAACGAATGAGTGAGTGCAGTGTCAGCCTTATTTCATTGACCACCACCACAGCCATCATTGAACTGCTCTAACCTCTCCACAGCACTGGAGACAGACACACACTGCTCTGTGTATGAGTTAGCATGTGAGCACGTGCGCGTCACTCAAACCAGATCTATTTCTATCTCTTACTATATGCTATAATTACAGCATAAGATCTGCTTTTGTGGGCCTGGCTGAACTGAGGCCATGCAGCTTGTTGTAGTCAGAGCTGTGCGGTGGGAGGAAACTTTGCCCACACACACGTACACACACACACGTACACGCACTGAGACAACAGACAGTGAAATGCACTCTATTTGGCAGTATTATGGCAATGAGTAACCAGACATTATGATGCCCCTGACAGCGTGAGAAGACCAAAACAACAGACATTGGAGGGGATGTCTGAAATATGAGCGATCAGATGAGGCTCTCGGTTTTGGAAAGTGGCTTACATAAGCATGAGAGTGCAGGATATTTTAAGTGACATTTAGCTTTGCTTGGTAAAACCTGTTTTTGTCAACAAGAGTCTAAGACTAGAGTAGCAGCTCTGTCAGGCCATATTTAGGCACTGTGGTACTTTGAGCTAAATGCTGAGGTCAGCAGATGCAGACATACTCACAATGACAATGCTAATGAGGTGTAATATAAGCAGAGGTGGGTAGTAACGAGTTACATTTACTCCATTACATGTACTTAGGGATGGGTACCGAATTCAGTACTTTTATAGGTACCGAGTACCGACTAACGTAAAATCAAAGGGTACCATGTTTCGGTACCTAAACACATCCCTGCGACTGTGAGGGAATGGAAGAGGAGGCGAGTTTCCATATTTTCGCCCTGTAATAAAGAATGATCGGGTGGACATCTCTGCTCTCTGCATCTGCGCGGGAGCGCGCCAAACGGAGCCTGCAGCTGACGGGCGCGTGCACTCACTCTCGCTCCGACTACCTGCCCTGTTTATAACAGTTTCTGTGTGCGTGAATGCCCAACAAGTAAGTTGTGTGTCCTGTTATTATCAAGAGACGGAGAACTGACTTTTCCCCGTCCTCAGGCATTCACCTGTGTTCATTGATAAACTCCCAAAAGAGCAATTAGACACCAGGAGCACGTGTCAGCTAATATATCTAATCACCTATATAATCCTGTTTCTGTTCATGTCATGTTAAATTAAATAAATATGTTAAATTAAACATTTTTTTTTTTTAAATTAACATTTATTACCACATAAAAACACAAAAGTACCGAAAATTGCTACCGTTGAGTACCGGTACCCATTCCCAGGTACCGGGTATCGGTACCGTATCGGTTCAAATGTGAAAGGTACCCATCCCTACATGTACTTGAGTAGTTTTTTCAAAAAATTGTACTTCTGAGAGTATTTGTTTTGCAGAGTACTTTTTACTCCTACTCAAGTACATTTGTGTTAAAAGGAACCCCGACTGTGGGGACTAATAGGCATAAATCTGCTTGAATGTTTGTCTCATACTAGAATGCTTTGTTTAATAGACATAAAGAATTGTTATTTCTTTAAAGAGCGAAATTTATAACACATATTCTAACCTACGAGCGCAATGCATGCATGGTTGATGACATGTAATGTTTGCGTCTTGCCGAGCCTCTGGTTTTCGCCGTGTTTACTCGCTGGCTTTCAGGAGCGTGAAAACCATGATAATGCCACACTGTATGTGCTGCGTTTGGGTGTAATTTCCAGTCGAAGGGAAACAAGGGGACTGGTGTAAGTCTACACAGCTTTCCGAGAGACAAAAAGAGAAGAAAGGAGTGGGAAATTGCTTGTGGACGTACACAACTTCCGAAGGACCGGTGTTGTATGGAGCTCTGTGTCCTCGTTGAGATTTGTTCCCCTAGTCCCGCCCCAGTCCGAAATGGCCCGAATGGCGAAGGAAGCGCACGTTCACAAAAAGCTCACCACCCGACCTGTTGCTCTCGTACCACAGAGGCACTGTGGAGAGATCTAAGGTTCAAAACTGACTTTTTAAGCGAGTTTTATCTGAAGATGTTGCATTGTAGAAAGGAAATCCAAAATTCATGACTGTCTAGTTATATTTTTAAAGTTGGACACCAGCACATATGTTTGTGTTTCTATGTCTTTATTAACACAACCAACTACTGTTATTGCTATCAATAAAAAAAATGTTATATTTGTGAGAGACTTTTCATTTTGAATATAATGGACATTTGGAAGAAAGTGTGCTCATTCATTTATAGGATAAATATAAATTGTATTTTATCATATCTGTCTTAAATCCAGCTCCATTATAGCAGGTAAAGCACATCCTGACAGCTTGGAATATTAATGTCAGATTCTGTTGCCCCTCTGTTCCATGGGAAAGGAGGCTCACACATCTTTCAAATTCATACTACTGACTTCTTTCCCCACAACAAATAAGTGCTGTAATTTTCAGGCTATTTAAAACAGGGGGAACGCATCCTGACAGCTTGGAATATTACTGTCAGGATGCGTTCCCCCTGTTTTAAATGGTCAAATTAAATGACATCAGCCTGAAAATCACAGGACATAGCTGCACTTTTATCATATTATTTTAGCCTGTACATATTAGTCATGCCTATTTGTTGTTCTTTTGTATTTATAGCTGATGTTATTATTTTATTTCATTTTTATTTATAGGTCCTATTCTTATGCCTTGTACAAAGAGAGCACAGTTTACCTAAATCAAATTCCTTGTGTGTTCAAGCATACCTGGCCAATAAAGCTGAATCTGATTCTGATTCTGATTATCTCTGCTCCAACTCAAGAAAATTAGACATACACTGAGAGGTTTCCCTGACAAAGTTACAAAAGTATGGTCTCCATTTGTTGAATTTATAAAAGGAGTTGACTCTGATGCCTGCTGACTGATGCCCACTTGCTTGGCCTGTTTGCTACTGTTAACAATGCTTATGTATTGTTAATCTACTGGATTTTTTTTTCCTCAATAAATCTGGGTGTTGCCTTCTTTGCTACTTGTCAATGTGTCAATTGTTATATTTCACTTAATGTCAGATTATCACTCCTTTTTCTGATTGATTGATTGATTGATTGATTGATTGATTGATTGATTGATTGATTGATTGATTGATTGATTGATTGATTGATTGATTGATTGATTGATTGATTGATTGATTGATTGATTTTTCTATTAATATTCTTTTTTTTTTCATTTTTTTTTTCATTATTATTAGTATTGCCTTGTCATTTTGGTTATTTCTGTGTATTCCTCCTCCTGAATCTCCTTTGTTGCTCTGTATTTAGAATGTGCTCTTGGTCCGGGGGTTGGGTGGGGTTAATGTGGGTTCTGTTTGTACGAGTTCAATATGTTGATATGTGTGTGTTCATGTTTTTATGTTGCATAAACCCAAAACTTCAAAAATAAAGTTGACATTTTTTTAATATATATGTGCATCAAATCCCATGGAAATAATACCAGCAGTTTCAGGGCATTAAAACCATACATTTAAATGTGAACCTACTCGGAGAGATTTAAGGCAACAAGAGCTGTTGATAAGATAAGATGAGTGATTCATCCTCTTGGGAACAGGAAACAAAGTCTTAAGGCAATCCATCCAAGAGTTTAAATGTGTATGTGTGAGCAAAGTGAACGGGTTGAGTGACAGCTATTATATTGAGTAAAGCTGCTACTGTGGCTGATAATCCTTAATCCTCAAATCATTGTTTCCAAATTGCCTCCCTAATCTCCATGTAAGGTTTTTTATTTGTCTACAACACTTTCTCTATGATTTCCAGTTGTCAGATTACATTTCGTTAAGTTTATGTATAACACATGTGCATGGTTATATACTTTTCATAATATTGTCTCTGCAGTAATGTTCTCTTGATTTATGGTTAGAAAGTGAAGGGCACATTTTTTTTTACATTTCCCCACTCCTGTGAGGACTAGACTGCTAACCCTGACGCCAAAGGTGCAATGATCTCGACAAGGTGCAAAAGTTCACAACACATAATTATGGAGCCACATAATGTGGCTGCAATGTCAGTGGTTTCTCTTACCGTGTAAAGCTCATTAAGAACTTTCATCAGGTCCTCTTGCAGCTGTACACAGACCTCTTTGCTCTAAAGAGACAGAGAGAGAAAAAAAAAAGATTAATGTGAATAAAGAGTCTCAACCATTAGCTCAGAGTCATTACTTGCGGGGTCTATCACCCGTCCATCTAAGCGGTCCTCTCTGTCAAGTAAAGACAGCAAAACCCACTCAGTCAGATCCATCCGTCAAGACTAGATTTTCAGGCTAATAGGAGTGGAGGAGTCGCTGGCACAGATAAACGAGCGGGACAGTAATGGAATCGACGGATGTGGAGTTTAAGGAGGGAGCTATAGATACCAATCTTTACGTGTTGGCAGGGAGGGGAAAAGAGCAAGACAAGAGAGGGAGAGAGGACGGCAGAGGAAAGACGGAGGGCGGGATGATGAAGCTGCAAAAGATAGAAAAGAGACAGAAGAGGAAGGACAGGAGAAGTAGAGGCTCAACCGGTGCAGACATAGGTGCTGAGAGACTCTAGTGAATGATGATCTTCACACTAACACAGAGAACAAAAAGAAAACACCATCTGAGTTTATCTTTTGAAAGAAAATGTAGTGCCAAGTCATTTCCCTATAGAAAAACTATAGACACTAATTGTTATGAAGCAGCCAAATACATAATGAGCTTTATGAAATGGGAAACATTTACTTCATTAAAATGTGAGATTAAACAAAACCCAGTATACACTCCCCATTTGAACAAACTAGTTAATGTGATAGCAGCATTTTCTAAATTAGTTCAATAATTAAATGATTTATTTTGTGTCATCTGCTGTTTTGGCATTAATTGTTTTTTCTCTTCATTCCAGTGAGGTGTTATGTTGTCGAGTTGTGCATGTTGTTGAGCTGTGCTATTTATTTTGACGTGTGCTGCTGACCTCTTGGCCAGGTCGCTCTTGTAAATGAGGTCTTGATCTCAATGGGACTCATCTGGTTAAATAAAGGTGTCATATTCATTTGTCCTTACTCATTGTGTTCATTTTTAACCTGTACTAAAAATCAAAAAACACCAAACACATAAATCAGTCCACTCCTGAGGCGCACATTCCTACAGAAGTGTACATAAACACACACAATGATGCATTCACAGCTGATCTTATAAGTGACATCAAAGTTAAAGGACTCTTTCAACCATTTAAGCCGATCCAATCCTGGTATTGATTTAACAGTCTTTATTCCTTAATGTGAGGATAGAGAATCATGTTTTTGCAACTTCAGGCTTTTCTGACTTGATAGTGAACTGTACCTGGGTTCCAAGTGCTAAACCAGAGGGTGGAATCCCTTCATTTCAAGGATCTGGAACAATTAAATCCAATAACCTGTCCGTGTTTTCACACTTTGAATCCATTAATAGAAGGTTTCTTCCTTTTTTGCAGTCGGCTACAGCTGATGTAAACTTCCTCCTTTGGGCTCCCATTATAATTTTCAGCGTGACTGCCATCCGCTGCACATGTTGCTGGTTTCCGGCGGAGTTGTTAGCAAAAGAAGCATGCACCTAAACTGCAGAGTCTCTGTAGTTATCTTCCAGACTGGCCAGCGCTGATGACGTAGGACAGGGGTTCTCAAACTTTTTGGGGCCAGGGACCCCTTACAGGTGAGAGCATTTTCCAAGGTCCCCTCATAATTGTAACATAGATTAAGCAGAAGCTTCCTACCATTCTCACTCTTAGATGCCCTTGGAACTATTTGTATTGTAAAACTTCTCAATCTAAATACTTCAGATCTGTTCCACAGTGATAAACAGAAAACACTTCACCAGCTGTGTTTCAGATGTCAATTTAGCTTGGCTGGCTTCATAGCTTCGTTCGCTAGCACCTGAAGACACATGACGCATTTTGGTCTCCTGTCACTGTTCTCAATAAAAAACAAACTCTATATACCTGTCGTCATATAGTCTTAATTTAGCTAGCTTGGGCTTAGCATCACTTGACCATGTGAACTGATTTAGAAATGGCTCCATGCTTGCTAGCTAGTAAGCAAAGCTAAGTAGTAGCAGGAACAGTTGTGACCGGAGTGAAGTGTGAATGAGTGATACGTGACAGATTGATTTGAGTGTCACAGTCATATCAGTTTCTATTGGACCAAAGCTAACTAGGGTGGGAGTAATGGGCACAGTATGCTAGTTTCATTGGCGCAAATGGTCCTCATCTGTATATATGTTGTTTTTAATGACACAGCATTTAAAAAATGTATTAGAATTGTTTTATATTTATTTCACGGACCCCCACGCTATGGTTCGCGGACCCCCAGGGGTCCTAGGACCTCACTTTGAGAACCACTGACGTAGGAGACACACATGGCTGTTGTAAACACAGAAAAGCATAGAACTGAGATGAATAGATCTGCTTTATGGATCGGCACTATATATCGGCCCTTTGTCACCGATATCTGATCTAGCTTTTTGAGTCCGATCTAGCCGATACCAGGATCAGATAGCTGCATCCATAGATGCAAGAGATGTCTAATCTAGCTCCAAAGGAACAAGGAATAAATGTTGCACACAGCTTCACAGAAAAGAACTGGCTTAACTTGAAGCAGACAGGTAAGTGAAAGCCAAGAGGGGGTGCCAAAGGAGACATAAAAGAGGGGGTACAGAAATAGCAAAGAAAGTCAGATAAAAAAATAAATTAAATGAAGGAATGCAAAAAGGAAAAGCAAGAACAGATTTCTACAGTGAATGTTGAGCGTCTGTCTTCAACTGGAGGAGAGCAAAGAATGCGTTGGGGTGTAGTGAGGGTGAAGAGGTAAGGGAAGCCTGTAAAAAGAAGTTGTAGGGGATAAATGTTAAGGTAAAAGGGTTGTTCCGAGTGACAAATGGAAGGAAAAGCAAAGGGAAATAAATCGTTTACATGCTGCAGGAGAAAAAGGAAACAGAAATCATATTTATGACTCAATGTGGGAGAATTTAAGAGAGCAGGAAGGTCAGGAGTGTGGCGATTGCTGCAGAGGGAGGAAGGCGGCGTCAGAGAAGAGATTTACGGCAGCGCAGTATAAAACTGAGGTAACAGGATAACTGAGTTTGTCCCGCCCTTACTCTTTAAAGTGCTGTAGGACGCTCATATTAGGTGACAACAAGCCAGACCGCGGCCAATCCAAAAGCAATCAGCCATGACTTAGTCCTCCTATATATCTAACTGTGGATCTTGACCTTTGCCCTTCTTGTCTTGCCTGTGGTCGCATGTCTGGCTCAGCAGGACTGCAACAGGAACTAGTTACTAGCCTGCTTCATTACCCCTGATGTCTGCAGTCCAGGTTGAGACCATGGACTAATTGAAATAGTTTGACTCATTACAGCTTCCTGTCTCTGTGTGACAAACTCTCACAATGGTTATATCTGTGTGAGCTTCCACACTAGCTGGGATGAAAGTGTTGTCCATCTCTAGGAGGTGTGTGCATGTGTGTGTGTGTGTTTGTGTGTGTCACAGCCCCTGGCACTACTAGCATTCGTGCCACTGACTGGAGATGTCGTATAAGGACTAATTATCTACTTAATTAGCCATCAGAGCTCCCTTTGTGTGTATGTGTGCTGCCTGTTTATGACCCACACTTGATGGAAGCCACCCCGCATGCCAAAGAACATCCAGTGTGATAAAAATGGAAATCAATGCCCATGACTCGACAAAGAGGGAGAAAAAAATGTAAGAAAGAGTGCTTCTGTGTTTGTTGATTGTGTGTACATTCTCACAGCCAGAGATCAGACTGCAAATGTAGCTCAAAGACAACCCATCAGGTTTTAATTCAGCAGCCTTTGCCAGGAAAATTCACTGTATTCTTATGTGGCTTTCTTTAAACCCTACCTTAAAGTATCTACTATGTGTGCAAACAAAAGCAGATAAAGGGTTTGCATTATACAACTTGTTTACAAAAAAAACGTAGATTAAAGATGAATTTCTGCTTGTATCTCAGTGTGATCCCTCTTGTCTTGCCCCCTCTCTCTGCTCTCAGCATCCTCAGTTCCCTCTTTTCTGCTCTTCCTTCACATCTCATTTTTCTTGCCGTCTCTCTTCTTTTTCATTCAGACAAGCAGGGCTGAGATCAGGGTGCGCCGAGACGATTGCCTGCGTATGAACCACATACAACACAAACTCTACTGGCCCTGAGGTTTCGCTGACTCGCAGTCAAGTCAATAAATCAGACATGACAGGAAAAAGATGCAGCACGGACAGGACAGAGCAAAACATGACACAGATTCAGCTTATCAGACTATGGCTGCAACTGTGATGCTACTTTTAAATACATCAGTCGATACTGTGCCCGTAAACAAGCACTCAATAATGTAGCAGAATGTTATTCCAACAAACACATTATAAACTTAAACCTCAGTTCTTAAAGCTACACAGTTTCCACCCTTCATATTTCATATTCAGAGGGGAAAGCTCAAATGCTGTTATTGTCACACAACTGTGATGTGAACTGTGTGTGTGAAACAAGGTATCTGACAAATCCCTATCATTTCAATGCTTCCTTACTGCAATGAAATATAGGAGGGACATCAGGCCACATTTCAAGTTAAACAGCATATTTGATGAATGTTTAGCTGGCTTACTTTTACTTGTTACCTCCAGGTTAGATTACTGTAACTCCCTCTTATCAGGCTGCCCCAATAAGTCTCTAAAGATTCTTCAGCTAGTTCAAAACGCCGCAGCTTGAGTACTGACTAAAACTAGGAAGAGGGAGCACATCTCTCCAGTGTTAGCTTCTCTCCACTGGCTCCCAATAAAATGTAGAATAGAATTTAAAATCCTTCTTTTAACCTACAAAGCCCTTAAAAATCAGGCACCCTCGTATCTTAAAGAGCTCATAGTGCCCTATTACCCCTCTAGAACTCTACGCTCCCAACATGCAGGCTTGCTAGTTGTACCTAAAATCTCTAAAAGTAGTATGGGAGGTTGAACCTTCAGTTATCAGGCCCCTCTCCTTTGGAATCATCTACCAGTCAGGGTCCGGGAGGCAGACACCCTCTCCACTTTTAAGAGTAGACTTAAAACTTTCCTTTTTGATAAAGCTTATAGTTAGAGCTGGATCAGGCTTGGACCAGCTTTTGTCATGCTGCTATAGGCCTAGACTGCCGGGGGAACTGGCACACTGACACACTGGGATCCTAGCTCACCCTCTTCCCCCAACCCCTTCATCACTTACTTTAACTCTGCCTGTCCCATTAAAGTTACTAACCATAGACCTTTCTGGAGTCCCTGAGCTCCATTGTCTCGTAGATTCCTCTGAGCTGCCGTAGACGTCCTCCTGCTGTGGACGTGCTGGACTCCAGCGGCAACAGCTTCTACGACTCGTCTCATCACTATCACCTCTCTCTCTTACTCCCCTCTATCTGTCTTTCCAGACCCAACTCAGTCGAGGCATGATGGCTGTCTAACATGAGTCTGGTCCTGCTGGAGGTTTCTGCCTGTAAAAGGAAGTTTTTCCTCTCCACTGTAACTAGCTAAATACTGCGATGTGCAATGCTCATGATGGATTAAGGTGGGGTCAGACTGAGTCTTACCCTGTCTTGGTGTTGGGTCTCTGTTCATAATTTGACATAGAGTGGTCTAGACCTCCTATGTTTGTAAAAGCGTCTTGAGATAACGTTTGTTGTGATTTGGCGCTATACAAATAAAGATTGATTGATTGATTGACTTCATGTTCATTTGAAAAGGGACAAGTATGAAGGAAGTAAACTAATTTGCAATAAAAGCCAGAAGGTCAACAATGAACACCTAAAAACAGACAGTGTGAAACAAACTAAAAAAAACTACACAGATATGAGAATAAAGAAATATCAATAAAACACTGTGAAACAGGAAGCAAAAAATGATTGAGTCCTCTTATAAAAATTGTACCAGTAGTGCAATATTTTTCAGAAATAATCAAAGATTGAGGCAGCTAGTACCTTTAATGGTCCAAGGAACACAGAGATTTATTTCTGTCAAACAAGAAGCATTTCAACCACCTGTCCATTGTTATCACCCTGGGTGCACTTTTATTAGCATGCAAATGTATGTGAACAATTGACTTCAACAGACGGAGGCCTTGTGGTCCAAGCGTTTTTTCAAATAATATATTTTATGAATGAATATGCTCAATTTGGAAATAGTGTCCTATTTTATGTTGCATTGAAATAAACTCTATAACATTTACTTGTAGTGGTATCATTTGAATGTCTAGGTCAGGGGTGTCAAACATGCGGCCCGCGGGCCAAAACCGGACCCCCAGAGGTTCCAATCCGGCCCGCTGAACGACTTTGTAAAGTAAAAAAATTACAAAGAAGATATCAGAATCAGAATCAGAATCAGCTTTATTCGCCAGGTATGCTTGAACACACAAGGAATTTGACTTTAGTAAACTGTGCTCTCTTTGTACAAGGCATAAGAATAAGAATAAGAATAAGAACTACAATAAAAAATATAATAACAATAACCATATCTATAAATACAAGAAACAAAAAATAGGCTTGACTAATATGTACAGGCTAAAATAATATGATAAAGTGCAGTGGTGAGTAGCAGAGGTAGTTTTTACATTATAAAAATAGTAGTTAAATAATACAAAAATAGAAATATGGAATTCTGCTTGGAGAATTGTTGCATTGTGTATCTACATGTATATTTACAGAGAGTATTTATCTGACAGGTCTGACACTGTTATGGTTTAGTGTTCATCAGAGTGACAGCAATCAATTATTATTATTATCATTATCATTTGCAATGTTTCAATTAAAGTAACTACTATTTTAAATTTGTTCTCTGGGGGTTGCATACAATCATATTGCTGACTGAGCGCTTTTTTCTCAAAGTGAGAAAATAGATGACTTGCTGTTTGCATAATCCTGTTGAGATTCATAGACTTTTTTGGAGCACTATAAGATGATCCACTAACACTAACACCACACCCCTGCATACAACACTGTGCAGCAAGCAAACTGTTCATTCTGGTGCTGAGGGGTCCAAAATAATCAACTTTATCTTCTTCAGTATTATAATCTATCTGTTCTTTTGATGTAAACATTACACACCCTGTGTCAGGTGGATGGGTAACCTGTTTGTTTGGTGTGTTCGCAGCAGGTTTCAGTGCTGAAAGAGTTAAATATTCGACCTCACTATGAGACTCATCATGACGAAAAATACAACAGCTGCTTATGTAAAAAGATTGTTCATTAAATGTGAACATTTTCAGAATGTATTTGGTCTTTTTTGCACTAAAACACAGAGAAAAATGTAGAGTTTTCATTATTTATAGGTTATTATTTTATGATTTTACTGGTCTGGCCCACTTTAGATCTATTTGGGCAGTATGTGGCCCCTGAACTGAAATGAGTTTGACACCCCTGGTCTAGGTAGTCACAGATCAACTCTGAGGAGCAGGTTCCTACAATCTGTATCAACCATCAGTACATAAAAGCCATGTTTTTTTAAAGAAATATGACAAATAAAACTGTTTCAGAGTTCGACTGTATGTGTGTGTGTGTGTGTGTCTTACCTTCTTGAAGAGGCGTCCTGAGTCCTCGCTGATCTGAGCGAAGCGGGGGATGATGTTGTTGAGGTAGAGGTCGGACAGAGTGGCGTGGTCGCGGCTCTCCCTCTTCACCTGCAGCAGCAGCAGGTTCCAGCAGTTCACAGGAGATAAAATGCTCTGCTCCTTCCTGCACCACACAAAGAGAAACAGAGGGTTTCAAATGTATTCACGGACCTTGGAGCATCTTTTTAGATAAATTACTATCATTAAGTCTCTTTCATCTTCTAATTCCCCCTTTTTATCCTGCTGATAGATGTTCTCACACACACACACGCACACACACATGCACACACAGGCCAACTTCATTTACAGTGAAGAGACAGGCATGCTTAAAAAAAACCACTCTTTTTAGTCTTTTCAGGAAGATGACACAAGGCTTTGGGATAAGAGGCCGGGAGAGATTTAATGCCCAGACAGATTTATTTCACAAAACAGCATCCCTCGCTTTCTTATTCTTACACACACACACACACACACAGACACACACACACACACACACACAGGGTCAGCAGGCCAGCCCAAGCAGGGGATTCAGCCAGGGTACAAAACCCAGCAGGAGGAGGCAAGACTCCCCCACAGGCACAGCTGTCGCACAGAGGAATAAAAGGGAAAAAGAAGAGATGGAAGAGAAAAAGAAAGATTGAAAGACTGGAATGATTCCACTAACAGTCTAATGGCTCAATACTGTTTCTTTGTCTTTGCTTCAAGTGCCCATAGAGCCACTACACAAATACCCTCTCAATGCCCTGCTCACAACACAACACAAGCCTTTTAAGAGTGTGTGTGCACACTGTGCACAATGTGTGAGTGTGTGTGTGTGTGTGTGTGTGTGTGTGTGTGTACAGTATGTGTTATGGATGATCCATGGATGATCTAGTGGGTAAAATGGATTATGAGTGAGTGTAAGTGGATGAAAGATGGTCTTTGTGCTGTTAAGAGCAGCTTTAACTGGATAGAGACAGCAAAGAGCTGCGAGGCATTTACCACACACACACACACACACACACACACACACACACACACACACACACACACACGCACACACACACTAATGGGGGGTCAGGAAAAGTAGAACAGTGACCCAAGCATACATAAGGTCAGACAGACAGAGAAAGTCTTTGACAGAGGGGGACAGGGTGGGGTGGTGTCTATGGGGAGGTGCGTGTGTATAACTCGAGTGTGTGCGTGTGCATGTGTGTGTGTGTTTGTGTGGGAAAGTATGGTCTGATGAGATGAGTCATCAGCAGTGATGTGATATGCTGGTACAAGCTGTCACTGGTCAGATGGTCAGATGACTAACCGAGTAAAAACAATGATGTCAAGGAAAAGACAAGAGTCCACCTCCAGCCTGGTTTTGAAAAGCCCCTTCATGTTTCATTCTAAAGTTAACGACGATCATGCGGACACACGTGTGTCTATAACTTCTTTCTGCTGTCTGTTTCCTTTCCTGCTTGTCTGCCTCGCACAATTGCACAACATTTTCGCTGCAACCAAAAACAGCAACACAGTTCCTCTATTTGCTCGAGCCGGCAGTGTCTCTTCTTCCATGTGACATGAAACCCTCTGCACACCGGTGATCGTCATGGTGATTGTACCGCAAGCACCAGGTTGACTATCAGCTAACTCTCTCTCTGACCCCTTCAGCTATCACAAGGTAAACACTGATATGTTGCCAGTTTCTCCTAAGGTCACACAGTGCATGCTGGGAATGGGGTCTCTCCTGAGGTCAGGTGGTGGCCCAGTGATTCACGTTAGAGGGAAAATGCTAAATGGTCGTTTACATTCAGGATCAAAATGCACAGCATTACACATTACAAGGCATCACTGTGGGCTGTTTTCTAAAACTGACACAGACTGAACTGTTTAAAGCTGAGCCCAAACTGAAGATCAGGTCCAGGCTGTGGATAAACCAGATGTTTGAACAAGACTTTTATCATCAGTTGATCACCACAGGGATGTGAGAAGGAACAAATTTAGCTTCATCATTTCCAATAAAAACATTTAAAGCTGGGATGATGTTTCTCATTTATTTTGTGACAATGTGACATTAATTTATGTTTTGGCATAGTTCGCCTTAATAGTGTATTGAAAGTCAGATATGTCAGGGGAAATGTATAATGACCGGGTGGTTATGCAAAACAGAATCCTGACAAGGTGAGCAGGACCCCCATCACTAAGCAGAGCAGCTCCTCAAGCTGCTCTCACATCTGTGCCCAGTAACTGTCATTGATTCTTGATGCTCAGGACCAGCCTGAGACTAGCATATTTGCTGATTTAGCATGCTAACAGTTTTGTCAGTGTCAACCATAGACTGTATAAATAATGGATGTAGTATCCGTGACGTCACCCATCTGTTCCTGAGCTGTTTTGAAGCCTATCAACGGCGGCAGCCTTATTGGAAATGTGGAAGAGGTGGGGTTTGAGCCTCCTAGCCAACAGCTATGTGTTCCTGTCTGGGAGTCAAGTCAGTCATGTCCTTATTTGGGCAAAAACTTGTGATCTTAAAGGTGACCTATTACGCTCTTTTTCATCAAAATATATTGGTCTAAGAGGTCCCCAAAACATGTCTTTAAAGTTTATTGCTCAAAAAAACACTTTGAAATCAGATTTTGGTCTGCCTGTAAACCCTTCTTTTTCAGCCCTGCTCAGAACAGGCTGTTTTCTGTGTCTGTGCCTTTAAATGAGAATGAGCTCTCTGACCACGCCCCCTCAGGAAGTGGATGTACCCTCGGCTGTCCAGCACGTTGATCTAATGTTTAAATGTTGCATGCATAGACATGGCTGCTCACATACTAGCGTTACCTTAACCCTCTGAATCTGATCCAGAATCTGATCCTGATGGAGAGGCGCCTGCAGCAGGACCTTTCTGAACCATTGGTCACAGATTTAGTGTTTCTTGTTGTTTTATTTGTCAGCATGTCGACGTGTGTCTTGGTACACAGCGACGAACATGTAGCTATGTGGCTATGCTAACTAGCGCTAGCACTGTTCCATGAAAAATAAAAATCATCCACTAGATCTTCAAATCTGCAGACGTGGGGAGTAAAACCGACCTTTGTGTTTATTAAGACAGCCAACAACTAGCATGCCTCCCTCCTAAGCTCCTTGTTAGCTCACATGTGTGCAGGGAATGAAAAACGGAGGAGAGATACTTTGAGACCGGAGGTTGCCGCTTGGTGTCAACAGGCAGAGGTGAAATGTGTCATACGCTTATCTGTCCACTGGTTTGATATCAAGTGTGTGATCAGGCTGTTCCTGGAGGTGCATATGCCTTTTAAGAATAATTTACTGTTAAGGAGTTTTGACCAATCAGAGTCAAGTATTTAACACAGCAGGGTTATAGCAGTAATGAAAGGTTTCACTGATATTTCAACTGTTTGATTGAGTTCAGATGGTGATTCTCTTTCATTCTGGTTCCTGTTATATATTGGTTTCACTTCCTGGCACATTATATCATTAAAACATGACCAAAGCTTGTCGAAAGAAAGCAGACTTGGATATTATTAGATTCATAGGATGCCATGAAACAGCAGTTTATCGTGTTTGTTTTAAGGCATAACATCTTCCCTCTCTCTTAAATCTTAATTCTTGTTTTCACTTGAGCTTGTAATAGTAGCTTTAGCAGATACTGGGCCATTATAACCACTTATAAGTGTAACACAATGCTGTATACATATCATTTTAACTTCACCATGCAGCACAATTGCATGCTGCAGTATAGACATTCTCCCTGCATGGAATTAGTTTAGCCCAGTAACAGTGATTTATTGTTTTAATACTGTCTAAAGCCCAGCTGTTTCCTAATAAATCTTAATAATGTGAAACTCCTTTGAAGTGTTTTATTGTCAGTCATTTCCAATAACTTTTACAATGCAAGTATAAAGAGCAGGTAGAGTACAGAGCAGGCTCCAATCAGATAGGCCATGCAAGATGCAAAACAGCAGTTTTCAGTTCACATACGGTCAAAGGTCCATGTGATCTCTAGCATCAGATCCTGAAAACCACACTGAACTAATCCGTTGCTGTAGCAATGTGTTGTGAAAGAGCTTATTAGCAGATACACTGACCCAGTATTTAGCATAAGGCAATGCTTTCAATTACAGTGCAACTTGTGAGGGCTTCTCCATGTGACCAAACGGCCTATCAGCCTCAGGGCACGCTCACATAAACACACACACACATATATAACACAGACACACACAATACAGTTAAACCGTGTAACCCCCACCACCACTGCAGTGCGCAGTCTGCCAAATAGCGGGAATACCAGGGGTCTCCACGGGATCAACACACACACACACACACACATAACCCTCATACCCCACGTTGCTTGGAGCGCCATCAACGCCTGGCTGTACAGAGAAACAGCCGTACACACACATGCACACATGCACACACGCACACACACACACCTACATTCAGAAACAGAAAAATACACACACACACACAACCGGAAAATAGCTGAAATTCCAGCGTGGCACCCGTGCTGAGCAGCAGCAGATGCAGGGAGAGACTGTTGGATGCACAGATGTTGGATGCTAAGCAAGGCAAAGAGAAAGAGAGAGAAAAAGAGAGAGAGAGACAGAGAGAGAGAGAGAGAAGTTAAGATTGAACTCTTGTCAGACAGCAAATAGTTTTTTTTTATTGCCTTATAACATCTTGATAGACGTGAACGTTCCTGCTAACGCTGCTGCAGAAGCTGCTGACCTGCTCAACTACATATTTGATTCCCTGTCCTTTGCCCTCCCCTTTTCATTTGCTCTTTTTCCCTCTCCCCCAATACACAATACAAAACACAACACACACAATCTGCAACTGTCTCAGTATTGATCTAAGCTGGAGGGTGTGTGTGCGTGTGTGTGTGTGTGTGTGTTGTAGATGTGTGCGTGTGAGTTGGGGGTATGTCCTCTAGGTTGGGATTGGGTTTCATTTAGTGAACCTATCGATCCCTTTTAGTCTGTGGCTGTGCATGCGTGTGAGTGCGTGTGCGTGCGTGTGTGTGTGTGCGTGTGTGTGTGTGTGTGTGAGATAGCATGGATTTGGGTTTGCCCCCTGGCAGAGAAATAAATGCTTTGGTAAACAGTTGGATGCAAAACAAAGAACAAGGACAGTTCAAGGGGATAATAAGGAAGGTGGCCATAAAGGAGGTCATGGTGAACAGGAAGTCAGAGAGAGAAAGATGACGAGCGGGGCTGGAAAGTTTTGGCCCTTGAGGGGAAAATCCAGCTCGACATCAGTGAGTGTTTCCTATGCAACAGAGAGTTCCCAAGAACATAAAGAAAAGTACATTTTAATAATGAACAACAAGTTTCCCCAAATTTTCCTTTCATAAATAACCTGTAAAACAAACGTGACTTTTAAGCAACCTTAATGTAATGAGACTTTAAGCTCCTAAGATGAGACGTGATGAAACTACACAGTTCCCCTTCTTTATTTTGTTAAATCATCATGAAAACATAAAATCTTATTCTATGTCACTTTGTTGTGACAGAAAGTGAAAACATATCACAAAAAGGTAGAGTTTAACCCTGTTAGATGCTTATTTCTATTCAACTTTATACAAGAGTGTCTAGCAACCTAAATGCATAGGGGTCTTCATCATGTAAGCTGCATGATAGTTGAGGTATGTTTTCTCCAAATGGGGCTTTCTTATTTAATCACTATTCTGAAGAGAAAGCTATAACTGCTGCACAGCTGTCCTACATATCCCAACACACTTTCTGCAGCTACTCCTGTCCCCATGGGTTCTTTGAAAAAACACAAAAGTGAGGTAATGATGTATTAATGATCCTGCAATAATGATCACATAGCCTTACAGTCCCTTTAGATCAGCAGAACACATTAATCACTAAACATATTTACATCAAAAGGGTGTTGCCAGCTCTTTCAACACTGTTCTGCTACAGCTACACCTGTGTTTTCTTACACAAAGCCTCTTCACGAGACACTCCTCTAAAGGGTACTCAAAGATGGTGGATCCTGGTCTCTGGCGTGAAGGCACAGGAGCAAGGGTATACATTGGTGGTATAATTAGCTAAAACCGAAGTACCCTCAGGCTTCATTTACATGCAGTAGCTTCATTTAAAATTTGAGTTTTAAGTGTATGATTAGCTTAGCGAGCAGTTCAGGGAATCTTTACCCACGGAGGGACAGACCGCTCTGTGAGAGTGAGAAACGCCAGATAAATTATACAAGAACACACCCTGCTGCTAAAGCTGATGAGCTCCGGTGTGTTATTTGTGTGCTTGTGATGAATCAATGAGAGGATAAGAGAGGGAGACATAGATGCAGATGGATAGAGAGACAGAAAGAGAGAGGGAGAGAGAGAGAGAGAGAGAGAGAGAGAGAGAGAGAGAGAGAGAGAGAGAGAGAGAGAGAGAGAGAGAGAGAGAGAGAGAGAGAGAGAGAGAGAAAGATTAGCCATCTTTGGAGACAGAGAGAGAGAGAGAGAGAATCCCTGTATGGGCAAGGTTGTACACCCAGCAAGGCATGGCAAGATAGTCCATGCACAAAATCACCACCTGGCCATACTGGCAGGATTTGTGCACACACACACACACACACACACACACACACACACACACACACACACACACACACACACACACACACACACACACACACACACACACACACACACATAGATCTCTATGACCTTACTGGTAATAGAAACAAGAAACATTATGAACTCTAAAAGCTATTAGTAAGTGGATTTTTCCCCTGATAAAACAGGGAAGTACTAAATGATGTAAATCTGTATTTTAAAGACTGACAGGCTAATCCTGTTGTCACGAACCTCGACCACCCTTCTGTTTCATTTCTTTGCATGTGTCTACTTCTCTTTTCTCAGAAAGGAGGTCAACACTCATCAGCACTGAACACTGTTGAAAGGGTGAAAGACTTTTCTCTCTTTAACGTCACTGTGAATTAAAAATATCCCCAAATAACCCTCAACCTAGAAACTACACGCATAAAGTCAGTATGCTGCCCACTGTTGTCATGTTTTGTTGTGTCTCCCATACTTGAGTAGGTGGTCCTTGGTGCTGCGCGTCTTAGTGAGGAACCTCTCAGCCAGCTTCTCAAGGTTGCGGCTGTAGTCCACCTCGATCTCTGCCTTCTTTCTGAAGAAGTCCTGCAGGTCCTGCAGCAGCTGCACCCTCAGCTCGCACTGCTGGTCCAGACACTTGAGCTGCTCCACCAGCTGGGCGCGGATCTCTGCAGGGGAACAGGGAGAGAGAAGAGACAGAGTTGAGTCAAACATCCTTCCAAACTTTATTATTTTGAACACAAGCCAAGTGTAATTAGCGCATGGGGAGGGGGGGGGGGGGGGGGGGGGGGGTCACAAAGGACAGTCTACACAGAGTGTTTTGAAGCCTACACCTCTAAAATCAAAAGGCATGTTTTTCTAAAATAATGTGAAGCACATGCAATTCTGCCTGCATACATTAGTGTTCACACAGTGCAGTGTTGTCTTAAAAATGCGTTCCACAGCAATGTGTCAGAAAGGCTAAAGCAGTTTCCCCTATACAGCTGATGTGGATGGAGTCCAGATCAAGTGAAACACCTGGCAGAGCTCAAACCTTTCAGCTCGAGGAATTGGCCGAAATCCATCCCTACTCCCACCGGTCTGTGAAGCACAAACTGCTGTGTGTGCGTGTGTCTCATGTTATCAATAGTGTGTAAGCGCTGTGTATCAGCTCTCCTCGTCCGCACACATCCAAGACATCTCCAGAGGCAGTCATTTATCACCGCTTATCACTTTTCATTTTCCTCCTGCCTCCTTCTCCCTCTCCCTCCCTCCATGCTGCTCTCCAGTCTGGCCTCAAATTAATAGAGTGCACTCAGCGCAGACACACTCACAAACCACATTCAATCACCGGTTACAAGAAAGTCCTCTGGAGAGTCCGGCCCAATGCAGTTACTTTGGACTGGGACGCACAATGCAACGCGAGCGCACATCTAACACACACCCTATGACACACAAACACACACACACATATGATGATGATAAGCTGGATCAGTGCTGACAGCTGACAGATTAATGCTATGCTCTCATAGCTGCCTGTCAATGCTGAGCAGGCTTCACATGCACCCTGTTACAGAGTTGACAAACAACACACACACACACACACACACACACACACACACACACACTTCTCCTGCTGCTGTCTTACCTTTACAGCGCTGTCCGTAGAGAAAGCGGATGGTTTTGTCTTCCATTCTGGCCTCTCACACTCATACTCATTCAAACACACACACTCTTAGACCGGCAGCTAGTCAGCGTCCGTCCGTTCAGCCAGCTGACAGCGACTGTTGATGCTGCCTTTGTGTTCAACAGCTGAGAGAGCAGTTTCTCGTCACCACAAAGAGAAGTGGGATATCTAAATCTGTCTGTGACCCCCCCTCCCCTCTCGTCTCCCACTTCTCTCTCCCTTGCTCGTAAACACAGACCTAAACAATTTGCCACTAGCTGGCGGCTGCATGCAATCACAGTCATTCTTCACAAATTAAAAGGCCAGAGCAGAGGAGGAGGAGTTTTGTGGCGTTATGACACCACAGCACAAACACTCACATACGCAACAAATGAATGCATACACATACACACACACACACAGACACAGACTGTGTCTACGCTAATGACCTGGTGTGAGTATTTGCTTTTACAACATGTGTTATTGACTCGTGGTCTGTGCGTGTGTGTGTGCGTGTGTGTGTGTGTTTGAGATTTCTTCATCCCCCAGTGAAGTCAGTGATGGGCAAGTGAGTCAGTGTCCCGGCTGCGACATAAAACCTTAAGATGGCAGCCCTTTGTAATTAGCCGACAAATCAACACAACACACACACCACATGCACACACACACACACACACACTACAACAGAAAACAAGCAACCATGAAGAGCTTAAGAAGGTGACACAAAATGTGAGGCAATCTGTATGATGGAAGCTTGACACTGACTGTCTCATCCATGTGACCCCCAATATTTAGAAAACAGATTAAATCAGGATAAATTAATTTAACAGGACACTCACTATATTCACATGGCTGCCATTTATATGTATATGTACATATATGTGTGTATATATGTATATATATGTATACTGTTTAACTAGTTTCTTTTTTTTGTACCATTCTTATAATTTAAGGGTCTGTTTCTTGTGTTCAATGCTGCTCATACATGCCTTAAATTGCCCCCAGGGACAAATAAAGTTTTTTTAATTGAGTTGAATTTTTCTCTGTTATCATGCTAAATGCTAACAGTGTCAAACTGTTGTTTTCAAGGTTGCCGTGAAGTTAAAGCTACAGATTTGACACCCACTAGCTACCATGACATGTCTCTGTTCATAATTTGACACAGAGTGGTCTAGACCTCCTATGTTTGTAAAAGCATCCTGAGGTAACGTTTGTTGTGATTTGGCGCTATACAAATAAAGATTGATTGATTGATTAGTTGATGACGCAGCAGCTAATGTTTGCTATCAACCACTTTCTGGCTAGCTTAACAGTTTGCAATACAATACACAATAGGCATAAATTCCAAGCTTGGTTGTGTTAGCTTCTGCACATTTAGTGCCTACGCTTGCTAGCTAGGTCAGCTATGCTAAGCAAGATATAAAACTAATGGCTAACATAATTGTTGGAGAGTAAATCTGGTCTTATCCCTCATGCTGTCCAACACATCAAACAGAGCTAGTTGCTTGAATGCTAACTTTAGCTCTTATCTGACAGTAGCTAGCAGGTGATCTAATATGTTGTTCTGCTTTCAAATTTAACATCCAGATTTTTACTATCAATTGTGATTTTAGTTGCTGTTCAATAAGGACATGGTAAAAATAACAACAGAGGAAAATCTGTTCTGCCTCAAACACAGGTGTGGTCTTATTGACGTCACCCCTTGGTAACTTAAGAGTCACTATAAAAACCAAAGATGTTGGGCTGCCTTTTTAAAAATCCTTACTTCAACCAGCATATGGGTAAAATAGAAGGCAGTTAAAAGGTGGCACTGACACCATAGCAGCCTAACTGCCTGATAAACAGCTACAATGCACCCCCCTGTCAATCATCTCAGCCACACACCCTGTATAGTTGTTCCCCCCTAAAAAGAGCTTTAGAGACCAAAACAGTTTGGGTTTTTTAACACGCTGTAGACATTTTTAGTTCTACTGTAGAAATGATCTGATTTTAATATGCGCTCTGATGGGTTTCTGTGGCTTTTGGAGCCAGCCTCTCTAGTGCATATGTCACTAACTGGGGGACCAGGGTTCGGGTCTGGACAGAGAAGCAGTCCCATATGGACCCGGACCTAAAGCCAAAAGAGAAGTTCTGATTTAAAATCTGACGGGCGCTTCTATTTTAACCGGGGCAGCTTTTTAACCCACTCAGATCTGAAGGGAGTCCTGAATGATTGGGACCCCTGACTGGCACCAGTTTGGGAGTTTAGTTTAACACCTCAGAGAGTGTTTATTGATTTAAGCATGTCATATTTTAACCTCTGATTTAAATTGAACTCCTTAGTTTTAAAGAGATCTCAAGAAAAATAACTTCAAATTTTACATATATCAATAAGTTTGTGTTTCCTTTTTCAGAATTTAATTTCCAGCACAAATGGTCAACATATTCACTAGAATGCAGGAATTAAGTTTTAGATCCTCAAAATTCCCTGGGGGAGGACCCACAGACCCCCCCTCTGCCTCAATATGTTTACATTAATCCTAAATTTTGGGTATAAGGTTTGAAAGGGCCTCGCTCCTGCCCCTTTTAGCAGCCAGAGTACACCACTGATCACTTATTATATTCAATCCTGTGTGATCAAAATAAGTGCATGTGATTAAATGCAAGTGTGATAAGGTCCATGTCATAAAAAATCTAACTCCTGACACTCAAAGTTGGCAACCCTGGTTTAAATATTTAAGTTTTTGAATTGAACTGAATTCACTTAAGTTGACAGTCAGGTATTGATCACATGCACATAGAGTATATCACACTAAATAGTTAGACATTATGATCTTTCGGACCTTTGCTTCAAGAAATCTTTCCTAACTGGACCTCTTGCAGTTTTAGTTGAATACCCCTGCTCTAGTGGATACTTGAGGAACTTCAGTTTTTTGCTCTTCTGCACTGGCTCCATTTTTCACCATCAGAGGTTGCTGCTTTGCATCAAACCATTCCTGGACAACCAACAGTCATAACATCAAGGTCTCTCAGTCCCAAGTCAACCTCCTGCTCCTACCACTTAGCACTATCCCTACGTTTTGCACATCCACATCTGAGGGCAGGATGTCCCGATTCTTGACCACGTGTGAGGGCTACATGGCCCTTCAAACAGAGATTTGTTAGAGGCGTGCTTCAAACAGAATGCTATGCTCTCTGTATTATTTTAGTCTGATGTATTACAGCCCTGTTCTTTCTTTGAACAAGCATTAAACATATTGACAGCATGCTGATGTCTCTGAGTAACTAGCTAACAAGTTAAGCTTGTGACTGTTTACTTAAATGCTGTCGACAACTACTGATGACATATCAGAGTCTTGAAGGGTTGTCCTATTTTGGTAAGATATCACTTGAAAATGAGGGGTATGGGTACAAATTAGAAATAGTATTGATCGCAGGAGTTGTACAGGCAGCATGTTACATTTACATCCATGAGCTTCTTACACAATACTTTGTTAATATTGGGATATTACCAGAGGGATTTTAAATTAAGACATTGTTGTACTTAAAAGGAGAGGAGTGTTTGCTGTAAGACAGGAAAAGGGGAGAAATACCATAGAGAAAGATTGATGCTGGTCTTTCTTTAGGCCTCATCCCTCTGTAACGCTCATCATCCCATCGAGCCAGCATGAAGTGGGATGTGAACTGAAAGGTTCACGCCTCCAAACCCACCCTCCTCCAGACCAGTCACATTTTCCAGGCGGATGAGAGCAGGTCTTGTAATCTGGCTCTGGGATTCTACTCTCTGATGCTCTCGTTTCTTTTTCATCCTCCTCCTCCTACTCTGTCTGTAGAGCTGAGGGCTGTCTGGCTCTGTCGACACAAGCCTTTCCCATATGCTTCTATACTTGCAGTCTCCTTTTCCTGCATAACAACCTATCTACCTTTGATTTTGGTGGTCCTTTTTCCTTTAAGATGTTTGATTCTCTCCTGTTTCAGCTTTACCCAGACACAGGTCCCACCTGTTGGATGTTTTGGCACTAAGCGTGCATGCGTAGGTGGAATTAAGTGTGCACATATACCCTCCTTATGTCTGGCTCTTTATATGGACAAAATATGAGATTGAAATGGCAGACATTCGTGCAGTCCCAAGTCTTTGTCTGTTTCAAAACATTTCACCCATACCTGCCCCTCTTCAGCATCCATTATTGATTTGTTTGCTTCGTCTGACCCAGAAAACTGAAGACTAAAACTGAGAGAGATGTTGGATGGAGACAGTGTAACCACACTATAATAGCATCACCATCATGATCAATGCCTGCAGTTAATTTGGCTGCAGGCAAAGGCTGAAGACAGGGTCGGACTCAGGCGTGTTGGCGCATATAAATGTGTGTTTGGGTGTTCAGACGGGAATAAAGCTAGAAAGGGAAATAAAATTGCAGCGAAAAAACACCGTCAGCTTTGGTCTGTTCAGCTGGAAGCTGACAGAAATGATGGTGGTCCTGGAAGCTGGCCTAGATACAAGAACCACACATACTGCTGCGAGCACTTATTATACCTGGAAACACCCTGGGCTATTGGCATAACACACACGCACACGGACAGCCCTGTGACACCCATGAGTCCAAGCTGTCGCCTTGAGCTGTTTTGACGGCAGCTCAGCTTTGAAAAGCCCCACCCCAGATCTGTCCTCCTCAATATATTGACACGCCTGGGGATACACACACACTAACACACACGTGGCAGATGTTCACAAGTGGATGTGATGGGTGTTTGAGACAAGGTCTGAACTGGCTGGAGAGGAAGAGCGAGGGAGGAGATGAATAACAGAGGACCAAAGTGGACACAGATGACTGGTTTGTTAATTTAAGGGATAACTGCTGTGTTAAGTCTCATTTCACAGGTTTTGACTGTGATACCTGTGTCCCAATACAGCAAGGACTCCCAAAGATACTGAGTACTACAGAATAAAAAAGTGAAATATCTAATCAATAAAAAGATGTCAAGTACACCCAGACGTCAATATTATCTGCAATCTTCAATACAAAGCAAACAAAAGTTATATGCTAATGGTGGAAGATGCTCTGTGAAGTGCCAATCAGTATTAATTAATCCCACCCATACGCATTCACACAGAGCTAGAGCTATGACACCAGGAGCAATTGTGCCTAAAGACACTTTGTCATGTGGACCACAGGGCTGGAATCGAACCACAAGCCTTCCACTTGAGAGTTTTGAATTTCCCTCCAGGATAAAAAGAGTGCTTCTGATTTTCAGACAACCCACTCTACCACTGAGCCACAATTTCCCACTCATACCCACTCAGTGTGGATAGCAGAGAAACAATGCATGAGTAAATTTAACCCGCTATCACAATATTTTCTCTTCTCTACCCATTTCAGTTGTGTTTTGTTATTCTGCTGTGTGTGAAAGAGTCATAAATCATATCTCTGGGGTTCTTATTTTTGAGTTTGCCTCAAAATGAAGGGGTTAACATATCTCAGATTAACCATTAACAAACTTGTACTGATGTCCAGGTTAGACCACATGTTAAAAACAACATGATTACAGCCTGAACCAGCAGATGTAGGGTTTTGGGACCCACTGGCCTGCAAAATCGATTGCTTTATCCTGTGTTTTGTGTCATAGTGAACGACAATCAAAACCACATCCAGGGTGACTCCCGACCTCCCAACAGGAAGCGTGTTTGATTTTTCTTTCCACCTTCTACATTGTGTTCTGTCTGGTCAGTGACATTGACCCAATGACAGCACAGAGCACTCTGCACGGGGGCAAAAGTCACATGTTGTTTACAGTCTTCTTTCCAGGTGTCATCTAGCCCAGTCCCTCTTCCATCCAACGTCATCACATCGGTCGTGATGATTGGTCAGGTAGCACCTAATTTGTGGGTCTGTGATTGCTTGATCTGACACGGTGACTATATTAGAAGACAATAAGATAGTGAACTCCATAATTTCTCTATTCCCATTGTCCCTCTTCCCCTCCCCTCAGGTTAAGAGTCTGGGTGTCATCCTCGACAGCACCCTCTCCTTCACCTCCCATATCAACCACGTCACCCCGTCCGCCTACTTTCACCTCCGCAATATTAACCGTCTCCGTCCTTCACTCACTCCCCACTCCACTGCCATTCTTGTTCACAGCCTCGTCACCTCCCGTTCGGACTAGTGCAACTCCCTTCTGTTTGGTCTTCCCCACAAAACCCTCCATAAACTTCAACTGGTTCAAAACTCAGCCGCCCGTATCATCACACGCGCCGCCTCCTTCCACCACATCACACCCATCCTGCAACAGCTCCACTGGCTCCCCATCACACCCCGGATCAACTACAAAATACTTCTCCTCGCCTTCAAATCCATACACAACCTCGCCCCTCCATATCTCTCTGACCTCCTCCATACTGCCACACCCGTCCGCACCCTCAGATCCTCCTCCTCCACCCACCTCACTGTCCCCCCTGCTCGCCTTGTTACCATGGGGAGCAGAGCCTTCAGCCGCCCTGCTCCCCAGCTCTGGAACTCTCTCCCACCTGACCTCCGCAACAATGACTCACTCCCACATTTTAAATCCAAACTCAAAACTCATCTGTTTAAACTGGCTTACTCCATCTGACCACAACTCCACTGTCCATTCACTTAAAACTTTTTAAACTGCGTTTTATTTCCTGTTTGCTATTTAAACTCTGTTTGTTTTTAATGTTGTAAGGTGACCTTGAGTGCCAAGAAAGGCACCTATAAATAAAATGCATTATTATTATTATTATGAAGCTTAACCTTGGCATTTCTAGATTTTCAATATTTTGGTTGTGTTCCCAGCTTTCATGACTTCTGTTAAGTAAAGTTGAATCCAAAGTGATAGTAGCAGTGGTCAAAACCAAGCGTATGAGAACCTGGCTGTAAAAAAAAAAAGGATAATCTCTAAATGCAAGCCTCTCTGCCAGCATTTGCTGTGAGTGCCCACAACCTGTGCCAGGTAATCAGCGAACACAGCATGAACAGACACACTCAGCCTCTGTCAACAAATAACTCTCGTTCTAAGAAACCCTAGACATCCAACCAGGAGATGTAGCTACCGGCGAGGTCGACTCTTACCTGTTCTGTTTGTGTTTCAGTGTGTGTGTGTGTTTGAGCAGGCATGCACGCTGTGTTTATGCAGTGAGGCCTGGTCTTTGTTGCTCCGGGGGCTGATACTGCAGCATAGAGCAGAGCAGAGGAGAAAGGGGGGGTAATGGTTTTGAGTTGTACCACTGTGAGCTCATACTATTGTCCTCAGAAGAATGAAAGAAGAAAGAAGCAGTAAGAAAAGAACAGAAAGCAGTTTATAGAGAAGGAGGGGTGGTGTGTGTAGGGGGGGGGGGGGCACTGCGTCACAGTGAATAATATGTCCATTCATCCACTACACACAGGAAAAGAGGACAGAGAGACAGGAAGTCAGTCGGACCGGTTCGTTGCCAGTGGGGAGCACACGGGAGGGGAGGGTTGTACTAAAACAACCACAGGAAGCACATGTGTGAGTGTAGAGACTGACTGCAGCAGGATGGGGGGTTGGACTGAGGTGTGTGTGTGTGTGTGTGTGTGTGTGTGTGTGTGTGTGTGTGTGTGTGTGTGAGTGTGAGTGTGTCTTTCTGCAACAGAGAGGGCCTGAAGAAAAACAGGCAGCTGTAAGGGTTCACTGATATAACCCTCCGAACCTGAAACCAGGCAGGAAAAGAGGGAAGAGAGACTGACAGAGAGAAAAACTGGGCCAGGGGTTCGCAGGTTGAAGGGGGGGGGCAAGCAGTGTGTGTTTGTGTGTGTGTGTGTGTGTGTGTGTGTGTGTTTGAGCAGATGGCGGGGCTACGAGGAGTGATTTTTAAGGCCGCTGAACGGGTAGTCCTCAGGTTGAAGGTAGTTTATCCTAATGAGATTCTTCAGCAGGGTGGATTCTATTAGTTCCAGACATGCTTGATACTACTTCACTATACACACACACATGCGCGCACACACGCACACACACACACACACACACACACACACACTTCATGCTCACACAAGTGTTCACAGGCGAGTAGAGGAAAAGATAGAATTACAGTACAGTAAGTGTTGGAGGGAAAACTATTGCAGGAATGGAAAGATTCCAGTCAATGTCTTTTCCTTGGGTCTGGGCTTTCCTGTGAAAACAAACACAAACGCACACACACACATGGGGACACACACTCGCACTAAAACTTATAGAGGTATTTCCTCCCTCACCCAGTTTCTGAAACCTTTAGGAAAAGCAGTGTCGTCCTAAGAAGGCAAGTTAACGAGCTTAGTGACTTTTAGACATGGAAAACACGACTGGAGCCAAACCGCTGCAGACCTGCTCTGCGCGGCTGGGGAGGGAGGAGAGAGAGAGACAGAAAGCAGACAGACAGGCAGGCAGAGAGACAAGCAGAGGATGTGAAGGGAGTAAAAGCTACTTCATGCTGGACTGGAGCATGAATAAGTAAAGAACAGGGGCAGATTTTAGAGGTTGGAAGTTATTTGTGTCTCTTTGGTACTTTGTAAATTTCAATTCTGACCTCACTTTATCACGGAGAGCTGAGTACTGAAGGATCATCACCTGACCTCTCACATGCAAAGACACACAACCAAACAAACAAACACATATTTAAAGAAACAAACACTCTGCATGCAGTAATTCAGCCACTGTTGGCCCAGGGAAATGGGTTACAAAAATAGGAGGCTAAAATGTGAACTTTCAGGAAATATTTCCTGACAAGATCTGCAAGCCAATCATAAACAATGAATGAGAAAAATTTTCGCTAAAGTATAATCCTTCCCAGAAGGAAGTGGTTTAGACATTTTGGTTGTTTATTTTCTTTCTTGCAGCAAGATAGACGAGAAGGAAGTTTGACTTTCTGGGTGGCTGTGGCTCAGTGGGTGGAGTCGGTCATCTATCAATTGGAAGGTTGCCGAAGTGTCCTTGAGCAAGACACTGAACCCCGAATTGCTCCCTCTGTTGTTCAGAGAGAGAGAATGTGAACGAATGAGATCAACTAACACTGATGGTCCCTCACTATAGCAGCCTCTGCCATCAGTGAGTGAATGGGCATGAATGGGTGAATGTGACGAGTTGTGTAAAAGTGCTTTAAGTGGTCAGAAAGACTAGAAAAGCGCTTTATAAGTACAAGTCCATTTACCATTTACTTTCAAAGTATTCTCAAAAGACAGGAAACTGAGAAACTGTTTCCCTTGATGGATGGTGCATCATCACATCTAAAAGTGAAGCCAAAAAAAATGCTGACATACTGCATTGGTGACATCATGATGCCAGCAAATTTGTCATCCCACACTTAAGCTTACAATACCAGTGCAGTCCTCAGTATAACAGATTCTTGTGTCATTCTGAAGTGAACATAGGGTTGGGCGATATGGAAGATTATGTGATAAATATCAAATCATTATTTCATTTAAATTGAAATGCAGATTTATGGTCCTGGGTGAAGTTGAAGAAACCAGACAGTTTGTTAGTTTGTATCTGGATTTAGTTGTCTGATGAACTTCATGAATCCATCACTTCTGATGGTGGTAACAGGAAGCAGGTCTTTTGTGTAAAATTAGATTTTTGTGAAGTTTTATTTTTCTCAGATTGAGGTTATTTGCATAATTGGATTTACATTTACAACAGCTATATATCCAATTGTATTCTGTGTATCAGTTTAGTAGAGTATTGTTTTGAGTTGTGCTCTCCCCTTTAAGATTACTAAGGGTTACAGGCGGAGTGATATTGATTCCCACAGTACAGTGAATGCATCACGCTCGTTCGGTGCTCCGTTGTGTTACATCAAGGTGGACATTAAACGTGTCTGAAATGCACAGTAGAAGTTGTTTCTGTGTTCTTCCTTTACCCACATCCTGTAAGTAAATTTAATTCCACACAGTGTCAGACTAACCACTCGCTGTCTCTTGTCTCAGCTGTGTTAGCATCCAGCTCTGAACGTCTTTAAGCCCCACCCCTCTCACACGATGACCTGATTGGCTGTTCAATGCATAGACTGTATAAAATATGGACGTATAGCCGTGACGTCACCCATCTGTTTCTGAAGAGACAAATCATCGGCGGCAGCCATATTAATAATAATAATAATAATAATGCATTTTATTTATAGGCGCCTTTCTTGACACTCAAGGTCACCTTACAACATTAAAAACAAACAGAGTTTAAATAACAAACAGTAAACAAAACACAATTTAAAAAGTTTTAAGTGAATGGACTGTGGAGTTGTGGTCAGATGGAGTAAGCCAGTCTAAACAGATGAGTTTTGAGTTTGGATTTAAAATGTGGGAGTGAGTCGGTTTTAGGGAGGTCAGGTGGGAAAGAGTTCCAGAGCTGGGGGGTATAGCGGCTGAAGGCTCTGCTCCCCATGGTAACAAGGCAAGCAGGGGGTACAGTGAGGTGGATAGAGGAAGAGGATCTGAGGGTGCAGATGGTGTGTGGCAGTATGGAGGAGGTCAGAGAGATATGGAGGGGCGAGGTTGTGTATGGATTTGAAGGTGAGGAGAAGCATATTGCTTCTGTCGAGCCAGTGTGACGTAAAGAGGCGGAGTTTGAGCCTTCTAGCCAACAGCTACAGTGTTCCCACAGGCAGCTGAGCCTCTCATTGGAAGACTCGTAATCTCAATATCTTAGAAATTGCCGCGTTACAAGAAAATTCACCCCCCTCACAGTGAGAGCACATCGAGAAATGAGCTATCCAGACTACACTTGTCTTTTGTACCAGGCTGTAAACATGTTTATTTCTGCTGTAAAGATCAGCTTTTTCCCATTCATGTGTATGTGACTTCTGGTACTTCCGGATCCAGCCTCAAGTGGATCCTCGATGAACTGCAGCTTTTAACACTTCCACATTGGACTCATATTTTTAGACCGGAGGTTGCCGCTTGGTCAGCAACTAGCCTTTCAAGCTCATTAGCGCCCCCCCTCCCCTCCATTGGAAGTGTAATTACATGTTTATTTATATCAAATTTTTATCAAAATGTTTTATATTTATATCAAGAAAAATCATATCGCGATAATTATTGTTATCCAATTATCGCCCAGCCCTAAGTGAACATTTCAGTCAAAGTAAGTTCAATGACTCTTGTGTGAGTCACTGTTTCTCGTCTACACTGCTAATCTGGTGCAACCATCACCGCAAGAGCTGCATTTGTCCATAGAGCTGTCAATCATGGCATTATACTCCATTTTTAGCATCAAACAACAAATTGATACTTAACTTCTCCAAAAAAAAGGACACACTGGAATAACTGGGTATCACTAAAACCAACTACGATGGCAGAAACCATGTTTGAGAGAAACTTTCAATGTGTATTTCACCATTACAGTTTGACACGTCTCGCTCCTACTAACGGAGGGGAGTGGATTTATGACTATCCTGCAGCTAAGTCAGTGGAGGGAACACCATGTGTTTTTGCTTCACTTTAGAGACGTGTCATGTCATCTATCTTTTAAACAGTTCTGCCAAAGGAATCTGTAAAGCTAGCAAGTCGATGTGCTATTTTCCTTCATTTAAATCAGTACCAAAAAGTGTGAAGATTGTGGGGATGTGAGCAGGAACAGATGGCACAGTGACTTCCTGGAATGTGGTATCCCTCTTCAGTTAATTCTCTGCAACAAGGCAAAAAAACTGTGAATCCTAAAAAGTCAGAGTACTCCTTTTAGACCCAAATATACTAACAAGGAGACTGGAAATCCTGGATGTCATACTACAACTGTTTTCCTCAAGTGATAAATGACAGCGAGAGGCCTCTTGATATGCATCACCTCCCCCGATACTCTGTGTAGAAAACATCATTCCTCGCTCAGGCTGCTCCCCTCTAAGTGGTTGTGAGGGAGTCATGAAGGAAGGAGGCTCCGTATGAGGAGAGTGAAAAGTAGGTGACAGGGAGGTAGTGGGGAGTTGGTACTCAGCGGGGGTAAATTCCTCTGCACTACTACTCAGATTAGGAAGTCATTAACCCTTTACTGGCTGCTGAGATGCTTTATCTGAAGTGACAGGAAGGAGGGAGGACTCCAATGGAAGATGAGAGGATTGTGTGTGTGCTGAATCATCTATGGTCCCAGGTCTGAGCCATGTGGGCCCCTGTCAGGGTTCCTTACACTCCCTGAGCTGAAAAGTGCAGGTCAGGGGTCAAAGGTCACAAAGCTACTGGAGGGAGGTTAGTCTCCCACGTCAACCAACTGTTGAAAAACACCACAAGAGAAGGACTATCAATTTCAAATTGGACTAAAAGTAAAAGTAGCTTCAACTAGCCTTGCCTCTGGTCCTCAACTATAAGAGTTTGACCGATATTCGAAGGATTGTGCTTTTTGTCTCTATCGTAGCACTTTCCCGTCCTGACACCAAAAGCCCTCTGCAAACTCAGGAGAGGAATCAGAGCATGTGATGGCTGCGGAGAGTTTGCATGGTGAGAGATCAGGGGCTGGGAGTCTCTATGCATAATGAAAGAGGCTGCTTATCAAAAGTTAACTAGCTTCTTGCCCATTTACAGCCCCTGCCTGCTCTACTAACCCAGTCTGGAAAAGAGGCTGAGGCACAGACTGTGCTTGTTTTTTTAGGGGTGGGGGTTTATCTCACACTGATGCTGGGGTTGGAAATAGATGAAGGGACTTCAATGAGACTGCAGCTGCAACCAAAAGCTGTTTTCATAATGTATTAATCCAAAGAACAATCAGCTCATCCAAACTTTAAATCTGAATGAATAACTAAAGAAAAAAAAAATCTATGTTTTAATATTCCATTAGTCATTAAAGTCATTTTTAAAGCCTAACAGTTCCACTTTCTTTAACTTTACAGCTACTGGAACTTGCTGCTCTGCTCTTTGTTATCAGCAGGGGTGGGGATCTTGATTTTTTTAGTGATACAATTAGAGACTCCTTAACGGTCAGAGTCTTTATTGATTAAGATGACAAAACCACAGCTGCTGAGTGGAGGAGAATGAGGGGATGAATGTCCCACAGCAGCAGCAGCAGTGGCTGCAGTTGACGTAGTTTCTGAACCCGAGGACAGTCAGAGGTATCACATTTTAGTTTCATTTTATGCAAAATGCTGATATGCTTGACTATGGATATTGTTTGCTTTAAATGACGTGAGTCGACTCAAGGTATAACTTTTTGTCATCTGGCCCCTGAGCGTTGGTAGCTACATCAAAAAGCTCAAACCAAAACGGTTTAAAAAATGCAGAATATGGTTCTTAAAGGTGACATATCATGCAAAATCGACTTTTTAATGGTTCTCTACCTGAAATATGTGTCCCTGGCATGTCTACAAACCCCCCTGAAAATGTTAAAAATCCATTCTGCCCCTGTTCTGATTTCTCCACCTTTCTGTAAATGTGTGCTGAAACCAGCCGTTTCAGTTTTCAGTGTTTTTCATACGTCACAACGACATCCGGTCTGTAACAGGAAGTCAGGGCTTGGCGCTTGTTCAGCCCATAGCCTGTATAAAATACAACTCAACCCCTCCTCCGGTTTTTCATTCCCTGCACACATGTGTGCTAACAAGGAGCTTAGGAGGGAGGCATGCTAGTTGTAGGCTGTCTTAATAAACACAAAGGTCGGTTTTACTCCCCACGTCTGCAGATTTGAAGATCTAGTGGATGATTTTTATTTTTCATGGAAAAGTGCTAGCGCTAGTTAGCATAGCCACATAGCTACATGTTCGTAGCTGTGTACCAAGACACACGTCGACATACTGACAAATAAAACAACAAGAAACACTAAATCTGTGACCAATGGTTCAGAAAGGTCCTGCTGCAGGCGCCTCTCCGTCAGGATCAGATTCTGGATCAGATTCAGAGGGTTGAAGTAACGCGGGTCTGTGAGCAGCCAACATGTAAACATTAGATCAACGTGCTGGACAGCCGAGGTCACATCCACTTCCTGAGGGGGCGTGGTCAGAGAGCTCATTCTCATTTAAAGGCACAGACATAGAAAACAGCCTGTTCTGAGCAGGGCTGAAAAAGAGGGGTTTACAGGCAGACCAGAATCTGATTTCAAAGTGTTTTTTTGAGCAATAAACTTTAAAGACATGTTTTGGGGACCTCTTAGACCAATATATTTTGATGAAAATGGGGCGGCTGTGGATCAGTGGGTAGAGTCGGCCATCTATCAATCGGAAGGTTGGCGGTTCGATCCCCAGCTCCGGCAGTCACATGCAGAAGCGTCCTTGAGCAAGACACTGAACCCCGAATTGCTCCCTCTGTTGTTCAGAGGTGTGTGAATGTGGATGAATGAGATTAGTTAACCCTGATGGTCCCTCACTACATAGCAGCCTCTAACATCAGTGAGTGAAAGGGGGATGAATGGGTGAATGTGACGAGTAGTGTAAAAAAGCGCTTTGAGTGGTCAGAAAGACTAGAGAAGCGCTATATAAGTACAAGTTCATTTACCATAATATGTCACCTCTAAAGTCCAAAGCCATGCATAAGTGTTCTAGGTTAAAGCCTGCACAGCATGAATTTGTGAGAATGCAGATCATAGCATGCATTGCAGAGCTTCCTGTACAAGCAGTGGGGATATGATTCTCATTTAGTGGTTGATTTATATCAGACCAAATTAACCTCTCTTCCTGCCACAGGGTGACTATAGGTCATTTCTCACTGCCAAAATAAAACTCTTTCTATAGCTTAGTAATAAAGGCTGCATGATTCTGCAGTTCTGCAGACCTCTTAGACCAATATATTTTGATGAAAAAGATAATATGTCACCTTTAATAGAACTGGGGTTCAATCCCCAGCCCAAGTATTTAGGTATCAAACTGAATCTTTATGTATTAGTCCTGTTATGAACTGACAACCCATCCAGAGTGTACCCTGCTTCGCCCTCAATGTCAGTTGGGACTGATTCCAGCCCCCCCTGCAACTCCAAAGAGGATATGCAATATAGATAATGGATGGCTGGAAGAATGGGCCAAGCAGCAAATCTTCATATTTCAGAAGGACACTTGATTTGCTTCGTACTTAAGCTTGACAAATCAATTCAAAATCATTGAATTCAAAAAGATTGTTGTTTTAATAACAGCACTAATAGAGGTCACACACTTTCTCAAAATTCATCAATTTACATGATTTGAGACAGGCCTTGTGGCTCATTTATTAGTGTGTATGTGTGTGCTTGTGTTAGTGTGTATGTGTGTGTGTGTGTGTGTGTGTGATCCTGTGAGCGTGGTTCACCCTCAAGGGTAGCCTCCACCTGGTGTCACCTCTATTTCCTGTCTCTGCCGGACACAGCCATCTGGGCCTCAGTCTGTTCCAGCAGCCTTCATCTTCCTTTCCATCTCTCTCAGTCTCTCCAACATGCACACACACAGACACACAAACACACACACACTTCGCCGTAGGGATGCAAACCATGAGAGTGTAATGTTCTCCACCATCTGTCTGAGGAGGTATGGATATCAGACAAAACCACACAGACATATTTCACCATCCTGGACTGTGACAGGACAGACAGTTTTAAGCTGAGATGTCCCTCTGTGTGTGTGTGTACGTGCATGTGTGTGTGTGTGTGTGTGTGTGTGTTAGCATTATTAATGTGTGGGTGTGTGTGTGGCGTTCACTCTTTCCAGTGTTTCCAAATGACCAGTCCATAACACCCCCGTTAATCAGCTTAGCAGCCAGTCAGGGGATTTGACTAATCCACAACACAAGCATGGGAAGGAGCCCGCTGAGTGTGAGTGTGTGTGTGTGTGTGTGTCTGTCTGAGCGAGCAAGCAGTCCGTCTGACAGTGTGTGCAGCAACTTAAATCAACCTCAACAATCATGAGTGTCTCTCTCTAAGCATGAAGCGTTACAATAATCATCGAGGATGCAGGACTACTTTCAGATTTCGATGGTTGGGCGTGGACTTCTTTCATGTGCAGACATATCGTCTGGCACGTTCAGAGGTTCAATCCCGTCTTTATTAGCAGGTTAACACTCGTCATAATTCCTGTGAATGAGTGACAGTGTGTAATGAGTCCCTGCGTGTAGATTAAACTGTCATCAATCCTTGCCACCTTTCTTCATCCTCCTTCCGCTCCTTCTGTCAGAGTAAGTCTGGTCAGCCTCGGTGAATCACGAGGACCTTGGCAGCTTTGTGTGCATGTGGGATGCATTCAAAGACAGCCCCCTGAGGGAAGTATCAGCGCTTTGAAGCCTAACACAGTGTGTAATAGCCACCCTCTGTCAGTTCATAGTCGTGCATGACAGCCTCTGTCACACAGCACACACACACACACACAAAGACACCACTGCAGAAAGCTGCATGACACTCCAATGTGTACGTGACTGGTATGTATGTCCTGACGCAGCAAACTCTTATCACTGCATTCCGAGACACACATCAGCGGCATGCTGAAAATGGCTGTAGGAGAAAATGGTCGAGATGGGAGATAAAGTGAGAGTCAAGAGGAGAGGGCGGGCAGCGGCACTGGGAGCTAAAGGCTTCATCTGCTGATGGCTGCCGATCCTTATCTCAGTGCCAGTGGAAGGCAGCGGAAAGAGCAGAAGGGGATATGTTCCATCAGACAAAGGATGAGACCCAGCACAGCAGTCGATAACACGATATTATCAGCGCATCCACCTTGAGGTCACATCACAGCTCTCACTGTCACAGACTACAGCTACAACCTTCTTCCTAGACAAAAGAGAGGAGGAGGGGGAGAGATTTGATTCTTCTATGTCAGTGTTTGAGTTTCTTTGCAGTGGCGGTTCTGGGGAGGGGCCAACAGGGGCCAGTGCCCATGTAAAACTGAACCTGGACCCCCCTGTGGCTCCCCCTGCACACCAAACAAATATTATACTATAAAAAAAGCTTTGATATCGTGCCGATGTTACAGGCGGAACACATGCATGTGGCACTTGGTTCCAGTCCCTTAGAGCGCTAAGGGACTCATGTTGATGTCTAGTATATAGGGATGCACTGATGCACTCTGTTGCCTGGTGCAGACTGCCATGAAGGTCATGGTCCCTTCAGGCCATTTATGAGCAGTGTCCTCTTGGGCAGGCTCAGAGAATACTTGGAGACCCGTTGCACATCCTTTACCCTGAGTATGAACTTTTACCTTCTGGAAGAAGGTACAGACTAGTCCCCAAATGTAAATTGAACCTGCTTAATCATGATATTCATCCTGCTAAGTGGTCGATATAAAACAAAGCAAATGTCACGTTTTTTTATTTGAGTTACCATAAACTCTGAAAAAATCGCACCGGTGTAAAGACGCACTCTGTATTTGAAGATCTCTCAGAGAATTAAAAAATGTAAACTGCCTTCCTCCATGGCGATGTCTATTATGATCAGCGATGTCTACAACGTGGTTTGTTTTCACTATCGGGAGTTTGCACTCCTACTAGCTAGAGCAGAGGTTCTCAAACTTTTTGGAGCAAGAGACCCCTTACAGGTGAGAAAATTGTCCATGGCCCCCTCATAATTGTAACACAGATTAAACACATTAGTGATGTGTCATGATCAAAAGCTGCGTCTCTGAGAGTCGATGCTTTATAGTGAATCAGAAGAGCCAGCTCGCATCCAGAGAGAGCCGGCTCCCAGTTTTTTCCTTTCGCTGCTTAGCTCTCACAGAGCTCAGCCCCAGCTCTGCTCACAGCAGAACTTTGTTTTGATTGGTCAGCATGGCGGCCATGCGGCCAATCACATATGAGGATATAGGATTCAGGTGATGGAGGGGAGGCTGTGTATCCTGGCTTCATCTGTTCCTTCAGAGAGAGTCTTCTTGAAGACCAGGCAAATACTCACTGAGAGGAGAAATCGGATCAGCCCATCCAAGCTGAGGCATCTGATTTTTCTCAATGCCAACCTGAGGACATTAATAATGTTTGCTTGAGTTTGGTTCTGGTTCTGGTTCTGTTTTCTCAAGTTTGGTTCTGGTTATGTTTGCTTGAGTTGGTTCTGTTTCTGGTTACCTGAGTTGCTTCTGGTTCTGTTTGCTTGAGTTTGGTTCTGGTTTGGTTCGGTTCCGGTTCTGGTTCAGTTCTGGTAGGTTCTGGTTCGGTTCTGGTCCGGGTCTGGTTCGGTTCTGGTTCAGTTCTGGTTCGGTTCTGGTTCGGTTCTGGTTCGGTTCTGATCCGGTTCGGATTCGGTTCGGTTCTGGTATGGTTCAGGTTCTGTTTCGGTTCAGTTCTGGTACGGTTCTGGTTCGGTTCTGGTTCGGTTCTGGTACAGTTCTGGTACGGTTCTGGTACGGTTCTGGTTCGGTTCGGTTCTGGTTCGGTTCTGGTTCGGTTCTGGTTCAGTTCCGGTTCAATTCCGGTTCTGGTTCAGTTCTGGTTCGGGTCTGGTTCGGTTCTGGTTCGGTTCTGGCTCAGTTCTGGTTCGGTTCTGGTTCGGTTCTGGTTCAGTTCTGGTAGGGCTCTTGTTCGGTTCTGGTTCAGGTCTGGTCCGGTTCTGGTTCATTTCTGGTTTGGTTCTGTTTCGGTTCTGTTTCGGTTCTGTTTCGGTTCTGGTTCGGTTCTGGTTTGATTCTGGTTCGCTTTGCATAAGTTTGGTTCTGGTTCTGTATGCTTAAGTTTAGTTCTGGTTCTAAACCTAACCCTAATCCCAACCCTAACCCTAATCCTAACCCTAATCCTAACCCTAACCCTAACCCTAACCGTAACACCAAACCTAACCCTAACCCTAACCGTAACCCTAACCCTAACCCTAACCCTAACGTAACCCTAACCCTAACGTAACCCTAATCCTTATCCTAACCCTAACCCTAACCCTAACCCTAATCCTAACCCTACCCCTAATCCTAACCGTAACCCTAACCCTAACCCTAACCCTAATCCTAACCCTAACCCTAACCCTAATCCTAACCCTAACCCTAATCCTAACCATAATCCTAACCCTAATCCTAACCGTAACCCTAACCCTAACCCTAACCCTAACCCTAATCCTAACCATAATCCTAACCCTAATCCTAACCGTAACCCTAACCCTAACCCTAACCCTAACCATAATCCTAACCCTAATCCTAACCGTAACCCTAACCCTAACCCTAACCCTAACCCTAACCCTAACCCTAATCCTAACCCTAACCCTAACCCTAACCCTAACCCTAATCCTAACCCTAACCCTAACCCTAACCCTATCCCTTATCCTAACCCTAACCCTAACCCTAACCGTAACCCTAACCCTAACCGTAACACCAAACCTAACCCTAACCCTAACCGTAACCCTAATCCTAACCCTAACCCTAACCCTAACCCTAACGTAACCCTAACGTAACCCTAATCCTTATCCTAACCCTAACCCTAACCCTAATCCTAACCCTACCCCTAATCCTAACCGTAACCCTAACCCTAACCCTAACCCTAATCCTAACCCTAACCCTAACCCTAACCCTAATCCTAACCGTAACCCTAACCCTAATCCTAACCCTAACCCTAACCCTAACCCTAACCCTAATCCTAACCCTAACCCTAACCCTAATCCTAACCCTAACCCTAACCCTATCCCTTATCCTAACCCTAACCCTAACCCTAACCCTAACCCTAACCCTAATCCTAACCCTAACCCTAACCCTAACCCTAATCCTAACCGTAACCCTAACCCTAATCCTAACCCTAACCCTAACCCTAACCCTAACCCTAATCCTAACCCTAACCCTAACCCTAAGCCTAACCCTAACCCTAACCCTATCCCTTATCCTAACCCTAACCCTAACCCTAACCCTAACCCTAATCCTAACCCTAACCCTAATCATAACCCTAGGATCAGGGTGAGAATGATTTTGTAACAGAAGAAATGCACACAATTGGGCATTATAAGGCTTCTCATAAAAACACTGTACGTTAAAGAGTTTTCAACACAAACCATTATTTTTTGCAAAGTTAAAGTAAAACATACGGCTACAAAAGATCCTAAATTAAGAGCCGCTCGGGAGTCGAAAGAGCCGGCTCTCTGAAAAGAGCCCAACTTCAACATCACTAAAGCACATGCTTACCATTTGCACTCTTAGTTGCCCTTGGAACAATTTGTATTGTAAAACGTATCAATGTAAATACTTCAGACCTGTACCATAGTGATAAACAGATAACACTTCAATTTGAATCAAGTAAATACCACTTGTATACTTTAAAACAGAGGGTCATTTCATTCCTTGTGGACTCAACATGACAGCATTTATACTTTTCAAGTAATTGATCTTAAACGCTTTCAGAAAATTAACAGTAACAAGACTCACATATCCCTTCGAGCCACTAAATGGTATCATAACAATGGTGTATATGCTGTTTTGTAATGACACAGCACAATTTTATAATTTACTAGAAATTTATTAAAATTATTTCACGGACCCCCACGCTATGGTTCGCGGACCCCCAGGGGTCCCAGGACCCCACTTTGAGAACAACTGAGCTAGAGTACGGTAATTGAGCCAAATGTACCATAAAACATAAACAATATACCCCCGTTTTCTGTGAATGCATGATTATGAAGTGAAGGAGAAAAGATGTGAAAAAAGTTGTGCAGTGTCGCTGTCTTTTCCAGCACAGCGTGCGCTCAACTTTCAATGAATGGGGATGTGTTTTGTTAATCGGGTCAGGTCGAACGCAGCCATGTTGGAATAATTTTCCAGGACTATATGGGATTTTCCAGGACATTTTACTTTTTCTCCCATTTTCCAGGTGTTTTCCAGTACTGGAAGTTTTTCACCAGCTGAGAAACAGACTGAAACCAACACTGATGCCTCTTTATGACCTTCAAAAGCAAAAAAAAAAACATAAACAACAACACTGATACCTTCTCTATTGTCATTTCTAATGCCTTAAACCACTCAGAGGAAGTAGATGTCAGACCACATGAATGACATTTGGCTTTAGAAACATCCTTTTTCTGGCTGTTTTCATGGCAAATAATCACATTGAGGGACAAATCTGGCTGTTAAAAGACAGCAGGGTGATATTTTTGTTGAAAACAATACTTTGTATGTACAGAACAAGAGATAAGAGGTATCACTTTGTCCACAATGGCGCACCAAAATTGATATAAATCAAAAGTTCCTCACAGCAGCTTTAGGGAAATATAATTGTGAGATTAAAGAGTAAGGGAAGACATTTTGCAAGATATGGAAACAATTCTTGATGTGACTTTGTGCATGAATCTGGTCTCTCTGCTCCTGGGTTATCCATGTCAAGATGCTACTGTTGGTACCTGCTCTGGCAGACTTTATAATATTCTTACATATGCTGCCAGGAGGAATATATTCTTGTCATGGATAAGTGGAAAAACCCCCTTCTAAGGCTAACTGGCACAAGATAATCTTGGAGTGTTTTTCTGTTGAGTACTTAACTTGTTTGCTTCACTCCAAAAAAGGACAATTCATGCAAATATGGACCCCGTATCTCCGCTTCTCAAACTCTACTGTGGCTTCGACTCTTGAGAGTATTATGCTTGAGCAACTCTGGACGCTGCCCTCATTTTGGGAGGAAAGGGAGAGAAAAAAAACCCCCCAATACTAATAATCTGCCTATGTGTTGTACGCTTTTCTTTTCTTTTCATATCTGTATATATAAATATATATGTGTAATTATATATATATGGATGTGTGTATATATATATATATATATATATATATATATATATATATATGTGTGTGTGTTTTTTTTCCTTTTCTTTATTATTGATGATGGATGTGCAGACCAATGTTGTGCAAGCTTTTTGTTACTGTTATTTGTGGGGGGGAAAAAATCCAATAAATTTATTTTGAAAAAAAAAAAAAAAGAGGTATGGGAAGTAATTTCCAGTAACAGCCCTAAACAGTGTAAATAAAGCAGAGTAGAGGAGTTGTATAATAGAGCCATGAAAGCTCAGGGTTATTCTGAGGTAAGATCTGTAGGTCACACTCAGGGACAGACATTGTGTGAGTCAGAGCAGTAAGTGTTTGGCTCTCATTCCTTAATCACTAAAAGGTACAAAAAAAAGCTGACTCAGCTAACCTATGCAGCAAAAACTATCACAACACCGCCCCTCTCTTCCTCCTCCTTCTGTTCCCTGCATCCATTTCACCCCTCTTTCCAACCTGCTGCTCCATCAGAGGTATAACTCATTCCCACACCCACTTATGTGTGTATGTGGGCATGTGTGTGTGTTAGAAAGCGGCCTTGCTGTGTAATGAGTCCTGCAGAGGCACGGCTCAGAGAGCCGGGGTTGCCAGCAGGAACGGGCCACACTGTGAAATATGGCCACCATTTCTACCAAGCGGGGAATCTGTCACAACAAACCCCTGCAGATGTCAGAGCTGCATGTGACAAAACGAGAGCCACACCCTACGTACATCCTAACCCATTAAGAGTATAGCACTGCAGTACACTCTTTACTATCACAATCCAAACAGGAGCCATGGGGCTGAATTCATGGCTACTATGCAGTTTACTCATTGACTTAATTCCACCGTGAAGATCACATTCAGCCAGCTAGTTAAATTTTTTCTCCCTCACATTCCCACCAGCCCAAAGACGTACCCACCCAGGCATTTGTCTGTGTGCTGCACAGACATTTTGGGGGGTAGGGAGAGAGAGAGAGAGACAGAGAAAGTGGGCCAAGCAGTATGAAGAGGCTCGCAGGGAGGACGGCGACTCAACACCTCAGCACAACAAACCACCGCAGCAGAATTTAGTTGAACAGCACGAGAGTGGCACAAGGGACTCCACAGGGAGAAAAAAATAAAAGGACTCTATTCCTCTCCTCTCATTCTCTCGCTCTGTTTGGTCTTTAGCTGGTTTACATGTAGTTCCTTTCATGATCACAAAACAACTCTGCTCCCTTGAGGTAGACTTACAAGAGTTGCAAAAAAAAAAAAAATGAACAAAGTTTCTCATGCTAGTGCTTTTTTTATTCATGTGGTGTGTTTTTCAAAAGGGTTGTCCCCTAGGGAGCCATGCTGAGATGAGGGCCAGTATGATGATGGGAGGAGAAGATGATGGGAAATAGTGTTTAAAAATAACAAGGGACCACAATCAGACCGACTGAATGAGAAAAAAAACCAGAAAATTCCTATAAATTCCTACATTATATATCACTTTCATAAACTGATCTAAAAGTGGTTCATATACAACTCTAACCTATTTTATTTCATTTCACAGTTGTACTGTGAAAGCTTAATGAGATTCATACAGCATCAAGTGGGTTGCATTACCTCAATAACTGGCCTACCGAAGAGGCATGCTTGGTGTAAAATACACTCATTCCACTGCTTTGGTTTATGGCTACTTTAATAAGTGGCCTGCAGTCTCAGTCTCAGTCATATGCCCCTTTTATTTTGAAATACCACCACTGGAGCTTTCGTCTTAATAGCGAGAGGGGTCTTAAGCTGTGAAGATTTAACCACTCAGAGAGGATCACAGTAATCCTCAGATGAAATTAATTACTTGCGAGACTGACGACGCCTGAAGGTGTAGTTGTGACAGATAGTGATGTACAGGAAGTCAGACACACACTGATGCGTATGGCATGACTGCAACATGTGAATATGTGATTTCATATTTCACCAGGTTCATATGAGATAAACGTGCATGCTTGGTGTAAAAGAGGTCTATTAGAGGACTGCTGTTATTGTTAAAGCCAGCTTTCTATGCTTGGAGATTTGGCTCTGTAATGAATATTTCTGGCTTCTGGACAAAGTAAGGAAATTAGATTATAGAAGAAGCAAAAGACAGGTCAATTATTACAGCCGGCTTAATATGAAAGTGAGGCAGGATTATAGCAGTCTACATGACATGCTGCTTTCACCAACTCATTCTTACCCTGAATACTTTTTCAGCATTCTAATGAAACACAAAAAAAACATAGGACCTTCACTGTAAACCCAAACAAGTTGAAATTACTCAAAAATGTATTTCTGCTACTTAAAAACATTCACGTAATCAGTTACAAGAAAAGTTTTGAGTAAAACTGAAATTATAAAATACAATTTCAATTTACTCACTTTCCTTTTTTTTTTTAATTTGCAAGTTAGCTCAACTCAAATGTATTACTTACATTTTTTTATATTTTTAACTCAACCATACTAGATGAAACCGAGTACATGATACTCATTAAAATTATATCCAATATACTATCTTTTACTCAAAAAACTGAGTGTTCTCAACACATAGTCTTTGGGAAATCTAATTAAAATATTAAATTGTGCTTTACTTAATCACAAGGGGAAAAACAATAACTTCTCATCAGTTCAAAATGTGCAAGAAAACCCCCATTTTAATAAAAAAAAAAAAAAATTCACCTCACTTTTTTCAGTTCACTTTTTAATTAAGGTTTTAAACATTCATTATAAAACTTTACATCTGAAACAGTTTTGTAAAACTAGTTAAACATGAAATTCTTCAGAGCTAAACTTTACATTTTTAACCAATTGGTTAAAAATGTGCCGATGAGAAAGTTGTTTAAAAAAGTGAGCTCACTGTTTCTGGTGTCTAAAGAAGAACACTGGCGCTAATGCAGCAGCTGTCTGAGGGCAGCAGGACTGTGTTTTCTACTTCCTCTAACAGGATGAACTGCAGCACAGAGACAGTCTATTAAACTTTACAGGATCGTATCAGACGCAGATTAGTCCTCCACTGAGAGGCTGGAAACAATTGAAAGGACTTGTGGTCTGGAATGAGCATAGGGATCTGTGAAACCTAATCTTAAAGGTGACATATCATGCAAAATCCACTTTTTAATGGTTCTCTACCTGAAATATGTGTCCCTGGCATGTCTACAAACCCCCTGAAAATGAAAAAAAATTCATTCTGCCCCTGTTCTGATTTCTCCACCTTTCTGTAAATGTGTGCTGAAACCAGCCGTTTCAGTTTTCAGTGTTTTTCATACGTCACAACGACATCCGGTCTGTAACAGGAAGTCAGAGCTCGGAGCTTGTTCAGCCCATAGACTGTATAAAATACAACTCAACCCCTCCTCCGTTTTTCATTCCCTGCACACGTGTGCTAACAAGGAGCTTAGGAGGGAGGCATGCTAGTTGTAGGCTGTCTTAATAAACACAAAGGTCGGTTTTACTCCCCACGTCTGCAGATTTGAAGATCTAGTGGATGATTTTTATTTTTCATGGAAAAGTGCTAGCGCTAGTTAGCATAGCCACATAGCTACATGTTCGTTGCTGTGTACCAAGACACACGTCGACATACTGACAAATAAAACAACAAGAAACACTAAATCTGTGACCAATGGTTCAGAAAGGTCCTGCTGCAGGTGCCTCTTCATCAGGATCAGATTCTGGATCAGATTCAGAGGGTTGAAGTAACGCGGGTCTGTGATCAGCCAACATGTAAACATTAGATCAACGTGCTGGACAGCCGAGGGCAGATCCACTTCCTGAGGGGGCGTGGTCAGAGAGCTCATTCTCATTTAAAGGCACAGACACAGAAAACAGCCTGTTCTGAGCAGGGCTGAAGAAGAGGGCTTTTCAGGCTTGCCAAAATCTGATTTCAAAGTGTTTTTTTGAGCAATAAACTTTAAAGACATGTTTTGGGGACCTCTTACACCAATATATTTTGATGAAAATGGGCGGCTGTGGATCAGTGGGTAGAGTCGGCCGTCTATCAATCGGAAGGTTGGCGGTTCGATCCCCAGCTCCGGCAGTCACATGCAGAAGCGTCCTTGAGCAAGACACTGAACCCCAAATTGCTCCCTCTGTTGTTCAGAGGTGTGTGAATGTGAATGAATGAGATTAGTTAACCCTGATGGTCCCTCACTACATAGCAGCCTCTAACATCAGTGAGTGAAAGGGGGATGAATGGGTGAATGTGACGAGTAGTGTAAAAAAGCGCTTTGAGTGGTCAGAAAGACTAGAAAAGCGCTATATAAGTACAAGTCCATTTACCATTTACCATAATATGTCACCTTTAAAGTCCAAAGCCATGCATAAGTGTTCTAGGTTAAAGCCTGCACAGCATGAATTTGTGAGAATGCAGATCATAGCATGCATTGCAGAGCTTCCTGTACAAGCAGTGGGGGTATGATTCTCATTTAGTGGTTGATTTATATCAGACCAAATGAACCTCTCTTCCTGCCGCAGGGTGACTAGAGGTCAGTTCTCACTGCCAAAATAAAACTCTTTCTATAGCTTAGTAATAAAGGCTGCATGATTCTGCAGTTCACAGAATTCTCACGACTTCAGACTGACTGAGAGGACAACAAGTATTTTTAAACTACTGCTGAATAAAACACTCACCTGAGGTCAGCTTAAGGACGCTCTCTCACACAATGAACACAGCCTTTGTGCTGCTCAAACACACAATCACATGCATGCTGTTGTTTTGCTTTGTCACACATAACTGCCTACTTGGCCACATGATTGTCACTATGGCTCATATAACACCATCTCATGGTTCCTAACAAGCATCCTCACAGCTTAATGATCGCCACAGACAGCGAAGGACAGACTGTCAGCTATACTTATAAACTGCCTGGTTCAAAGAACAGACAAACATAACTCAGCACACTGCAATCCAATTATGAGAACTTGTAGCACTGTGCCAAAATCTGCCATTATGAGTCTCCTTTGCTTGGACAGAGAAGAAATACGTGGCCATGATTGATTTCTAGCTTTAAATCTTTCCTTAAAAGGTAACTTGATGAGTGAGAGTAGTGTTTTGGCATCCGATGAAGTCTGAAAACTCATAGATGTATTACTCAAGAAGGACTTCCTGGTTCATATTTCATCTTCTCTCCAGTACCTGCAAAACCACGCTCACTCCCACGCAGCCTTTTCCACTTATTTAATGCAGTGATGTCATCAGTTTGAACAGTCAGAATGATTACACAGATACTCAGGAGCATAGTCTTCACTCCTCAGTGATAACAAGCTAGTGTCCTGTAATGTGAATGAGTAAGATGCCGACCAGAGCTTTGACCTCCCTGAGCAAGAGAGCAAATGATGCAACTTACTTCAGGCAGATTTTTAATTAAAAACCTAGCATCCTCCTTCTACTTCGGTACCAGAACCTTTTTATTCTGTATCAGTAACAAATAGAATATCTGTTTCGTCTATTAGCGAAGAGATCCAGTGCAGTTAATTGGAAATACACATCATTGTTTTGCAGGCTTAAACTAACAAGCTTGTGCCACCGAGTAATACTGATGCCTTTCATTTGGTACAAACTGGTGTTTCACTGTTAGGAGTTTTGGTCCTCATATTGCCAAGATGCTTCAATTTTTCTAACTTTGACTTATGTCATATTTCCTGCCAAAACACTTTGTTGTAGTTTTTTCTAATGGCATAAACAAAACAACCAAAAATCAGTATAGCATAGGTATAGTGGTGGGAATTGATAAGATTTTATCAATGTCAATGCCATTGTTGATTCTGCTTATCAATCCAATTCCTTATCAATTCTCCAAACGATTCCTGAGTATTTTTTTGAGGGGGAAAAAAGTAGTTCTACACAGTCTTCCGCACCAAATGTAACCATGCAACCATTTTTTTCCAAAATTATGTCTGCACAAGACTGAACATGAACATGTTCAACTTGAACATACTGAACAATAGGTTCACCTCATTCTCGGCCGTATGAGTCCGGATGTGGCCCCTCAAGCCTGGAGGAAAAGACTTTGAATTTGGACAGCAAAAAACGCTTTTCCTCCGGGGGTCATAGCAGAAGTATTTTACCCGCTCTCGGTGCCTCATTCTCGGCCGTAAGAGTCCGGACGTGGCCCCTGGAGCCTGGAGGAAAACACTTTGAATTTGGACAGGAAAAACGCTTTTCCTCAAAGGGTCATCGCAGAGGTATTTTACCCGCTCTTAGTGCCTCATTCTCGGCCGTATGAGTCCGGACATGGACCCTCGATCCTGGAGGAAAAGACTTTGAATTTGGAGAAGAAAAACGCTTTTCCTCCGGGGGTCATCGCGGAGGTATCATACCCATTCTCGGTGCCTCATTCTCAGCCGTATGAGTCTGAACTTGGCCCCTGGAGCCTGGAGGAAAAGACTTTGAATTTGGAGAGGAGAAATGCTTTTCCTCCAGGGGTCATCCCAGAGGTATTTTACCCGCTCTCGGTGCCTCATTTTCAGCCGCGTGAGTCCGGACGTGGCGTTTGACAGTCTCAAGCCTGAGGGTAAGCGCCCTGAGTCTGAACGGGGAGAGGTAGGTGGGGGTTCGCCTCCCCGACACGAACATGTTCACATGAAACCCTTCTCCACTTTGGCCTGACGCGAACCCCAAGCTTCGAGGTCGAGTCAACAAATGCTTCAGCATATTTGAGGTGTTTGCACCTAGGAGTATTGCGTTGCAGTGTGTGACGTAACGCAACATACCGCAACGTGACGTGACATCATGCTGGGAAATGACTTGTTAAGAAGAATCGATAACATTTGAGGTGTACAATTCAGATGGAATTGATTAATTGGAACCGGTTCTAAGTCGGATCCGGTTTTCGATTCCAATCCCTACATAGGTAGCATACGGAAAACAAATGGCATGCATATTTGCACTTAGCATTTTGAGAAGCTGGCTTTAAAGCTGGGGTTGGTAGTCAGATTTAGATTTTTGTCATACTGGTTAAAATGATCTTTATGTCCTGATGGTAATCAATACATAATGTCTTCTTAAAAAAGAGTGAAAAAAAGCTGCTTTCTACAGCCGGAGTAAACTTGGGAAAACACCAACCAATCACCGTTTTTTGGGTCCCAAAATTTTAAACCAATCAAATCCCGTCCTGTCGTTCTGCCCGCCTCCTGCGCGTACATTTCCCCAGCGTTCACTCCCCGTCCCCTGCCTCTGCTTCCCCTGACTCTACTGACTGTCCCTCTCGCTCCACCTCAGGCCTGTCCCCTCTGACCCAATGAGGTACTTTGCTCAGGACTGTAGTCCGGATCAGAGTCTAAAAAGCTCTCACCACGGGGGCTCTGACAAGCAAAATAATTAATGACATTTAGTAAGTCCTACAGGAAATGTAGATGTACTGTAGCGTCTGTCCGGACGCTGTAGTGATGACAAGCCGATTGGTGAACACGTTGATCTTTAATAACCGGTCACTGTCGGCCGTGATCACGCCAACCAACAAAACAACAATCAATGTTTGAATGAATGAAGAACTTCTCCTCTTGTCTCTCCTCTCTCTCTCTCACACACTCTACACCTCTCCTGATGCCTTCACTGACTGTCAACACTGTAGGAATTAAGAGCATCTACACTGAACACGTTTAACTAACAGTAGAGCTGTTACATTATTATATATGTGTTATAACTTTTCTCCTGATATCGTGTCACCAGTACAACTGGATAATGCTAGCATGACAGTTGTGAGTACTAACAGCAGCCATGTTTGTTAGTGTTTTTAACTTTCACTATGATAATGTTTTGGTGAGGACCGGTTTTGAATCAGTCACCATCAGGTCATGAATCTGCGGCGCTTGTGCATGTGAGCTGGGGCGTCGTTTTGCAGGAGCTCCGAGGGGAAGGGGGGGAGGGGTTAGACGGAGTCCTGAAGACATGCTACATTCAAATTCATGCTAGTTTTCCAAGACTACCAACCCCAGCTTTAAGTCATCCACTAAAGTTAGCCAGTCAACCTACTGACAAAATGATTCGTGGGTTGATTTGTAGTGGCGAGGGGGTCAAATGCTCCATTGACATTTGGGCCGATGAGCTTATTTGTCAAATGTTCATCACTCACAAAATACAGAAGTTTACAAAATTGTGAATCAGTGCATGAAAGAGAGCGGATTCCATTTCCCTGCTGAGCATTGTAGCGAGAAGGCCAAGAAACTCCAACAGCAGCATGTAATGGAACAAGACCAGCTTGGTAAAAGTGGAAGTTTCAGTGATGGGAAGGACAAATCTTCCTGGTTTGATGAGCTGGACTAAACTCTCAGAGCTAAGCCCGTAGTTGAACTAGTAGATGTTGTCGAGTCCTGTGATGTTGGTGAGCCAACACCAGCTCATCAGCTGATGCTTAAAAAGACAGGGATGCTAAGCAACGTTAGCCTATCGCTATCTTTATCAAACTACCTCACCTACCTGTGTGATCAGACAAGCAGCTATTTGTTCCAGTTGCTTGGTTGAATGCGTTCTCACTACAAAGGGTGTGTTTGAGTGGGCCACCTTCATTTGGCGATCTCAGCTTACTTGTTATGTCCGCAACAGTGGCATGCTTAACTTCCCTTTAACAGGCAGAAACTTCCAGCAGAACCAGACTCACTGCTGAACAGTTATTGTTGTGACTATACAGTCTATGGTTGTGACCAGTTGGGTTGAAACAATTGGAGAGAGAGAGAGAGAGAGAGAGAGGTAGACAGGGAGATGTACAACAAAAATAACAGCAGATGATAAAAGACCTGTCGTAGAGATGTCAGAATAATTTTCACAGCTCTGAAACAGAAGATGACAGTAAAGCCATCATGGCCAGACAGCACAAAATGCTGAGTGGGCAACTGTTTTTGAGCCCTGAAAAATAATGGATTTGTGATGGAACAAGGAGATTTTCTCGTGGTGTCGAAATTGGAGGATAGCGCAGTGTACAGGCCAAGAACAACACTGCACTTGCAGCAATATCAAAGCTATTTCAGACACTGGAATCCATATCTGATCGGCTCTCCTCCTATCATCCCTATGATGCACCGTGGTAAGGTCATTCTTTCTTAGTTTTCCTGCCCTTTGACACCATGGGAGCCTGGCGCCTAGCAGGCCTCAGATACATGATGGAAAACAAAGTTATCTGTACTCAGGACCGGACAGCCTGTGATACCAGGAGAAAACTCCTCTCCAATCAGAGGAGAGCAAACATAGGGTCAGTGACTCGACACAGCGTGTGTCCTATTTTGCCTGTAATGTGTGTGTGTGTGTGTCAGTGAAAAGGACATGTCAGAATCAGAACAACACAATAGAGTGCTGCAGTGTGGGCGGCCACACCCTTTCCTCCCCTCTCCAGCCTCCTCTCCAGCCCCTCAAAAGTAAAGATTTAAAAAGAAAAGAACAGAGGAGGGAGGGAGGGAGGGAGGGAGTGGACGTACAGGCGGCCCAGGAATGCCTGATAGGAGAATAAGAGTAAGGAAAACAGAGGAGATGAAGAAAAATAGACACTAATGAATGCAAGAAAAATGTGAGAGGTTTGACAGGTTTCACAGCTTTAAGGGGGGAAACATGACAAGAGAGAAAAGAAAGAAAGTGGGCAGAAGTGAGCGACTGGGGGAGGGGGTAAGAGAACAAAATGGGGGCATAAAAACAGTCTAACAGGAGACGGATAAATACTGTGGAAATCTGCAGGGAGGGTAAGGAGAGAGAAAGGATTGCAGCGTGCAGAGTTGTGTTCTGCAATGTGTTGCTGAATTATTGATGCTGCTTCAGTGTTGAAGGGCGAGAAGAGGGAGCACTTTCACACACACGGTGTAATCTCTGCATCATAAACATGCATCGCACACACATACACAGAGCTGTGGGGCTGTGCAGAATTTGATTTTATGTGCAGTGATCACCCCAGCCTGAGAGGCTCAAGCATGTCTCCTGAGAGCGTCTGTGGCCGGCAGGGAAGACACAAGGTCAAAGGTCACGGCAGACCAGAGGGAGACATGTGGTCCACACCTGTTCTAAACTTGCTCCAGTCGACTCACAGACAGATCACCACATGTCAGACACAAGGTAAAGCGAGACAGTCATTAGATGAAGTCTTTCTCTGGTACGAAAGACTACAAAGAGCTCCCTTCTTGCTTTGCTTCTTCCCTCCCCTGCCTGTGTTTTTCTCTCTCCCTGCCTGGCTCTCTTTCTTATCCGCAGAGGAAACCTGTTTGATGTAGCAGAGTCCTGCTGTTTCGACTCTTCAGCTACCAGATTTCATGCATACACTCCTTTCTCTCCCACCCTTTCTTTCTTTCTTTCTTTCTTTCACACACACACAAAAAAAACCCAGATCCCCCTCCTCTTTGGTGGAAATCAGACACATTCTGCCGATTGTACCAAAGACAACACAGTAATTCATGGATTCAAAATGGCCTCAGTGCAGTAAAAGCTGTGCTGAGGCCAGCTGTGTTATGTGCATATGGACGGCGTAGAATGTAAGCCATGACGGCGATGTGTCTCACTTGGTGGACAGTGGCCATCATTGTCATCCGCAGTGAGAGCGGGACACAATGGAGAGGGATACAGCCAGGGACCTGACTCACACATACTGTAAGCCTTCCTGGGCATTATGGGTAACAAAGGCACTGAAAACAATGGGCGTTAAGTGTCAGTGTTCTGTATGAGGACACAATAGATGCATTAATACGAGCCTCTTGTGCCAAAATGTTGCTGTGATATCATTTTTCTCGGTTTTACTGGAATTTAGACTCATTTTTGCATCTCTTTACATGTCGACTTCTATCTCTGCATAATCAACAACACTTTCAACAAACTTTGACAGCATGAAAATCTGTTAAAAGATGCTCCAAAACCAGACGATAACATGTAAAAACTGAGGAGAGTCAAGAGACCAACATGAATTCTGCAAGTAAGATGAAGTGTTTTTTTTTTAATGATCTTTATGTGCTTTTTTTAGCAGTAAAGATGCAATGTATTGGCGTTCTATCATAGTAAGTAGTTTCCATGGTTACTTGCAGAATCTGCCATTCCCCTCAAGATCCAAATCAACCAATCCTATGTCTCGCCACCCTTAGCTACCGTTGCTAGGTCAGACATGCTTGTCAAAAAGAGACACGGTGTGGCGGCAAGGATTTTCCAGGGATGCTGTCCCAGTCTGTGGTCCATGCTGTCAGCTTCTTTAGGCAAGGCAAGGCAAGGCAGCTTTATTTGTATAGCGCATTTCATACACGAGGGCAACTCAATGTGCTTTACATTAACACATTAAAAGCATTGGAGACATTCAGACAAGCATAAAAGAACATAATTAAAATGACAAATATGATAAAACAGAAAAGAAAAGGAAAATTAGAAATATATTAAAAATTACATTAAAATTTTAATTTAAAGTGGGTTAAAATAATCTAAGATAGGAAGGCAGAGGTAAATAAAAAAGTCTTAATCTTTGATTTAAAAGAGGTGATTTAAGCTGCACCTCCTGACCTCAGACACACTGCAGCAGCTCCACATGCAGAGACAGTGTCGCCGCATTTCCTTATTGATTTGGGAAAAGAGATGACACAACCACCGTCCACACGGTCAGGGTATCAATGGTCACTTTGAAAGGTTCCCCAGCAAAATCTATTGAGTGCTTCAAAGTTTGGTTCTCTTTTACACATTAAAGAGTCGAGCACATTGATGAGCATAGCTGAGGATAAAGAGAGGGAATTTGACAGAGGCACTGCCAAGCTTCCTGTTATTGGAGCACTGTGCAAACTTATGCAGGGCTAATTGAAATCCGACTCATTATGGACTCACGACTCGCAGTCACACCTTTAGGGGTGTGATGGAAGTTACAGATGCGTTTTTTCACATATTACTAAATCAGGTTTGGAACTGTATCTTTAAAACATCCTGCTGTTTCCTACAGTAACCTCATACAGAAAAATGTGAACACTAATTGGTCACTAGGGCTAGGAAATGAATGAATATTCAAATTAAACACAAAAGTATAGGATTTAGAAAGAAAGAAAGACTTGACTTTCAAACTACTTTTCCTACTACTACCTCAAAGCCCACAACCCCCTAAAGCCGTTCAAGTTGTCTGTCAATCAGAAGAAAGAGTATTCAATTCTCAGGCGGGCTGCCACCAAATCCCTCAAAAAACAGACGGGACCGGAAAGAAAGAAAGAAAGAAAGAAAGAAAGAAAGAAAGAAAGATAGAAAGAAAGAAAGAAAGAAAGAAAGAAAGAAAGAAAGAAAGAGAGAAAGAAAGAAAGAAAGAAAGAAAGAAAGAAAGAAAGAAAGAAAGATATGAAAAAGGAAAAAAGAATGGAAAAATAAGAGAGAACAGAAATTAAAAAAGGAAAGTAAGAAAGAGAGAAAATAAGAGAGCGAGAAGGAAAAAAGAAAGAAAGAAAGAAAAAAAGACAATGAAGGAGGGAAAGGAATAAAAAAGACGGAAAAAAGAAAGACAGACAGGGGGAAGGAAAGAAGGAAAGAAAGAAAGAGAGAAAGGAAGAAAAATATGAAAAAGGAAAAAAAGAATGGAAAAATTAGGGAGAAGAGAAAGGAAAAAAAGAAAGAGAGCGAGAAGGAAAAAAGAAAGAATGAAGGAGGGAAAGGAAGGAAAAAGACAGAAAAAAGAAAGACAGACAGGGGGAAGGAAAGAAGGAAAGAAAGAAAAAGAAAGGAAGGAAGAATAAAGACAGTCAGAAAGAAAGACAGAAAGAAAGAGAAAGAAAGAAAGAAAGAAAGAAAGAAAGAAAAAAAAAGAAGGAAAGAAAAAAAGAAAGAAAGGAAGGAAGGAAAGAAAGAAAGACAGAAAGACAGAAAGAAAGAAAGAAAGTAATACAGAAAGAAAGAAAGAAAGAAAGAAAGAAAGAAAGAAAGAAGTTAGAAAGAAGAGGGTAGGAAGGAAGAAAGAAATTTGAGATTAATAAAGTAAGAAAAAAGAAAGTAAGAAAGAAGGGTGGAATTAAATAAAGACAGAAAGAAAGAACGAAATAATTTATGTTAATGGGAAGTTTTCATACTCCTCAGGACTACATGTTACCTGTTGGATAGAGGTCTGGGTATAACAACCTTGCTTGTTCTCAGACTTGTACGTGGTCTACATGACATCACCCATTGGTCTCTGAATTGCTGTTTTGAAGCCTATCTTCTATCTCAGTGGTGTATGTATTTTTCAGTCAATCATGAAGTAAACATTTGCAGGTTTTAGATTCTTACATATAGGATTGCTGCTCTTTGTGTCACTTATGATACAATAATATGAGTTTGAGACTGTTGTGTGTCCCAAATAAGATACCTAGGATGTCATTCTTAGCTCTGGGATAGTGTGATAAGGATTTTATAGATTAAAAATGAATTTAATATTACTGGAGTTTATTAATAGACTTTTCTATAAAAAGTTATAAATTGCAGACAACAAATGATTCCTTAGAGACACTCATTACATTCATGCTCAGATCCAACAGTGGGAATCCAGCACTCCACACTGGGAAATTCTCTCCTCCACATTCCTCAGAGGGAATACCATCAGCACATGACAAGAGCCCCACTCACACTCAGCCGCTTAGCCTGCTGCCTCCCACTGCAACCTTTCCACACAGAGAATGCCTGTGTATATGCGCATGTGTCATAGACAGCAACCTCTACCATACAACACTGCCCTTAGACAAAGAGGAATCACAGAGGACGAGAGTGGAAGAGGAGAGATTTTTTAGGGAAAAAAGAGGAAGTCAGAAAGAGTGATGGGGGCACCAGAACATGCTTGTGTCAGGCTGCTATGCTACCAATGTGATGAAATGATTGATGGGAAGGTTTGCTGTGCCTAAAGGAATCCCTCCCTCCCTCCCTCCCTCTTATACCTTCTTTTCTTTGTCAACTTCTCCATCACCCGGGTACCCAGAACTCATCTCTTGTCTTCCAGGAAAATCCACTTGATCTCTCTCAACTTTCAGCTCAGCACAAGCCTAGGCAGAGGTCTGCTTCCTAACAAAGTGACTCGACAGAGTGTAGCACGCTGTGTATAATCTATGGAGAAAGCACCCATCAGCTCCACAACAACTCCTGTCCCGCATGGGCCACTGCACAACAGGAATGCAAATGTGTGTGTGCATGTATAAGGAGAGGGATGTTCCCATTTCCACTCTGTTTGAAGCACATGGACTGAGTCGGAATGTGGAAGGGAGGGGGGGGGCAACAGAGCGAAGGGGGGAGGGGGGAGGTGGAGGCAGTAATCGGAGAGGGGTATCCCACTGAGCAGAGCAGCACATGGCCTATACTCTACTATGGGCTCAAAGCACAGGAAGAGAGAGAAAAGATTTCCCTTTCAACTGGCCTGAATAGTGAAATACTATAGTCCTCTGGGGGCGTTGCCACATCAAAATTTACTACTCACAATGCTACTTGCACAACAACATTATTGTATGACAGTGTCATTACGAGGGATGGGGAAAAATACACCCAACAAAATATGGTCACCTTATTAAAGGTGACATATCATGCAAAATCAACTTTTTAATGGTTCTCTACCTGAAATATGTGTCCCTGGCATGTCTACAAACCCCCTGAAAATGAAATAAATCCATCCTGCCCCTGTTCGGATTTCTCCACCTTTCTGTAAATGTGTGTCTGAAACAAGCCGTTTCAGTTTTCAGTGTTTTTCATACGTCACAACGACATCCGGTCTGTAACGTGAAGTCAGAGCTCGGAGCTTGTTCAGCCCATAGACTGTATAAAATACAACTCAACTCCTCCTCCGTTTTTCATTCCCTGCACACATGTGTGCTAACAAGGAGCTTAGGAGGGAGGCATGCTAGTTGTAGGCTGTCTTAATAAACACAAAGGTCGGTTTTACTCCCCACGTCTGCAGATTTGAAGATCTAGTGGATGATTTGTATTTGTCATGGATAAGTGCTAGCGCTAGTTAGCATAGCCACATAGCTACATGTCGTAGCTGTGTACCAAGACACACGTCGACATGCTGACAAATAAAACAACAAGAAACACCAAATCTGTGACCAATCGTTCAGAAAGGTCCTGCTGCAGGCGCCTCTCCATCAGGATCAGATTCTGGATCAGGTTCAGAGGGTTGAAGTAACGCGGGTCTGTGAGCAGCCGTGTATATTCAGCCAACATGTAAACATTAGATCAACGTGCTGGACAGCCGAGGGCACATCCACTTCCTGAGGGGGCGTGGTCAGAGAGAAAACCGTATATATATATATGTATACTTATGAGCACAACTGTAAATGTTGTTGTTGTGTGTTTTTGTGTCATAGATGTGTCAAGAGTCCTGCTTGCAGCTTGATATGATGATTTCAGTGCATTTATTTTGTAGTTCTTACCTCTGAATTTTGAGGAAATGTCTCTTCAGAATTCCTATTCTTCACCTCATAATGCCATTTCAAATTGGAAATCTTCAGCACAGCTATATTCTCCTGGCATATGAAGCACATGGGTCTTCTTTCATTTGCTGATTTTCACCATCCATTTTTCTTTGAGCAGCAAACCTGGAACAAATCATTTTCTTGGATTCTAGGGTCCAACAGGTGGCAAAGTGCAAATACGCGAACTGCTCCATAAATGAAAGTGAAAGTTAAAAATTGCACTTGCGGCATTGGACTCTAAGTGACCCAGTAACAGCCTGGGTCTGCGTATGGTTGACATGGAGACAAGTCATATGTGACAGAAGTTTCACTGAAGGCTACAGAAGAATGGAGGCAGCAGACCCAGCTGTAGATATTGACATTGCTGTAAGTACAACTGTGCCTATTACAGGCAGAGTCAAACAGGTTAACATGAAACAAGCTTATGATTTAAATCTAATGTAAATGTCAGACTAAAAGTCTCTAAATAATGTCAGTGATGACTGAATGCTTCCAGATCCACACACATTAGGTTCCCTTTCATTTTGCTGTGACTTGTCTGGCTTAAACTAAATACTTTGAACATTTTGGCAACAACAACATCCTTCATCACCACAAAACCACATCACACCACAAAGCATCCACCTGTTCTGTTTCTCACATGCACTGTTAAAACTCATGTTGGCTCGCACAGTTAGTAATTTGCAATTGTATCACCATGACTTCTTATTCTCTCAATCTGAAGCACTACAATCAGCTGGTGTGCTAAAGGCACCAGGCTTGTTTCTTCACACACACACATCTCTTGCACAGTATCCAAGAAGCTTGCATCTAAACTACTCAAAGATGAGATCGCTTTGAAGACTTTTGTACAGCGTGACTTTAAGTTGCACTTCTTGTACTCAACTGAGTGTTATCTCGGTGTATGCAAATATCTACAAACTTTCTATGTGTTGTTTTTGACAGATTCAGAGACTATGACAGTTCATATTCCACCGCCTCAGGACATGCTTAAACATGCATGAGTGAGGAGCACATATCAGCATGTTCTTGACATGCACGCACTCTCACACACTCTCACACACACACACCCCATTGCCTCCTGGCCATTCTCACCAAAAGGCAGAACAAGAGAAAAAGTCTGCTAACAGGCGCCTGTAAATAAGAGCAGTGAGATAGATATCTGGCCTCAGGTATGTGCTGCTGCCTTCAAACGACTGGAGTTTCAGCTGGAGGTAAACAACACTTTCAGTTGAGTTCTTCCACACCCAGCATGGTCCTAGCACTGACATGTCAATCCTGCAATCACACTGATATTCATGCATAAGGGCAACAATCACACATTACACAACCACACCCTCCAACCTGTACTGGAAAGAGCTTTGAGTTGAGTGAGGTGCTTTTACCTCATGTTTGAGTACATTCACACAAAAGTGTTTTCACTTCCTGTCACAACAGTATATTGTTAAGTACTTTTCCTTACACACTGGAGATTACACATGTTTTAAATCAGGAGTGCTGCAAAAGTTATGTTTGTTTAAGTTGCTGATTTTCATAACTTACAAGTCCTTAAAGCACTAGTAATTATATTGATTTTGGCGCCCCCTGTGGTAGAAGTTGTACATTGTTTTACTATAAATGTAAATTGCCAGACTTTGAGTTTGGTTTACAATATGAGCCCAGGCTCAGGGGTTTGTTGTTTTTGATTTGGTTTTCTTTCCTGGTAGTTCAACTCGTATGTTGGGGCTGACTTTTCCAAACTTTATGAGGGAGGGGGCCTCACTGAGCGATTTTGCCATGCCCATGCACAGCATCTATATGAAACATCTAATTTTCCAGTTATACACGTCTTCCAAAAGGTTCCTAATATCCTAATATCCTTGAGGTTCACCACATCAGACTAGGGATGCACCGATCCTACTTTTTAGGTCCTGATACCGATATCAATACCTGGGCTTTGGTATCTGCCGATACCGATACTAGCCAATCTGATCCCGGTATTGATTTTACAATCTCTATTCCTTAATGTGAGGATAGAATCATATTTTGTCAACTTCAGGCAATAACACATGTTGCAGGTTGTTAGCAAAAGAAGCATGCATCTAAACTGCAGAGTCTCTGTAGTTATCCTCCATCATGCTCCACCGGGCAAAATGCACAGACCGGCCAGCGCTGATGACGTAGGAGACACACATGGTTGTTTTTAACACAGACAAGCATTGAACTGAGATGTATAGATCTGCCATATGGATCGGCACTATATATCGGCCCTTTGTCACCGATATCGGATCTAGCTTTTTGAGTCCGATCTAGCCGATATCCGATACCAGGATCAGATCGGTGCATCCCTATATCAGACTGCATTACTTTTTGACTCATGACCGTAAATAAAAACATATTAAACAACTTACTCACAGCTCATGTCAAAGCGTCAGGTAGCATGTGACATTTAGCCTCTCTCGTTTTTGATCTGCCTGGACTGACTCTGCCCACAGTTCCTTGTTCTTACCACACAGCAGAGGCCTCCGATCACAAGTTAACCCACAAGGGAAACCAGAGGATCTCTTCTTCCTCTTCCTGCAGCTCCATAACTGCCTGACAGTGACCTCAGTGTAACCTCCAACTGAGGTCAACATGCTAGCAGTGTGCACAAAACACCAAACACCAAACAGAGCCGACATGCTGTTAAAAGTGTTGTGTGTGGTTGGTTGTGCATCTGGTTTGAGTGTGAAGTAAGGGGGGCCTGAGGCAGGGAAAGAAGGGCTGACTCTCCTTTTTCTTTCAGGATCAGAGAGGAGAGGATGCTTCTTTTCAACTCTCCAGCATCCTACCAACACAGGAATGTGTGCTTTTTTTTTTTCATCATCCAAAGATTGTGTTTAGAGTTGACTGTGGGAAAGAAAACTCCTGTATTCCCACACTCAGAGTCGGTTTAAAGTAAAGCCAGGATTCAGCACTTTTAAAAGCCTCTCTAAGCCTGCAGATGTGCTGCAAAATAACTGAAAAAGCAGGGAGGAAACATCCACCAGAGCAGCTTTGATGCTGGGAACAACTAAAACAGAAACTGGTGCATCCACGCAGCAACCAGGGAGGAAGAACACCATGTCCTCACACACATTCATACAAAAGAAAAGAGGGTAGAGAGCGAGAGAGAGAGAGAGAGAGAGAGAGAGAGAGAAAGAGAGAAGGAGATAGAGAGAGCGTGTGTGTGTGTGCAAGTGCATCAGATTCAGCTGAGATGAGGTGATGAATGGCTTCATTAAAACAGCATTAGCAGAGGTGTGAACCCCAAATGGTGAGTGAGTGTAATTCTGCAGTGATTGCCTGCTTTCAACAGACCCACACACACACACACACACACACACACACACACACACACACACACACACACACACAAACTTGTCACAACACTGAAAATCTCTCTTTGATAGCAGCACATCCCGCCCACCCACCCGTCTCTGCACTCACTGAAGTTCCTACAACTCATTCACAGCGTTTGATGTCAACGCAAGTTCAAAATGCATCCTCAGGCTTTCATAAATATCAAGCTTAAAAACATCAATGAGGAGCAAAATTATTTTCAAGAAACAACAGCAACAATTCAGAATTTCCTTTAATCAAAACCGCATCGCCCTTCATCTCAAACGGAGCACACACCAGCCCACAGCCGGAGGGAGGTGAGGAAACAGCATTGACACCATGGAAAAACCCAGATGAAGAAAAAGAGGAATAAAAGGAGACGGAGGAGGAGAGCAAATCAGGAGAGCAAAGAGAGGAAGCAAAAGAGGGAGAGAGGAGAACAAGGGCTCAGGGTTCAAAATGGAATCTGTGTGTGTGTGTGCGTGTGTAGTAACCTGATTAGCCAGACCCTACAGGGGAGACAAATCTACATTATTCTTCCTCATTTTCCCTCTGCTCCTCACAAACCCAGAAAAATGGGGGCAATTCAGTAACCCTAGCAACCAAGTCTGCCTACGTGCAGGGAGAAGCTGCTGATTGAGGGGGAAGGAGAGAGGAAGAGGGAGAAGATGGGGAGTGAAAAAAAGGATAACACAAGTGCATACTGTACTCACACACATGCTGAATAGAGCAGATGGGTGGCACAGTGTTTTAAAAGTGGGTTTCAATTAATTCGTGCTTCCTCTTGCACATTTTCCAGATCTCTCCCTCCTCTATCCTCTTTTTTTCTTCCCTCCTTCTGCTCTCTGGCCACGTATGAGAGCTGTTCAAACACAACCTGTTTCCTCTGGCATCCCTCGGGAGCGTTATCCAACCTTTCTACTGTTGTGGTTTCTCTCCTTCCCTCCTTTTCTTCCTCCCTCCTATTTATTTACAGCTGGACGTCTATCCTCCTATTGATTGTTTTACAGAGGATATGAGTGGGCTTTGTCTCTGCCCTGCTTCGGCTTTATATAGAGCCCTCTGTTCTTAACCATGTTCTTACCAACACACACACACACAAGACAAACATCCTTTCAGATGGTTGTGAGTCAGTGTCCGGTGTAGAAGACGCTCACACATGCAAGAAAAATATGTGTCACATATGTTTAGATCATGGAGTGATGATTATTGGTTTAAGCGGCCGTGCGACGCGTGTCCAAAATGTGAATGTCACATTTCATCCCTTCTGACAAACCTCATCAGGAGAAGGAGAGAGAAGGAAGGAGACAGAAAAAGAGGGAGAAAGGAGGAGTGAGGAAAAACAAGAGCGTGTTTTTCACAAAGGTCAGATTGTTCACTGGCTGATGGCTGACCGAGAGAAAAAAGATTGAAAAAGTGGGGAGAGAGAGGGAGATTGACAGACAGAGAGTGTGTGTGTGAGGGGGGGGGGGTTGGCTCAGGCAACGGTGCTGCTCTCTACATTTTTACACACTCTCACCGGTTGCTCTGCTGTTGCCGTGTGAGTGTGCGTCAGATAAAAAGGGGGAGACGATTGAATGGAGGCACCCTAACAGGGGTCAAGGCCTCTGTATCAACTCTTGGCTCAGGTCACAAACACACACATTCAGACAAAGGCTTGGGCGATGTCGCCGTTTATACTTTCAAGTTAAAGCAGTTTCAAAAACACACATTTTCATCAATAATGTGTTCTTGAAATTTGCTGATTCCAGCTTTTAAAAAAATGGGAAAATGTGCCACTTCTCATTTTCTGAATCTGTGAGTTTAATATCTTTATGACCGTGTCAGTTCTGGGGAACTTTCCAGGTATCATTAGCTACTTGCTGACCATTTCGTTTTATGTAGAACACTGAAAGAGTAGTCAGCAAATGAACACAGTGAAAAGACAGACTAGTTACAACTCTAACAAACTGTGAATGAAGAAAAAAATAAGCCTTTCATTTCTGTGCTCATGTATACTCCTTTTGAGGATTTTAATATCCTTGTAATGAAATACTGTAAGTTGGTTTGAGAAACTGTGTAAGATTCACATAGTGTTTAATTTAGTGTATAAAAAAGCGTGTCTAATTCTCTTTCTAGAATAATCTTAATGTAATTTCTACAAAGTGTACAACATCGCAGCTGCACGATTGCTCATGAAGTGACATGTTATCATTCAATTCACACACACAGCCTAGTACATGCTCAACCACTACACAGCTCAACATCATCATCATCATCTGTGTGAAACCAACTGTGTAAATGGAATGGTACAGTTCACAGTATGCAAATAAACCCACACTGACTGTCAACAAAGTCTGCCAGGCTGGAGAGCTGAATGTGTGTGTGTACGTGTGCTAGTGTGTGTGTGTGTGTGTTTTGCATAATTATGACACCAGCTTCATCTTATGTGAAAAAGGTCACTACATGAAGCAGCCTGTTGATTGGGCACAATCGAGCACACATGCACTTATTAGCACACACATTTATTCTTTCTGACAGCGGCATCACCTGAAAAGAAGGAGGGGAGATTCCAACCAATCCCAACATGCCCCCTTGTGCTGAAGGCCCAGAAAAGGGGCGGCAACCTCCAAAGAGTTGGGATTAGCCAACCAGGGCAGAGTGAACATCTGTTGCCCAATCAAAGCATCTGGAACATCTGGCACCAATGAAGTGCAGTCATCTCGCAGCTGAACTCTGACCCTACCCACTTGGCTTCTCCAACTGCCTTATTTCTCTTTTTGGTGTCATCCTCCAGTCCTTTAAACATTTTTCTTTTATCTCCAGTGAGCTGTGTTTGCATCTCATGGTCATAGCAGACATTCCTTTTTTATCTCCCAGCCATCAACTGCATGCAGACGGTAGGAGGAGGACGGTTGGCAGTCATTTGAATACAAATCGAGCAACACACCCACTATCTTGTAAACAGGGTTGGTTGATGTGTGTGCATGTGTGTGCATGTGTGTTGGTGTTTGATATTGGTAAATTTAACTGTGTGTTTTCTTTTAAACGCAGCAGCAGCACTGTAGTAAATTGTGATATTGGATTCTGAGGAAACAGATAGGTGGAGGAGGATCAGAAAATCAATGACTGTATTCAGCCTTGTCGTGTCTGGTGCTGACACAGCAGAAGGAGACTGCCACTGTGCACACACTCACCGAAGGGACAGTGGGACCCAGATATGGAACAGGCTGTTCAATTGTGACTCACCAAAGGGGCGAGAGGATTTTTCACTCTGTACCTGCAGTATGTCTTCAGTTCCCTTTTAACACAGAGAGGCAAAGTGCTGACTGCAAAGCTGAAAATCCAAAATTCTGTCTGTGTGTTCATGTGTGTGTGTGTGTGTGTGTGATGTGAAAGGCAGTCAACTCCGGTGCTCAGACACAAAGCCATGTTCCCAAACAGGAAGCATCACACACTCCCCTGTACAATCTCTATGTGTGTGTTCCTGCCTGACTCCTGAACCTCAGCCTCACACAAACATCCTTCCTGGCTGATTATTTTCGGCTCCATTTGCATTTTTATTTCAGCTCACAACACTCAATCGTTCAGTTCTGGGATGTATGAAATGTCGATCAGACTACATCCTTTAAGGTGTTCTGCTTCCTTAACTCATTCAGATTCAGTTTAGTTCTACTTCTAATCAAACATCTATGTCATCTTTAAGCCTTTATTTAACATTATACAATGATTATATTATAGATTCATTGCAGCTCAACACACTCTAGCAAGCATCCAACAGTCTGTGTATGTTACAGTTCAGAGTGGTGCGATTGACTTGTGGTCAGTAAATGCACCACTGGACCTAGTCGATAGAGTCCAGCCCTAATTGACAGAGCGTTGTAAAAAATCTACTACACCAAGCACTCAAACTTCCTACCCCTAATTGAGTAGCTTAAAGACGTCTTAAAGCAGGGGTGTCAAACATGAGGCCTACAGGCCAAAACCGGCCTGCCAGAGGTTCCAATCCAGCCCAAAGAACGACTTTGTAAAGTGAAAATATTACAGAGATGACATTAACTGGAATTTTGCAATAAAAGTAACTAGGGGGTGTCCCAATCCGATATTGATTAGGGATGCACCGACCCGATCCTGGTATCGGATATCGGCTAGATCGGGCTCAAAAAGCTAGATCCGATATCGGTGACAAAGGGCCGATATATAGTGCTGATTCATATGGCAGATCTATTCATCTCAGTTCTAGGCTTTTCTGTGTTTACAGCAGCCATGTGCGTCTCCTACGTCATCAGCGCCGGCCGGTCTGTGCATTTTTGCCTGGTGGAGCATGATGGAGGATAACTACAGAGGCTCTGCAGTTTAGGTGCATGTCTCACTTCTTTTGCTAACAACTCTGCTGGAAACTTGCAACATGTGCAGCGGTAATGTTTCCATGGATGGCAGTCACACTGAGAAATATAATGGAAGCCCAAAGGAGGAAGTTTACGTAAGCTGTAGCCTACTGCAAAGAAGCTAGAAACCTTCTATTGATGGGTTCAAAGTGTGAAAACACGGACAGGTTATTGGATTTAATTGTTCCAGATCCTTGATTTAAGGGATTCCAGCCTCTGGTTTAGCACTTGGAACCCAGGTACAGTTCACCATCAAGTCAGAAAAGCCTGAAGTTGCCAAAACATGATTCTATCCTCACATAAAGGAATAAAGATTGTTAAATCAAAACCAGGATCGGATCGGCTAGTATCGGTATCGGCAGATACCAAAGCCCAGGTATCGATATCGGTATCGGGGCCTAAAAAGTAGGATCGGTGCATCCCTAAGATTGATATCGGTCAGATATCAGCAAAAAAAAACAGTATTGGATTATATCGGCCTGCATCTAAAATCTCCGACATAAGCAGTCCATTCCAGACTCCGCTCCATCACTTCTATCCAGCAGCGCCCCTGCGAGGTGCATTCAGGGGCTGTCGTAAAAGTGCAATACTGCCCTTATATTGTGTCCATGGCATTTTTATTTGAATCAAGAGAATCAAAATATCTTCTTAGTGGTCACATCAAGAATGTTTTCTTTTTACTTTTTAGCAGTGAGAGGCTGAAACTATTTAACTAAAGATAATACACAAAAGTGTTTTATTTATTGTTCTCTGTTTGAGTAATATCACTTGATCAAGCCTTTTCTGACATTCCATACTACAAAATAAGTAATAAAAGTATGAATGATTCTTGCTGATATCGTATCAGATCGGTATCGGTATCGGCCAAAACTCAAGGCTGCAATATTGGGATCGTATCGGAAGTAAAAAAGTTTTATCAGGACACCCCTCCCTAAAAGTAACTACTATTTCAAATTTGCCCTCTGGGGGTCGCTTACACTCATAGTGCTGATGGAGCGCACCTGAACAGTGCTTTTTTTTCCAGACTTTTTTTCTCAAAGTGAGAAAATAGATGACTTGCTGTTTGTATAATCCTGTTGAGATTCACTTTTAGAGCACTAGAAGATGATCCACCAACTACTAACACTAGCACTACACCCCTGCATACAACACTGTCCAGCAAGCAAACTGTTCATGCTGGAGCTGAGGGGTCCAAAATAGTCAACTTTACCTTCTTCATTATTATAATCTATCTGTTCTTTTGCTGTGTGTCAAATGACAGGGTAACCTGTGTGTTTGGTGTGTTCACAGCAGGCTTCAGGGCTTAAAGAGTAAAATATTCGACCCACTATGAGACTCATCATGGCAACAAATACAACAGCTGTTTTTGTAGAAAGATAGTTCATTAAATGTGAACATTTTCAGAATGTACTTGTACTTTTTTGCACTAAAACAAAGGGAAAATGTAGAGTTGTCCTTCTCTATAGATTATTATGTTATGATTTCACTGGTCCGGCCCACCTCAGATCAACTTGGGCTGCATGTGGCCCCTGAACTGAAATGAGTTTGACGCCCTGTCTTAACGCATCCTTCCATCCACGAGATGTTTGCTGATGTAAGAGCAGCTGCCATAATGGCAGTGCTACCTCAATCTCTCCTTAATCCTCCTGCCACAAACTGCTCTCTCATCGTAAATAATTGAGGCAGAATCGCTGTGAAACGTAGGTCAAAGGACTCCCGTGTGATACCCCGACTTCTCCCATTCAAATATAAATCAATCACCCCTGACGCACGCACAAAATGCAATATTTAGCCCCAAGCGCCGATCCTCACGTACGCACACAGATGTGAACCAATCATCCTGCTTGCTGTGTCACCACCTTTCCTATTGTGTGCAAGTGAAAGCAGCCATTTATCCCAAATCATATGTTTCCCTGGCTGTCTTGTAAACAGGCAGCTTAGTAACGAACGCGTAGGCAGGCAGACGCATCATTTCGGTTCATAGCCACAGGCGCTCATCATCACTCCTCCTGGAGACAGATCAACATCATATCTGCAAGGCTGGATGAGTTGATACACCCGAGTGGAAAATTCTAACAGTCTGCATGTGTTTGGAGATACAGTAAAGCATGTGCATACCTCTTTATAGGCAGTAAATGTTCTTCAGCACTTAACTCAGCACACAGATTGGAAATACTGACACCTCTCTGTATTCCCTAATTGCCTCCAAAAAAGCTGCAATCAATAGTTTTATCAGTTACAGCAGTGGTAGCCACTTATTAGCATTCCCAGATGTTTCAAACCCTGACAGATGCTGACTCCCTTAGCCAAAATGTACTTGAAAATGAAACATCTGTCAAACGTATTAAAAACTCAGCACTCCCTAATTTTCCACTAAAATGTTTCCCCTTGCCTGAATTAAAGCTTTCCATTTAAATATTATGTCATCCTCTCTAACTGAGGGACTGTGATAGCTGCTAGATCTGCGTTGACTGGATAAATCCAACAGAGCTTGTAATAGTGACACAGCTCAGAGCAGTTTGGAGTGTTTCGGGTGAAGTGGCTTTTCAGAGAAGAACTCTGTGAACTACCAATAGTAGGCGATAAGCTCATTCCTTAACTCCATCTCAGCACCGCGTATAACCATTCGCATCTGTGTTAGAGCATTCCTATCCTGGTTTAAATGTGTCTGTCTCACTTCTTCTGGCTATATTTCTTTTCCTCCCTCTCTTTCTGTCTCTCGATCACTTTGTCTCTGTCTCTCACACACATACTCATGCTGTCAAGCACACTCTCTCTCACTCTCTCTCTCTCTCTCTCTCTCTCTCTCTCTCTCACACACCCATTCTGAGGCAGTAGGAACATTCCTGCTTGCATCAGCCAGAATCCCATATTAGAGCATCAGCAGCACTCGGGCTTGTGTAGAAAACATTGACTTAGTTTGTGTGTGCATTCAAAGAGCATTGTTACCCTGGTTTCTTAGTCATCACCTCACTGTGTTAAATACTTGATTCTGATTGGTCAAAACCTTTTTGACAATGGTTAATATGGAATCGCAAAGGTGATGCTAGGGACAACCCAAGCAACAACCTCCGGTCTCAAACTATGAAGCCCATGTGGAGGAGTTATAAACTGTAATTCATGACTGATTTGACTCCCGGATGGGAACACTGTAGCTGTTGGCTAGGAGGCTTAAACTCCGCCCCTTTACGTCACACTATGCCTGGTTGAGTTCCGCATTTCCAATATGGCTGCCGCCGTCGATTGGCTTCAAAACAGCGCTCAGGAACAGATGGGTGACATCATGGATACTACGTCCATATTTCATACAGTCTATGGGACAACCTGATCACAGATGCCACACATATACTGGAAAGGAGTTCCAGCTTATCTAATGTACTGTTCATGATTACACCTCTTCCTGTTGACAGTGTGACAAAAACATTACCTTCTGATAGCATTGGTAGACACAGAGGATGCATTGCGCCGTCTACAGGTCGTCCAAAATGCAGCCGCCCGCCTGCTGACTGGAAACAAACGGCGTGATCATATCAGTCCTGTCCTTGCATCTTTGCACTGGTTGCCTGTGAACTTCAGGATCCAGTTCAAGGTTTTATTGATTGTTTTTAAGTGTTTAAATGGTCTGGCACCGTCTTATTTATCAGACCTTGTACAGCCTCACAGTACTTCCAGAGCACTTAGGTCGTCAAACCAGCTGCTCCTGGCAGTACCTCGGTCCAGACTCTCTACTCGTGGGGACAGAGCCTTCTTAGTGGCTGCCCCAAAGCTGTGGAACAGCCTACCTTTCCAGGTTAGAGCTGCACAGTCTGTTGAGCACTTAAAAATACTCCTGAAAACCCATCTTTGCTCCTTGGCGCTCAGTCCCAGCTAAACAAGAATCCTTGGCTTCCTACTTTTTACTCTTTTTATTTCCTAAATTGAGCTCTTACTATTCTTTTATTGGTTTTTATTTATTGAACTTTGGTCAACTGAGGTTATTTTAAATGTGCTTCATAATTAAAGCTTGACTTGACTTAAGAAGAAGACATTCGTGAAGGAACCACTACTCTGTATGGATTGCACTTTGGCAGTTCAACAGGACTGGTTGAGTGAGGAGAAAATGTCAACACAAAAGTTATGAGGAAGAGGACCTTAAACAGATGCTGCTGTTATCTTCTACATCAGTTAAGAATGCCAACAGACAAGCTAAGCTCTAATGTTTTGACTTAACCAGGAATCAAGTGTTAAGTTTAATGTTTATTCCACCCGTAAGGAAGCAGAAAAGAACACTATTACAATGGAAGCACTACCAACCGTGGAAACTAAGGGACTACTTTTGTGGCTGTATAAATAATTTAAATCAATAAAGTCATCCTCAGATCAATACTTTGTGTATATTTTGTTTGTAGCTGGGTAATAAGTGGGTTAATGTATAGTTAGCTGGTGGTTATGCAAAGAAAAAATCCCTTACAGCTGGCATTCTATTTGGCATAACCAACGGCTAACTAAGCATAACCCTGTACATAATGTTTTAGCTTCCTTGTGTATCTAGCATGATTGCTCTACCTCTACTCTGCAGTTGTTTCCTTGAACATTTTTCATGCTCAGTATTGAATAGTAGCATCAACACAAGTTGAATTTGTTATTTCAAGCTTTCAAAACAGAAATCCTGAAAATCTAGCTGTGTGCTAAATCTGTATTTGAATATATGTGACTGTATTTTTGTTGCACAATGACGTTTCTTTACTGCTCCATCAGTGGCCAAACTAAACTCAAAATTATGTTGATTTGACGGGAGAAATGTCTTCAAAATAATTCAAACTCATGCACACATAGACTGCTGGAGTTTTTTTTTCCAAGCTTTTGTCTGAGGGTATATTTGTGTGCATCATGCATCTTCCTCTGCTGCTGCAGGGATTTCTGAATTTATGCCATGGAAGGATTTACATTTATTTCCCCCATGATGCTGCAGTGTAGTTGCAGCATGAAACTACCTCTCCTCTTGCCTGTTGAAAGCAGACTCGCTGGTTTGATTTCAAAGCTCAATGGACTGAAATTGTAGATCTATACAAGATTTGGTGAAATAAGACAGACCTGTGTTTGGAAATATGGGGCGCCAGAGAGCTGACCTGCAAGTGATCATGTGTTCCTGCTTGATACCTTTCATTAGAGAATCCCTAACAGCAGTGCACAGGGTAATGACAGACTGTCTGTGTCTCCCTGGGAAGACAAACTGCTGGGAATGTCCCGGTACCTGGAGGACAGCTCTACAAACACATGGAAACAGACACACACCTCAAAGAGCTATGTGGATGCACAGGTTTATCCTTTCATCTGGTAATTTCAGTTTAGGAAAAGTATGGAAGGTATGTGGAAAACATGCAGACAAGAGAGTGGTGAAAGAAACTCGACACAGCTGTTCACCAGGGAGCAGTGAGGTAACTGACAGAAGGAATCGATGCAAAGGGGTCGATGGACAAACATTAAGTCCACAAGCTGACAAACACAGCAGACAGTCCTCACAATGCAGCACGGACATAAAACCTTTACACAGGCTGCCGAGCAGAAACAGCCGGTCTACCGGGACGGTGAAACAACAATGCTGATAATGTCACTGTGGTGACAGCTGAAGGAGTTAGCAGAGAGGCAGGTAAACACTAGGAAGTGACAAATAAGAAGAGGGAAACGTGTACAGACAGGTGGCAAAATAATGGGGAAACTAGGATGAAGTGACAGGACACAACAAGTACAGATATGGCCTGCATGATGTGCTGAAAACCTGCCATGTGCATTAACATTGTTCAAAAATGCACTGATTAAAGTGTGTGATCAACAAATTTGAGAAGTGTGCAGTTTTTTCCACACTCTTCTCCCCTTCCTCTGACATCTTTGGCTGGTTGCCTCCAAATGAATGACAACTATCTGAGGTCAAGAGACAGCTAGGCAGGCTGTGATGATGTGTGCATATTAGCTGCATTTTTTATTTCAACAGAAGGTCCTCTGCAGCTGCATTTTCCTCACTCCTCTCTTCTTTTCAGCCAACTTTAGTCACCTCCAAATTGTCATGATCTTATCGGGTTAGCTGCTTGCTAGCAGGAGCTTCATTTGAATGCATGGCACATACAAAAAAATGATCATCAGTATTATGTGACATTAGTCTGCATACCTAATTTAGAGGCTTTTATATGAAGAAGCACAATTTGATTTAACATGTTGGGGACTGACCTGAAGAAATATGATGATGCATTCACGGTCACTATATACTTGTTGAATCAATATCAGACATTTTGGTGACATTATGATGTTTGTTTGTTTTTCTTCCTTTAACTTGTCACCCGTATGTCTACAAGGAAAGACATTCCAGTTTACCAACAGGGCTTATTTTAGGATTACACTCTCCACATTCCTACAAAGCTGCTGGTGGCAGCAGACCTGCTGGAGCCCAAAAGGGCCAAGAGAGTGATCATTTTGGAGACAACACTGGGATAAGAGGATGGCTGTTTTAACATGGACATGAGAGGCGTGTGTGATGAGGCCGCCTGTTTTATCTGATGATCTAGCTCTGCAGCAGTGGTGGTGGTGGTGGTGGAAACATGCTGTTCATGAGGAAGGCAATATCCTGTCCTCTCTCCTTTGCACATCACTCTCCCCCCTTTTCCTGCCACCTCCATGTTCCCCCCCTCTCCTCCACTGACTCTATATGCCTAACCTATACATCTGATAAACAGCCACTGTCACTGTGATGACACTGGATGCATCAATACTAGAGCCTACACACACACACACACACCAGCAAAGCCATCAAACAGTTAACATGAACGCCCCTCTCTAACCACTACAATCTGCTCTCCCACCCCTGCTGCTGCTCTCTCGTGTCCTTGATCATCAGCAGAGGCAAACGCCAATGAGCTGTGATCAATGGACAAGCTTCTGCACAAATTGATCACTTAATTGCAATCTGCGTTAAAGCCATGCACACGGAGAAGGACACACATTATGTGTAGCATTTTTTGCAGTGCACACCAGCAGTGAGCAGCACAGACACGCAGGAGACAGAGGGGAGAGAAAACGCCCTGCCTTGTTCCATGTCGAAACCCCAGCCCTGTGGGTAGTCTACACACACACATACACACACACACACACACATACACACACCACGTTTATTATAACGACTGTCAAGAGAGCATTTAGAGGCAACATCTGGGCAAAAACACTGATTTGTGATCGGGTGTTTTTTTTGTCTGTCTTTGTTGAGAATCTGTATGCTGCGTAAAAAGGCGAGCGACCACACGCTGAAAGCCACGCCGCTCTTGAGTTTCAATTCAACATCTAATCATTGATGAATTAGTGATCTGCTGTGTCTGCATAATGACAATTAACCTCTATAAATGACTGAGGGAAATACAAAAGGTAAGGGAACCCTTTGCGCCGGAGAGAAGAGGTGAGGGCGCAGAAAACCCCACAATCAACCAAGTCAAGGAAAACGCACATTGTGGTCAGAAAGCACCAAAATCACGACACGTAGCCTTAACTAACCCCCCTACTTTGAACACGTGAGAAGCTTTTAAAAAGTTTTACCTTTAACTTGGGTCTCATATTCGGCCACTATCTCCTTGTCCTTTCGGAATTTCGCTGGAGACGTCATGGCTGAGTTTGGGGATCAAATCACTTGCCCTCGTTGCGAAGTCAGTTTTGTCTCGATCAATCAAAAAGCAGCCGCAGAAAGAGGAAATGCCACAATGGAGCAGGATTTTGAAGAGTAAAAGAGAGGGAGCCCAGATGAGAGATTGCAGCTCCTCAGTGTACCCGTGGATCGGTATTGTCTCCCTGCCTCTGTTCACTCGGGGCGCATTGTGAGTTTGGCGCTGCTGCTGCTGCTGCTCCTGCTCTTGCTGTGTGATCCCATCCGCCGCCGCGCCTCACCGCCTCACCGCCTCCTCAAAACCGGTTCTGGAGCAAACAACTTCAAGTGGAGGCAGATTCATTCCCACCTAAGAACACAGACATGGATAGCTTGTCAGTCAGCACTTCCAAAAGTTTTTTTTTCTTTCCTCAATATGTGCCCTAAGAGGGGGGTCTGTCTGAGTGCAGCCTATCCGCCTGTCCGGACTCAACTGCTCTCCTCCTCTTCACCCCTGAAGTGAGGGAGAGGAGGAACCAAGTTGAGATGGAGGAGCTGGCTGGTTAGACCCAGTGCGCAGGACAGGCATGGATGCACACATGGGTAGAATTCATTTAGATATAGGAACTTTTTTTTTTTTCATTCAACGAGCTGCTTTTTGCACATTAACCGTTTACTTAATCATTTACTTATCTCGAATACTGTCTGCACCTTAATATCATTTGCACTGTTATCTATTTTCATTTTCATTGTCCATTTTTAAACTGGCACTGCACTACCTGCACTGTGTACATAGGCTGTTTTTATAAAACTGTATTTTATTATATTTTATATTTAAATTTGAGATATTTAAAAGCTGGGTGAGAGAAACAGCATCTCGTTTTTTCCTGTATGTCTCTTATATACAGTGAAAATTGACAATAAAAACCTTTGAATCTTGAAATCTTGAATTGAAATTTATAATATTTGTTTTATAAGATGATTGCCTCATCCTCGCTTTAAATAAAATCACCAAGAAGAACGTAAAAAAGAAAAAGAAAGACATAAGTAAAGGTGTGTTAAATAGCCTCTTTAATCATATCTTTTCAGTATCTAAAACAGTCGAGAGGAGTATCTATAACTCAACCACTAGTGGACAAAGTACACAGCTTCATTATTTAAGTCCATGTATAGATACTCTAGGTCAAATATTACTCCAATACAGTTTAGTTTAGTTTAGTTTTTCACCATAAAGGTGCCCAGCCCATATGGACTTACAAGATACTACAAAAACAAAACAAAATAGGAGCCACAGCATAAGACAGAAAGAAGAGCAGTTACAATACTGCACAAGTCCAACAATGACCTAGAGTAATTCAAAAGCACAGTGGTACACTTCAGACATTTGGCAGTGACAACAACTAAATCAGACATAGAGTGTGCTCCTCAGCATTTAACACAAACTGAGCAAACTGGAACACTTTGTGTGTAAACAGGAACTGAAGTCTATCTTCATCAGACATGGAAAACAAATCAGAACAGTTTTCTGATATTTTGTTGAAAAGGAGGCACCTGAGATCATGATATGGTGGACAGTAGAATAAAAAGTGCATTTCATTTTCAACTTCCTACAGATCACACAAGGAACACTTTCTCCCCTCCTCTGGAACAGAGTGGAAGTGAAAGTTGCTCTGTCAGATTATTACTTGAGTTAAAGTACTGAAGTGCATGCTTTAAAAATACTTAAGTATTCAAAGTACTTGAATGCATAGGAGTACATTCTGTTACATCATGTTTATCTAGAAACCATTACTTGAAATCTATAAAAACTATACCATGGAATAAAAACAGCAACTTTGTTACTCCAAGCACAGACAACTTATTTGAAATGTTCATCCTGAATGAGAGAAATGTTACGTAGCTCAGCACACTTTCTCAGGTTGGACTGTGAATATTTTGTATGTTTGGGCAGAGTGGGAAACAGGGTGAACATTTCAAACTATACGTATCATTCTTCATTTCAAAAACCTCTAACCTCTGAAGATATGGCCATAGGAGAGTATATGGTGGAGAGTTATAGCCATCATTACCACCTCTACATGAACTGCCTGATCTGAGTGAAATGTGCTCTTTGTTTGCTTCATGTTCAACCATGGAGACGCACGATACACAGGTATGACTAAACCACTGAGACAAACAGAACACAAGCACACTTTACTGTCTTGGGGATCAGATTTCAGAACAGAGAAGGAAATTCATGAGCTGACTTCAAAGCAAAAGTAGTGAGTAACTAGAGCATTGATAGAAATGTAGTGGAGTAAAAGGTGCAATAATTGTCTTCTACATGTAGTGGAGTAAAAGTAAAACGTTTCCTCAAAAAATAATACTCAAGTACAGTACAGATACTCAAAAAATTTACTTAAGTACTGTACTCAAGTAAATTTACTTTGTTACTGTCCACCACTGAACTCAACACAGCCAGTTATTGACTAACTAGGTTCTAAGTGTGGCTAACAGTAGGCTTAAAGGCCAAACAGTCTTTTGGTTGTTGGTATTACTCTGGCTGTCTGCTCTCACTGAAGTTGTTTTTTTGACACAAAGTGAATGCGTACGCATTGTCTTATATGTTACTGACATAGAACTTTCTCAAAAACTGTCATATTATGTCCTTATGTAGCTTTTAGTCATTCTTAATCATATGTGCTATTTGTACTTTTCTTTTCTTCTCTTTTTTGTTTGTTTGTTTGTTTGTTTGTTTGTTTGTTTGTTTGTTTGTGTCTTGGTTTCTCCTCTACCTTCTTACTTTGATTTTATTTTACTCAATTTTATCTTTGTTTAATCTTGATCTTTTTAGGGAGCCTTTTTTAACATCTGGCAAGGGACTACGGATATAAACTAGCCTTTTGGCTAACTCTGGCATATTTACAGAAGTGTTAATTAATTATTAACAAAAAATATGGCTCAAGGAAAAACCCCAGTAATCATGTGAATGCATCAAATTAGAGACAATAAAATGTAATTTTAAATGTGTTGTTATTAGTGATGGACTGTGTTGAGTAGCCTATGTATTGTTTTAAATGCTAGTATGTTTTTTTTATCATTTGTATTGGACATTTGTTTACATCTTCCTGCCCAGGGACCACAGATGAAAATGTGCTTATTGCTAACTCTGGCTTGACAGTTGTTGTTTTGCATGGCCCCTGTCAAATAAACTAATAAATAAAAAATAAATAATGCATGGTCCTTTAAATAATAAATAAATAAACAATTGAACTAAAGCTCCTTATTTATACGTCAAACCCCTTAAATATTAATAACTGAATCAACTTTGTTTCACACAGACTCAAAAAGAGCCCCGCCTAAGTTCATAGGACACGAGCCGTTCTTCCCACACTACAGTTGGCCAAACGGAATTTGATTGGCACTCTAACACACCAGTCGTTTGCCAGTATTTATAAATGTGGGCGTATCCTTTCAAAACTACGACCAATCAAATTCAGACTTTGAGGCAAATGTGGCCAATAGCAGCGGTTACTATGGAGCGTGTCCAATCAGAGCCGGTCTCCGGTCTTTTAAAGATACTGTCAGGAAGTACCGTTAGACACCAGGAAGTTGTAAACAAAGCTGACAGCTATTGAGTTAGCTGATAATTACATCTGTATGAACGCCAAGCCAGTGGTGCAAACCGTGTAAAAGGCTAGTTTCTCGACGGTATTGTGTATTTATGAATTATACAGCTTATAACTGTCTCTCGTATCAAAAACGCCTCGCGGAAATATATAATCTTGCGTCTTTTCAACAGGCTAACGTTAGCTGCCCTCCGTTGTGTTTGTTAACGTTTACACAAGGACGTTAGACTGAGCGTTAACGACTGCGGAGTTAACGTGAAATCGAACACGTTTCACTGACCTGGACAGATAGTGATCTGCATCAGTATCTGATCCTGTGTTTTATTTTGTTTTTTCCTGCTGCGTTTGTTTTCTGGAGGAAGAAAGGGCGAGAGTGTTCGTCCATTTTAGCAGGACAACAATGTCTACATCCAACGCTAATTTCAAAAACAAGTGTGTGACCCAAGTGAACTGTATATTCTGTGACAGTCTTCTCTGCACGAGAGGCATGAAAGCAGTGCTTCTTGCAGACACTGAGGTTGAGCTTTTTTCCACTGATATTCCTCCCAATAGGTAAGTGCTAATCTGGTTAGCAGTGCTGCTAGCTTTTGTTTATGTCTCCTGTTGTTGTCAGGACAATGTGTATGACACTGCTTTGCTAACTTTAATCAAACTGATGTTTGGGTGATGGATATACAGTGTGAGTCCATACATGTGGTTATGTGGTTGAACATGCAATATGTGTTGGTAATATCGATTAATGGCCATGTTTGTTTGTCATTACACGCACCCTCCCCCAAGAACTGTTGACTTTGTGGCCAGCTGCTACTCTACTGAAAGCTGCAAATGCAAACTGAGAGACATCGCATGTCTCAAGTGGTATGTAAAGCTCCTTCATAGCCTGCAGGGTTTGCTTTAGGTAGACCATCTGTTAATGTGAGCTGTTCATTAAAAGAACAGTAACCACAGTTGGCACTGCAAAGAAGTGTAACCTGTCCTTATTGCTGTTTATAGTTCACATCTGTAGCAGCAACATGCTTTTCATTTTATTATCTGTATATGGAGAATATCTGGAAGGCTAATCATTTGGCTTTTTAAACATAAGAAAAAGTGATTAATTCTAATTTGAATTTCCCAGATGATGTTGTTGTTGTGCTGTCTGGCCAACAGTCCAGAATATTTAATTAACAATTAATTATAAGAGAGATCTGAAAAAAAATGTATGTTTGCAAAGCTTGAATCAAAGAATACTGGGTGTTTGAACTCCAAAAATTCTTCAAGCTATTCATCCACAACTAATCTAGTTGCCCAATAATTGATCTGTGATGACACAATTCCTGTCATCTTAAAATGTAATCTGAGGTTATATTGTTGTTATTAGACTTTTATATCTGATATGAATCTATCAGAGAGTTTGTTGTTTTGGTGAGGCTGTATGAAGCCTCTTTTGTATCCCCAGGCTTTTGTTGTGGTACGCAGGGTAAAAACAAACAACTGTTAGATAATAGACAGTCACCAGTGGAGCTAGCAGTTTTCAGAAGTGCCCCCAGTAAAGTGCTGACACATGTTTCTTCTTTATTCTCTCCACCTCCCTCTCCCAGTGGTAATGTTGTGGGCTATCATGTTGTGGCCCCCTGTAAACCCTGCCTGCTTTCCTGTAACAACGGCCATTTCTGGATGTTCAATAGTGATGCTGTTTCTACTCTCAACAGACTGGATGCAACAGGTCAGTATAACCCCTGCGCCCTAAAAGAATCCAATTCTTTGGTGTGTTATTTTCTGCTGTTGAATCTGTATTTTGACAGACTTTTGTTATCATCTGATGTTTTCTCAGGGTTGAATCTGCTCCTGTGGGGGGATCTTCCCGAGCTGGATGACAGTGAGAATGAAGAATCAGAAAGCCCATCAGAGGAGGAGTGTATTAGGTAGAGAGATGAATGGACAATGTGAGAGACAGAACGCCAACATTTAAGAGGCGGAGCCAAAAGAGTGTACAAACCCTGCTTGAGATAGGAGAGAAATGTATAGAAGTCTTGAAGGGTAATTTAACACTGACTCAATTATGGTCCGAAATTGCTGCTGTACCTCTCACAAAACTCGCAACGTGTTACACAACTAGCAACAACCCAATCAGCGACATCACTATGTGTGATTGTCCTTTCATAACTGATTGAGAACACCTGCTGTGACACCACTGATTGGGGCATGGCCCGACACACAGCATGCATCATATTCCAAATCCAGCAAACAGTGCAAAAGTTTTTTTGCCCCATGTAATTTAGTGTTGAATTACCCTTTAACTTGTGACCATGCCTTTTCCCCACCAATTGTCACTGTTTAAAGCACAGACACGCACACTTAAAAATGCCACCCTTTCTCTCTTTTTCTTATTAGTGTCCATTTTCATGAGCTGTGGTTGAAATAGTCTGAAAATGGCCTACAACTAGACCACTTAATCTAGTGCTTTCTACTTGGTATTGGTCAGCCTCATGAGCAATTGGGAGTGTGACAGATGGCCCTGCCATTGAATGCTGTGAGTTTTCAAGCTGTTTATGTTTCATGTTCCGTCAAGACCACCACAATTCACCTACCTTCTTTTTTAATGGCAGTGATAATCTGTACATGAATATGCTGTATAAAAATGACAACCTCATTAACAGTCATGTCTTAAAGGCTAATACTCTCTGTGTGGCTGGGTGCTGACTGAAAGTTGGAGTGCTTTTAGAAACTCATGTGTTGGAGAAATATAGCACAATTATTGAATGATATATATCTGAGTATATTGCTTTTTAAGGGCGTATTTGACTTAGGTTACCTTGCAATCTGATGTTTATTTAGTGATACATTTTTGATATGCTAACATGGTGTTTGTTACACCTTGCAGCAGTTGTATTTATTTAACACCCAGATGAATTTGACTGTAGCAGTATCTGATACTAACATACTAACTTAAATTTAGGGTGTGCTTCCAAAGAGATCTGAAGCAGCAGAATTTTCAAGTTCAGGTTTTGAGAGTTCAAATCAAGTAAAGAATCCCCAGATTGATGATTTAGTGGAGATATAATTGGAAATAACTGATGTTACACTTCATTTAGAAAAAATATTGAAAAAAAAAAAGTTCTCAATGGATGATGTCATTGTTCTGTTTTTGTACTGTTCAGTTTTATGTAGCAGCACAATTGTAGCACCTAAAGAAAAGGATCTATTCAGCTCCAAAAAGTGATTGGACATTTCAATATTGAACTTCCACACTTGCTTCCCCCCCTATGAAAAAGATAGTTATCACAAAGGGCCAGTTTATTAAATGACATTCCCATTAAATTCTCAATCCCCAGTATTCTACTGGCCTTATTTATACTATGGTCCCTAAACATGAGCCCCTTGTGTTAAACTGCAGACTTGGGGTTGATGCTGTGTGTTAGTTGATCTTTACAGACTGACCAGCCCTCAGTCTCTTTTTGGCAGTGCCATTCTCCTGTTCTTGTTTTATTTTCACTGCTGTGCCCTGCTGAGATACAATGATTCTGTCTTAAAGTAACAGTGTCTCTGAGAGTAAATGAGATCTGCGTGTGTATTGTCGGCAAATGTTGTTGAAGAAGCTAATGTAGAATGTTGACTCTTACTCGAAAGGAAAAGGATACGGGAAGAGTGTGTGTTTTTAACTCTGTATTTATCATTGCTATAGCTTTTAGTCGTGGGGAAATGCACACAAAGGTGGAAAAATGTGTCCAGATTTTTACATTTTTCACCTTCACGGTATAACTGACAGTCTGCTACACTTGCACACCAAATACTGTCTATGTGGTAAAGCGATATAATACAGTGCATCAGCGATAGGTATTAATCCACAAACCAAATATCTATAACCACATACTTCCTTTTTTTGTTTACAAGCTTTGTTTACAAACGCATCAGGTTGTATGTGCTACTGTACTTTTATGTTTTTTTGTTTATGTATTTAATATTTCATTTGTGACGTAGTGCTTTGTTTGTATGTGAAGAGATTGGATGTGTACAGTTTTACCTCATGAAGGTATCACTTGCGAGCTTCCTCTGGCTAGGACAATTGTCAAAAGATAATCAAAAGAATTATTTAAATGGCTGTTTCTGACGTGAATAACTTTGATTAACATGCCCTGCTGAAAAAAAAAAAAGTATATTTTGGAATTGCACTGAAACTGCATTGGTAGTTTGAAAAGATGATTTGTTGTTTTGTATGCTTGTTAAATTAATAAACTTTTTTTTTCCAGAATATCTTAAATACCACTCAGTTTTGTTGGAATCATTTTTTTCTCCCTTAAATCTAAATCCACATTAGTGTCTAACCTGTTATCTGCGCTTGGCCCCAAGGAGGAGTTACTGAGGACAAAAATGAAATGACATGTCCCAAACACTAGCAGCATACAAGACCCTTAAGTACAGTATTTGTTTAAGAGACCGAGGTCTCTCTCAGTAACTGCATGCAAAAAACCTGCAAAAACGGATGATGACTTTATCAAATGGATGAGTCAGTTTTATTTATAGCCTAGCACAAACCACAAGCATGTCTTAGATTGGCTTCACAACCTGTACAACACAAGTGACAAGAAGTGAGTTCTTGTTTAGACTTGGTCGGTTGAGTGGAACAAGGAAAAACAGGCTCTTATTGCAGAGAACAAAGTGGAGATAGTTGAGTAACAAAGACTCGGGTTCCTCTTTCAGGATTGACAAACATATACCTGCTGCCAAATGAGAAATCATTGTAACCATTTAAAGTAGGGGAGAACGGGGTTGGTTGTCACACTTTTTACTGTTTTGATGATTGCTCATCATCAGAACATCTTTCAATAGTCATTCCTACATTGAATTGAAGCTTAAGGTGTTGGCTTGAAATGTGAATCCCTGTCATTTTCATACTCATTGTAACAAAGAGGCAATTAACTATCAAAGACACTCTGACACATTGTGACAACCAACCTCATCACGGGGATGGTTGTCACACACTATGGGGTTGGTTGTCACACACTATGGGGTTGGTTGTCACAATGGTATTTTAATGGGAAAAATATTTTTAAAAAGTCAAGATAGACAAGTGATAGGCCTACATAACTTAATGCATTTTAACATAAAATGAGCAAGGAACATGAACAGGAAACACATCTTTAGGCCAGCCTATATAACAACCAAGCGGCAAACTCTGGTCTCAAACGATGAAGCCAATGCGGAAGTGATATAAACTGCAATACATCGAAAATCCGCTTGAGGCTGGCTGCAGAAACACCGGAAACTACATAGATATGAATGGGAAAAAGACGATCTTTGCAGCATTAATAAACATGTTTGCAGCCTGGTTCAAAAAACGGCTTGGCCCTACAACGCTAATCTCTCTAATGGCACACACAGTACTGGGGGGGTGAATTTTTTTCTAACATGACGGTTAAGAAGATATTAAGATTATGAGTTTTGCCCAAATAAGGACATGACTGACGTGACTCCCGGTCGGGAACACACAGCCATTGGCTAAGAGACTCACACTACGTCACACTCTGCCTGGTTGAGTTCCGCATTACCAATATGGCTGCTGCCGTCGATTTGCTTCAAAACAGCTCTCAGGAACAGATGGGTGACGTCACGGATACTACGTCCATATTTTTTACAGTCTATGGTTGGTTGTCACACTTTTTACTGTTTTGATGATTGCTCATCATCAGAACATCTTTCAATAGTCATTCCTACATTAAATTGAAGCTTATGGTGTTGGCTTGAAATGTGTATCCCTCTCATTTTCATACTCATTGTAACAAAGAGGCAATTAACTATCAAAGACACTCTGACACATTGTGACAACCAACCCCATCACAGGGTTGGTTGTCACACACTATGGGGTTGGTTGTCACAATGGTATTTTAATGGGAAAAATATTTTTAAAAAGTCAAGATAGACAAGTGATAGGCCTACATAACTTAATGCATTTTAACATAAAATGAGCAAGGAACATGAACAGGAAACACATCCTTAGGCCAGCCTATATAACAACATAAAGAACCAAACAACTAGGCCTAACAATAATGGCCGACTCAACTAGGCTACATGCAGTCACTGTCTGAGTTACAGTGATGGTAAATGTAGGGTCTGCACACTCCAACTCATTTCACCATGCATGATTTTGCCAACATAGGGGTTGGTTGTTACATGTGACAACCAACCCCGAAGAGAATGTGACGACCAACCCCAACTGGAATTTTTTTGCTAGCATCAAGGCTAACAACCATCTAACAAGTAGTTAGCTAGCTAATACAAATCTAAACTATAGCTTTCCCCTCACACTTTGTAAAGGTAACACTTGTTTTGTTATAAACCCATCGTTTAAAAGCCTAGAAGAAAAATACTGAGGAGCTGAATATTTACAATTTGACATGAAAAACACAAAAAGTCCTCTCACCTCAAGTTCAGCTGTCTTACTCCAGAGAAGACTATGTAGGTGAGCTCTGATCCTAATTCTGGAAATGTCCATACCCCAATTTGAGAGACAGCGCCCCCTGGTGGAGAGATATAACAAGTGTGACAACCAACCCGTGTGACAACCAACCCCGTTCTCCCCTACTGCTGATATTTTCTGGGTGAAACAAATTAATCATGTCTTTGATTAATTTCAGCCTGTGAATGTCATTGTGATGCTTACAACTAAGGTACAGTATTTGCTATTGTCAGCTCATTGGGTGAAGAGCTGTTGCATTACACATGACATCAGCATTAAGCATGTATTTATTATAACAATGTATAAAACAGTAGAAAATATAAAACCCCTTTTCAAAAAATTGTTGCAGTATTTGCTAGCGCAGTCTTCCACAGAGTAATGAACCCTTGCCCATCTTTATTTTAGATAGACTCAACCTCTCTGGGATGCACCTTTTATACCCAGTCATGTTACTAGCCTGTTTCAAGTAAACTAAGTTATGAGTGAGATGTTCCACCAGGTGTTCTTTTCTGCATTTAACAACTTTCCCAGTCTGTTGTTGCCACTAGTCAAGGTTTTTTTAAACATACTGCTGTCATATCACCTTTCAAAAATGATGACAGTTCTGAGCTACAATATTCAAAACATTGTCTTTGTGTTATTTTCAATTAAAGAGGGAGTGTAATGCTCTTTAAAGGCTTTAAATTGTCTCTCCGATAGTTTTGTAGTAGCTTTACATCTGCTGCTCATTTCAGCCTCTGTCTAAAATGCTCCATTTCAGCTATTGTCTCTTTAAGGCCCTCCCCCCAGCATTCCAGGACCCAGCATTCTGGAAGCCTCTTTCACTGTTGCCATGAAACAAAGTTGTGTTTCCCTTTTTAAAATTACAGATTTGCGCTTGTAATGGCTGGTGTCACAATTTGAGCAAATCACGTGTTGATCTCACTGAATACTCAACAAGCAGTTCAGAGCAGCCTGCAGTGTCATCCAGGGGTTACTCCAGCACACATGTCCCTTCAATGCAACATTTTAGCTTAGTTTCTGTTTGTAAAATATGTAAAAAGCATTATACCACCTGTAGTGGCCATTTGTCATAAAAAACTCAAAGAATAATTAAAGTATCAAACTCAAACTTTAACTAAACTTAATCAAAGGGTCACTGATGCACCCTGGGGATGTGATGTACGCAGGCAAAAGAAGTCTAATGTCCTTGCAAAAGTTCAGCGGTTTCTAATGGTTTATTTTGATGGCAAGCAAGCAAACAAAAGGAACAAAGAAAATCACAGCTCCTGCTGCCTCTCTTGTGCTGGCAAAAAACCATAGGCCCAACCAGGTGCATGCCGGCCTTCTGCCACCTACCCACCTAAATAACCTCAGGTGCCCACAGTTCCTAATTACCAAAGAAACAAAAACAAACAAAAGAAATATTAAAAATACAAAAAATCTAAATATACTAAACAAATGACTAGCAAAAAAAAATAACCCCCAAATCTAACTTAAATGAGTTATAAAAAGAAAAGATTAGATAAATCTAACAACTAATACTGCTTATTAATTCCAAACTAAATAAACAACTAAATACAAAAAATAAACAAATAGCTTCAACACCACCTCTAAATATGGGGTTCCTGTAGTTTACAAATCATGACAATCGGTTCCCATTTACCTTCTTTTTTTCATAGGGGGGCATTTTTGCCTTTATTTGATAGGACAGCTAAAGAGAGACAGGAAATGTGGGGAGTGGAGAGCGGGGGAAGACATGCAGCACATGGTTGCGGTCAGGAGTCGAGCCGGCGACCTCTGCGACAAGTGTGCTTAGACCGCTAGGCCACTGGCACCCCCCCCCCCCCCCCCCCCCCCCCCCCCCCCAATTTTCATTTTAAGCAGCATAATAATAATAATAATAATAATAATGCATTTTATTTATAGGTGCCTTTCTTGGCACACAAGGTCACCTTACAACATTAAAAACAAACAGAGTTTAAATAGCAAACAGTAAATAAAACACAATTTAAAAAGTTTTAAGTGAATGGACAGTGGAGTTGTGGTCAGATGGAGTAAGCCAGTTTAAACAGATGGGTTTTGCGTTTGGATTTAAAATGTGGGAGTGAGTCAGTGTTGCGGAGGTCAGGTGGGAGCAGGGGGGACAGTGAGGTGGATGGAGGAGGAGGATCTGAGGGTGCGGACGGGTGTGGCAGTATGGAGGAGGTCGTAGAGATATGGAGGGGCGAGGTTATGTATGGATTTGAAGGCGAGGAGAAGTATTTTGTAGTTGATCCGGTGTGTGATGGGAAGCCAGTGGAGCTGTTGCAGGATGGGTGTGATGTGGTGGATGGTTTTGAACCAGTTGAAGTTTATGGAGGGTTGCAATAGTCCAAACGGGAGGTGACGAGGCTGTGAACAAGAATGGCAGTGGAGTGGGATCTCTGGAATCTGGATTGTATGTTGCACAGTAGTATGTTGAATAGTTGCACCTGAAATATTCATGAACAAGATTCCCACTACTCCTACGTACTACTCCTAGCCAAGGAAATGGGTTTGTCCGAATTAATCTTGAATTCCATGTCAAAAATATGTTGTAGCCTTGTATCCCTGCTGTTCTCCATTAACCACAGAATGGATGTGTTTGTCTGGATTTCATTACACACTTTAGACTGTAGCCAAGTGTCTAAATTTTAATGGTTAGATGTCCAGGAGTCTAGAGGAGACTTGTCTTGTATTAATATCATTGACACTTCTCAATTGTAGTTCAGTGTTCTTTTCAGAAACAAGTATGTCATTTTTAACCTCCATGTATGCCCAAAGAAAGCTAATCCTTTGTTGGACTGGTCTGACTGTACTTCTGGTAATTTCATTTTACATAACTCCCTCTCAAGAATTCTCTGCTGCTGTTGTTTGAACATGTGCAGGGCAATTTAAGTAGAGATGGCAGGAAAATTCAGATGCAAATAGTTGTGGCTTGTCTTGTTTTCACATGTTTCTGAAGCATCCGCCCAAATTACAGATCATGTCGTCACAACAAGGGATCTATGTTTGTGTTATATCCTACACCACCACCGTATGAGCTGTATCAGCCTGTTGTCTGTGCAATTAGGTTACCTCCCCACAGAGACCCAAAGGTCAGGGTCATGAGGAAAAAATCTCTTGTTTAAATGATGTTTTGTCATATTAAGTCTCACCCTACTTTAACACAAGTTTGTTTGACAAAAGGAACTAGATTCTAAAATGTAAAGTAAGGTTTGTTGGGGAAAAAGTGTCAGCGTAGCACTTTCTGGAGAAATGAAGGTTGAAAATTTTTCAATATCTTGCTTCCCTTTTCCAGTGAAAGCCAAGCTGGTTAATCAGGCAGGGGCTGTTATTATAGAACAACATGCTAATACAAGTCCAACAGATCACATCCTGTCACACCAACCCTGGGTCACACAAATAAACAACACGGGGAAATGTGATCATTTAGCCGGGGTAAAAAAAGGGCTAAACAGCCTGTTGTTTTCATCGCACACAATAGAGCAACAAATACCTGCACAGAACTGTAGTCTTGATTCAGTCAGTCACCAGGACTTGTTGTAGAAAGCTTGGTATAGAGGAAAATTTTACTGCCCAAGGCTTTCTCTTCTAAGAACTAAAATTGAGATTCTCACTTCAGCCTCATTCAAGTTTCAAATTGTTCTCATTCGTTTCTCATTAGTTTCTCCTAAAATTCACTAGGAGAAATAGTTGAGACCATGACATGAGTCTTATTTGAGACTTAAATGAGAGATCTCATTAATGGCTAATTTTCTTCTCTTTTTTAAAACATATTTTTGGCCTTTTTGCCTTTATTTGACAGGACAGCTGAAGAGAGACAGGGAATGTGGGGAGTAGTGAGCAGGGGAAGACATGCAGGAAATGGTCGACCATCAAACCCGTGACCCCTACAACAAGGACTGTAGCCTCTGTATGTGGGGCGCTTAGACCACTAGGCCACCAGTACCCAAAAGAATCCACCACTTTAATTGTAATAATCTGGTTAAATCTGGTCAGCCCTTTTGCTGCCCATATTTTAAATAAATGGTCTGTCATACCTGGTATGAAATCTCTATCTTTTGCAATTTCTCTCAAATCCACTAAATCTTTGTGAAGTTGTTTTGTTCCAAACAGACTTGCCCAGAGGAAAATTTTACTGCTCAACGCTTTCTCTTCTAAGTCTCTGGAGACAAAATTGATATTCTCACTTCAGCCTCATTCAAGTTTCAAATTGTTCTCATTAGTTTCTCCTAAAATTCACTAGGAGAAATAGTTGAGACCATGACATGAGTCTTATTTGAGACTTAAATGAGAGATCTCATTAATGGCTAATTTTCTTCTCTTTTTTTAAAATATATTTTTGGGTGTTTTGCCTTTATTTGACAGGACAGCTGAAGAGAGACAGGAAAATGTGGGGAGTAGTGAGCGGGGGAAGACATACAGGAAATGGTTGACCGGCCAGAGATCGAACCAGCGTCCCCTGCGACGAGGACTGTAGCCTCTGTATGTGGGGCGCTTAGACCGCTAGGCCACCAGCACCCAAAAGAATCCACCCCTTTAATTGTAATAATCTGGCTAAATCTGGTCAGCCCTTTTGCGGCCCATATTTTAAATAAATAGTCTGTCATACCTGGTATGAAATCTCTATCTTTTGCAATTTCTCTCAAATCCACTAAATCTTTGTGAAGTTGTTTTGTTCCAAACAGACTTGTAAAGGAAGGACCATATTGTGAAGTCAAAGAAGAGATCATTGCACATCTAAATATCAATCAGTCAGTCTGTCCCTTAAGCGCCTTGAATTTGAGAAAAGTAAAAATTGCGCATTTAAAAATCCTAATGCCGCTAAGGCGATGACATCATGCAGGTTGCCGGAGAAGTTGCTAAGTGCTGTCCCATTCCTAGTTCTACAGTTTTGAACCCTTACAGCCTCCTGCCCTCAATCACTTTACAGGTTACGTGAATTAAGTCAAGAAGGGCTTAGGGTTTAGGGAGGACATTGAGATTGGGCCCTAGTGTTTCAGTTGTTCCCCCTCCCTGGTGTGTGTTGTTGTTGTTTTTTTCCTTGTCCTGTTCGTGTCTGTTAGGGCGTGGCTCTCTCTCACACACCAGTGAAGGACCATATTGGGAAGTCAAAGAAGAGATCATTTCACATCTAAATAGCTGATCTTGCAAGTGGTTCAAATGTTTTAATGAGAATTGTAAGTTTGTGGACAAGTACATTGAAATCTTAAATTTGCAGGGCACTATAAATGTTCATGAAAAGATGAGCTCAGGCTCTTTCTTTGCTCCATCTGAGCTCAACTTGAGACCCAAAAACTGAGTCTGACAAAAACAAATGGATGAGGTTAGATTGAGACGATTGAGAGAGCTCCCTGATTTCTCCACCTGAGCTCAAAAGGAGTCACAACACTTGAGAAATACCTGAGAATCATTTCAGATTTGAACCAGATCTCCTTTTGAACTGAAAGGGAGACTAAGCTGAGACTTTTTGCAACTTTTTTTTTTCTGAAGGCAAGAATGAGAAACAGGAGACATAAGCTATAGTCTCATTTCGCTTTCAAACAGATCTCATTGTTGTCTAGGAGACATAAATGAAACACTTTTGAGATCTCCTCTCTAAATTAATTTTCCTATGGGTAGTCAAATGTTAAATCTAATGTGTTTTGGGTTACAGTACATTTGAAAAAGTTCCTTCCTTTTTTTAAATGAATCTATATCCTAAATAAAAAATCTGGGATCAAAATTCACTCATTAGTAGTTAATACCACCTGTTCTTCTAGGTTAAGTTTTACCTGATATTCTACAAGCAGTGACTGGAAAGAATTTGGGTAAAAGTAAAGAACAGGTTGTCTTTGAGTAAAGCAGGAAGCCAGGCAGACAGGCATGGAGTTAATTTGGCAGCTGTTTGAGTAAAGTGTGTGTAAATGAGGAGCAGGTGTGTGTGGAAGGTATAGCAGCTACAAGAGGGCAGGTGTTTAACTGTTCAACATAAACAGCTGCCAGGTGAGCAGACAAAGTGGAGATAAGGTGTTCTCTAGTTAGGCACAGACTCAGCTCTTTCTTTCCTTTTAGACACACGCTGATTGAAGTGATTGTCACTCTGTTGCTACAATAATAGATTCTGCTTCTACTCCTCATTTTACTGATTATGTTGTGACCACTCAGAAAGCACAGGTGACGCTAACAAGGTTAATGAATAATGTGCTCAGAGCACAGCTGACTGTAAGCTGGAATAGACTGAGAATGTTACTGATAATACCTGTGCTTTTCCTGTCATGGTGACACCACCTATCAAACAGTCTGTGCTTTGGATACAGAAGGAAAACAAAGAAGATTGTACTGCTTTGTCCAAAAAACAAGTATGTAATATATTCAAACGAATAAAAAACACTAACTAAATTATGATATCAATAAAGAAAGAATCATTAAAGGCCTTTTAAGGTAAAAGAAAGAACTAACTCATGAGAATGATAATAAAAAGGTTCTGGCTCTGCTTATGCAGCTCAGATAGCAACACCTGCTCAAGAGACAATATTGCCATATTTGATTGATAGTTGTTCACTCGACTTTATTTAGTTATTAACCCTCCTGTTATGTTGCGGGTCAAATTGACCCTTTTTAAAGTCTATTTTAGGCAATATGTGCTTTCCAAACCAGCTTAATGCAGCATAATAATCTGGGCAGCATGTTACAGAAGAGGTGTCGTGTTAATTTATCAACTTCACTTCATAAAAAAAAAAGTGAAATAAAATAAACAAAAATCTATGTCATATTTAACTATTGTATTTATATTTAGGGCTTTCCAATGTACATTAAAAACAGTTTTAACATTAATTTGAATGAAAAATGAGTGAGTTATCCTCATTGAACCATGATCTGAGAATTAAAGAACACCAATGGACTAAATCTTGATTTAAATGCTAAGTAATGGAGTTAAAGGTGCTGTGAGGAACTTTTGTTTTGTATCGATTCTGACGCCCCCCCTTGTGGACAAAGTGATACCTCTTATCTCTTGTCCTATACATGCAAAAGTAGTGTTTTCAACAAAAGCCTCATCCTGTTGTGTTCAACAGTCACCTTTATCAGGCAATGTGATTATTTTCCATGAAAACAGTCAAATAAAGGCTGTTTCTGAAGCAAGATGTCCATCATCTGGTCTGAAACCTACCCCCTCAGGGCGGTTTCAGGCATTAAAAATGACAACAGAGAAGGTGCCAGTGTTGCTGCTGATGGACTTGTTTGCTATTGAAGGTTATAAAGAGGCATCAGTATCATTTTCAGTCTGTTTCTCAGCCAGTTCAAAACTCCTCACAGGGCCTTTAAAAATTAGATTTAGAAAAATATGTTTTGGGATTTTTTGGTGTTCACACACTTTTGGATAATTAAACATGCCCCGGGTCAAATTGACCCAGAAACATTATTGCTGTTCCAGAGAAACGAACATAAGGTATAGTCTTAGTTAAGGATAAGATTTCCATTGTCACCATTAAGCTCTTATGTACAGTTTCACTTCTGGTGCATGGGTGGCAAATTACAAAAGGAACACTCTGGCGCCCTCTGATGGATGTGAGGTGCATCGACAAACAACTGAATCATATCATCTCTTTATACAGACTGTTGTATTGCTTAAGAAACAGTTACTGCTATCATAGACTGAATGCAAAATTAGTCGCTTAATCAAAGAAAAAAAATTACATATTTACCACAATAATAATCTCAAAATGATCTGCCTTCAGGGCTGCACGGTGGTACAGTGGGCAGCACTCATCTTTAGAAGAAATGTGAGGGGTGTACTCACTTTCGTGAGATACTGTATGTCTGTTGCCTTTTAATACAGTCTAGATTTTAATAAAAGACAACAGGAAGGAATACTTCTTAATAATGCAAAGACAGGGCTAAAGCATAAGGCTCTTGTTAGGGTGGTGTCAACAAGGGAAGCAGTCTTGGACAACGTTCCAATGTGCTACGCCTGCAAAGCCAAAGGGATGTATTACGTCAATGTCTCCTCATGAAAGAAGTGTGATGTGTTAGAGTAGCAGAGACAGATTAGCAAGGGAGTGGGATTTGGGCCTGAAAGTAGATCAGGCTTTAAGACTTTATGTGGTGGAAGACTACTTAGTTGAACTTCTGATGGGTAGGTTTAAATCACTTTCCTTGTCCAAACAACATATCGCATCTTACTTGGGGTGACAAATCTTTACAGATAAAACATCTTCATGTTTTAATTGTTCTGGGAGAGGTAGCCTGTATAGTGCATCCAGTGCCTGGCTGAGGACTGCCACCAATGGTGCCATCAGGGTGCTAATTGCAGTCCCAAAGGCAGTCACAGCAGGCATTCAAGCAGGCAAAAACTAACCAGGGAACAAATCTATCTTTTTCTTTCTGGCTTTTGTAAAGGCTCTTCCACTAAACGGACAGGACCCTACCTCCGCCCCACAGCTGACAGTGGATCTGGGGAAACAGCTGAATTTCCATAATGACATCACACAAACAACTCTCATGCATGACATGGTCATTTCGTTATTTCCACCAAGCAGGGAATCATGTGGCAGCAGCTGACGTCCTGAGTGGAATACTGGAGCGGACACTCTGAATACCAGAAGTGTATTCTGTGAAGACATCAAGCTGTCTATCACCTGGTGGCAGCACAGACAAATGTCTGAAATGTCTTTGTTGCATTTGAGACAACTGGCATCCTATCATCTTATCTTTGTGAACAGATTATTCTCATCAAAACAAAATCTGAAGGCAAATGACAAAAGTTGCTCATCGGTGTTTTAGCAAGCTTTGGATGTATACAGTGCAAAAATATTTGAATTGGAGAGCGAAAGGCAAAAGTTAGTCCAACATGACCCTGGATCCTCTGTGACTAAAAAACAATGGACTGTGTGGTCTCACCATTGAGATTAAGATTGAGTGTTGTTGTTGTTGTTTATTTATTTTTTCATTTTATTTATCATTTAAAAGGACCATGCATATTAAATTAACACTTCTGTAAATATGCCAGAGTTAGCCAAAAGGCTAGTTTACATCCGTAGTCCCTTGCAAGATTTTAAGATAAGATAAGATAAGATAAGATATTACTTTATTGATCCCCCGGGGGGGAAATTCAGCTGTTACAGCAACCCAGACAAGTTTCAATAAGTAAAATAAAATAAAATAAAATAAAATAAAATAAAATAAAATAAAATAAAATAAAATAAAATAAAATAATATAATATAAAATAATATAAAATAAAATAAAATAAAATAATATAATATAATATAATATGAAATAAAATAATATAATATAAAATAAAATAAAATAAAATAATATAATATAAAATAAAATAAAATAAAATAAAATAAAAATAGATAAATAAAGATAGAATACAATCTAGATATATACAATGTTACAATGGAATTTAGATTAAATAGAAGTAATTACAGATAAATATGGGTATGTAATATGACCATGAGTTGTAGTTACAATAATAATGTAATATAACATAATATAATATAGCAAAGATAATCAGTGGTCAGCATGGTTCAGTCTGTGGCCTACGTTACTGTTCAACAGTCTGATGGTGGTGGGCACAAAGGAAGTTAAAAAGGCTCCATAAAAAGATCAAGATTAAACAAAGATAAAAGGGTAAAATAAAATCAAAATAAGAAGGTAGAGGAGAAACCAAAACACAAACAAACAAACAAAAAAAGTGAAGAAAAGAAAAGTACAAATAGCACCATATGATTAAAAATGACTAAAAGCTACATGAGGACATGACATGACCGTCTTTGAGAAAGTGTCCATGGACATAAAATACATGGAGCAAGACAATCAGGAAGCAGCAATAAGGAAATGGTAAAGAAGACACATGCAGACACAACAGGACAATATTTATCAGTGCTGTACACATTTGCATCAGACAGTGACTATCAATCATTGAACTAGATTTGTGTAATGTATATGTGCACGTTGTGTATAATGTGAACATAGAACACATTTTGATTCAGTTGTAAATTGCCCTTTTTTCAAACAATCACTCTTAGATAAATTAAGCTAGAACAAATGAGAAGTAACAACTGTGGTATGAAAATTAATGCATAGATCATTCATATATATGCATATGAATAGGTCAGTAATAACAGATAACATCCAACTTAGACAGGAGGCCCTTGAAAATGTTCACGTAACTTGTGCACCAAACTGAAGAAGAAATGAACAATATAAACCCAGCCATCAGGATAACCCTAATACTTTACTCTCTCATTGTGCATTTTCCCTGCAAAGGACATTTTTATTAGTCAAGTGTTGCAGGGTTTGAAGAACAAAAGTAAAAGAACTCATTGTCACTGATAGTGCATTGCAAAAGTTTTACGACTGAGCAAGGGTTGCAGTGGTATGATGTTTACTTAAGGAACCATAACCCTCTCTGCAAAAGTAGTAAAACATGTAATAATAGTTAATGGAATTACAAAGCTGACATACACAGAGCAGGTTCCCTGACAAGTTTACCAAAGTATGGTCTCTGTTTATTGAATCCATAAAGGAAAATCAGCTTTGATGCCAGCCAACTAATGCCTCATTAGTTAGCTTCTTGCTGCTTTTGATTATTTAAAAAAAAAAAGGTTTTTAAGTCTGTGTGCTTTGTATTGTTTCACTTGTTAATAGTCAACAACAGTCAAACTTGATGTCTTAATTCTTAGTCATTTATTTTACTACAGTTGTTCTGGATTGTTTACACACATTTTCTGAAAGCATGCCTCATACTCTCAGAACTCTAAAAACACACACACAATGGGCAAAACCCTCAATTCTCCTGCAAAATGAAACTTTACGTTGAAAACAATGTTATTTCTTATCAAAATGGTATTTTGTTTTCTAATGACACACACAAACCACCATATGAATAGACATACAGTTGAGGTCAAAATTATTAGCCCCCCTTGTGAAATCAGATAAAACCCTTGATTTCTCCATGAAAATGAGCATTAAAATCAAGTGTTTATAGTTTATGCAATGAATTAAAACAAGAAAAGGTAAAAATGGAATGTCCAAAATTATTAGCCCCCTGGCCCTAAGTAGTCAATAGTGCGCCCGTTCTGAGCCACACCTGACAACAACTTCTTCAAATAGTTCTCTACAAGGTTGGAACATGTCTCTGGAGGGATTTTAGCCCATTTTTCCAATGCAAATTGTTCCAGCTGGTCCAAAATACATGGTTTCTGAGCATGGACATTGACTTTGAGCACCCGCCACAGATTCTTCACAGGATTTAGATCTGGGCTCTGTGCAGGCCACTCCAGGACCTTGGTTTTGGTGTCCTTTAAGAACTGTTTGACCAATTTTGACGTTAGCTTTGGATCATTGTCTTGCTGGCAGACCCAGCGCTGACCAAAGCCTAGTCTAAGAGCAGAGTTCTTCACATTATCCCTCAAAGTGTCAACATAACTTTCTTTTTTCATGATGTCATTCACCCGAACAAGGCTGCCTGTGCCTGAGGCTGCAAAACAACCCCACTGTACGATGCTCCCTCCACCATGTTTAATTCTGAGGACTGTGTTCTAAGGGTTGAAGGACTCTCCCTTTCTTGGCCAAACATGAACAACATCCATGTGCCCAAAAAGTTCCATCAGACCAAAAGATGGACTTCCAAAACTAATTTTTACCTTTCAAATGTTGATGGGCAAACCTCAGTCTGGCTCTGATGTGCCGCTCTTTGAGTAAAGGGGTTCTTCTGGGACGATGGTCCTGAAGCCCACTATGATGAAGATCCCTCACAACTGTGTTCCTTCAAACTTCAACTCCAATGGAGGTCAGGTCAGCACCAATCATCTTGGCAGATGTCCGGGGCTTCTTGCTGACATCTTCGACTACTTTCCTCTCCAAAGTTCTTGAAATCTTGCGTTTTCTACCACGCCTAGGTTTGTTTCTAACAGAGTTTGTCTCCTTGTACTTTGCAATGATGCAACTTACAGCTATTCTAGACACTGTAAAACACCTGGAAATGACAGTATAGCCTTCCCCTTATTATGAGCCTCCATTATCTTCTTTCTGAGCTAAAGACTGATTTCCTTTGTCTTTGGCATGGTTAGTAAGAGTAGTCTCTCTCAATAACGTGTTCAAGTGCCCTGTTTGGAGTCCCTTAAGTAAATCTCAATGCTGTTTGGATGCTCAGGTGTTGTTAGGAAGCCAACAGACCTACAGGTGTTGTTAGGAAACAAACTGACTGCTCAGGTGTGTTTTAAAAGTAAAAATTCACAGGGGGGCTAATAATTTTGACCACCCCATTTTTCACTATATTTGATATAAAGTTATCCTAAAAATGTATTTTACATTCCAAAATGTACCAAAGCTACTAAAGAACACTGGTGAATGTTTGCTTATATCAAGTTTTATCAATGATTCAAACATTGGGCAGAATTTAAGGAAAATGTTCCAGAATTCCTGGGGGGCTGATAATTTTGACCTCAAGTGTATATAAGAACCAGTTGAACACTGATGTGCTCAATGTAAAACACTCTGATGAATGGCAAACACTTCTTCTCCATTCATCATAATGACTTAGGCCTTTTTCTTGTTCTGTATTACACTTGCTACATTCAGTACATACATAAGAAAAAACAAAAAAGGCTTTTTATCACCTAAAAAACATTGCCAAAGTGCGTCAGTTTCTCTCTCCAGCCAATGCAGAGACACTAGTTCATGCTTTTATAACCTGTAGAATTGACTTTTGTAATGCTCTTCTTTCTGGTCTCCCTAAAAAGAACATCTCTCAGCTTCAGCTGCCCCAAAACTCAGCTACTATAAGCTGACGAAGACCAGAAAGACAGCCCACATCACACCAATTTTAAAGTCTCTGCATTGGCTTCCAGTATCTTTTAGAATAGATTTTAAGATTATTTTATTGGTTTTTAAATCTCTTAATGGTCTTGGCCCTTCTTATTTATCAGATTTGCTTTTATCATATGAGCCAGTGAGAGCCCTCAGATCTTCAGGTAGTGGACTTTTAATTGTACCAAATGTAAAAACTAAGATCCACGGTGAGGCAGCTTTTTATTATCACGGCCCACGCCTGTGGAACACCCTGCCTGAGGATCTGAGGGCTGCACAGAGCATCAATATTTTTAAAGGCAAACTCAAGACCTACCTTTTTAGTCTCGCTTTTCACTGAGTTTTATTTTTATTCTTAATAGTTTTATCTATTTATTTATTTATTTATTTATTTATTTATTTATTTATTATCTATTTCAAATTAAGTCACTTTTATTCTACTTTATTTATTTATTTACTTATTTATTTATTTTAAAGCTGCTGTGAGGAACTTTTGTTTTGTATCGATTCTGGCGCCCCCTTGTGGACAAAGTGATACCTCTTATCTCTTGCCCTAAACATGCAAAAGTAGTGTTTTCAACAAAAACCTCATCCTGTTGTGTTCAACAGTCACCTTTATCAGGCAATGTGATTATTTTCCATGAAACATTAAAATAAAGGCTGTTTCTGAAGTGAGATGTCCATCATCTGGTCTAGCACCTATCCCCTCAGGGCGGTTTCAGGCATTAAAAGTGACAACAGAGAAGGTGCCAGTGTTGCTGCTGATGGACTTGTTTGCTATTGAAGGTTATAAAGAGGCATCAGTATCATTTTCAGTCTGTTTCTCAGCCAGTTCAAAACTCCTCACAGGGCCTTTAAGTCTCACATCTTATTCTCTTTTAAGGGTTTAATATTTTAGTCTTTTATTATCTCAGAAATGTATTTTACTTTGGTGATTTTAATTTCCTGTTTTGAGTTTTAACATCTTATTTTACCTCCAGTGTTTCCTCATTAAGATAACATGAGAGCGTTTCCTCAATTTGTTCAGCAAATTATTTAGATTTTTTATTTATTTATTTTATTTTTATTGTTTTTATATATATATATATATATATATATTGTGTTGTTAACCTTAGGATTGTGGGGTGGGTTTGGGGTCGGGGCTGGGGGTGGGATCTTTTTCTTAATTTATTCTATTTTAAGTTGTTTTTCTTGTACAGAACTTTATGTTACAATGTCATTGTATGAAAAACGCTTTATAAATAAAGTCTGATTGATTGATTGATTGATTGATTGATAAGTGTGTTGTAAAATATTTTAGAATATTGCTTTTATACTCAAAACACACAAATACACGGTAACAAATATATTTCATTTTCTCCCCCCAAAAAACCAGTGCAGACAGTGTACATCCCAACCAACACAAAGTTGCATATACAGTGATCTACATACAAACTGAAGAATTTACTGTATACAGTTACAGTACAAAAAAATGTTTAAAAACTATGCTGCATCCTCTCTTCTGTTTCAGTCTGGCCACAGCACCTCATCCACATAACAAGTATTGTTTTCCCTGGCCAAGCAGCAGGGGAAATATCGCCTCAAATGGCGAATCCAGCCACATAAAGCATCAACTGCTATATCTCCACATGTTTCTTCCTTAGCTTGGAGAAGGGGTATATGGGTTTGTGGATTTTGGTCATACACTTTCCATCTCTAGGCAGAAACAAATCCTCAATAGGATTGAGGTGAGATTTTCTGTTTCCAATGTTGGCATCCATTGCCTCCAAACAGAAAAGCTCACCTGTTGCCCTTTTATGCTAAAGCTCTGATTGCCAATTATAAAACTGTGAGACAGGTGTTTTCCCATGTGATGAGTCAGTATGCATAGTAGGGCAGTTCACTTTAGATTTTGATTGACAGTGTGTTCCTTGTGAAAACAAGAGATTTTCTTCATGAAAATGTGCTAAAATTGTGCCAAATGCAGAGAACTGTGTGTAGTGTTTTGAAAAAAAGTGTGTTTTAGAACTGCAGTTTGAGTGTAAAGCAGGAATTGTGCTTGTAGTTTAGCAGAATTGGTTCAGGGTGTTGGTGCATGGGTTACATGTTGTGGTCATTGTGTCTCAAGTACCAGTATTTGTGTGTAAACAATTGAGAAAAACTGTATTATCATCTGTTCTCTGCTGAACCACTTTATTCCTCTTCTTTATTTTTCTCCATAACTCGTTGTCTGTTCATGTTTAGTATGTTTGTATGTGTGTTTGTGTGTAGATGTTTTCAATGCACAATGTCTTAAATACAGCTCTAAGGAAAACCCATGAAAATAATCAGTTCTGTATTTTCTTAGCTCATAGTGAAAAACATTCAAATAAACATGGACATGTCAAAGGTTTAGTTTTTGTCTGGTGATTTAAAGGTGACATATCACGCTTTTTTCATCAAAATATATTGGTCTAAGAGGTCCCCAAAACATGTCTTTAAAGTTTATGCTCAAAAAAACACTTTGAAATCAGATTTTGGCATGCCTGAAAAACCCTCTTCTTCAGTCCTCCTCAGAACACTCTGTTTTCTCTCTGACCACGCCCCCTCAGGAAGTGGATGTGCCTCGGCTGTCCAGCACGTTGATCTAATGTTTACATGTTGGCTGAATATACACGGCTGCTGTTACTTCAACCCTCTGAGTCTGATCCAGAATCTGATCCTGAGGGAGAGGCGCCTGTAGCAGGACCTTTCTGAAGGATTGGTCACAGATTTAGTGTTTCTTGTTGTTTTATTTGTCAGTATGTCGACGTGTGTCTTGGTACACAGCTACAGCTAGAGCTATGAACATGTAGCTATGTGGCTATGCTAACTAGCGCTAGCACTTATCCATGATAAATAAAAATCATCCACTAGATCTTCAAATCTGCAGACGTGGGGAGTAAAACCGACCTCTGCCAGAAAGGCAGCGGGACCTTTTCTGAACCATTGGTCACAGATTCTGTGTTTCTTGTTGTTTTATTTGTCAGTATGTAGACGTGTGTCTTGGTACACAGCTACAGCTACGACATGTAGCTATGTAGCTATGCTAACTAGCGCTAGTACTTATCCATGATAAATAAAAATCATCCACTAGATCTTCAAATCTGCAGACGTGGGAAGTAAATCCGACCTTTGTGTTTATTAAGACAGCCTACAACTAGCATGCCTCCCTCCTAAGCTCCTTGTTAGCACACATTTGTGCAGGTAATGAAAAACGGAGGAGGGGATTCAGTATTGTTTTATACAGTCTATGGGCTGAACAAGCTCCGAGCTCTGACTCCGTGACAGACCGGATATTGTTGTTACGTAACAAAAACATGGAAGTCTGAAACGACTCGTTTCAGCACACATTTACAGAAAGGTGGAGAAATCAGAACAGGGGCAGAATGGATTTCTTTCATTCTCGGGGGGTTTGTAGACATGCCAGGGACAAATATTTCAGGTAGAGAACCATTAAAAAGTCCATTTTGCATGATATGTCACCTTTAATGGAAACAATAGTGACTTCTTTGCTTTTATTTTGAACACATGTTGAACTTTTAAGTCTCATTTAGCAACATCCAGGAAAAATCTTCTCCCCAGACAAATTCATTATTGCACAACAAAGACAACATGCTCTGTTTTTCTTAAAAGCTCTTCATGCCAATGGCTACGCACATGCAGACTTTATTCTCCACACTAGATGGTGCAGTAGCTCCATTTATGGAAGCAACCATTTCACAGTCTTGGCAGTGTCAGCTGGATTCATAACCACAGTGTCAAATAATCATTTTTGGAATAACGACAGCTGATATACCAAGAGAAAAACTGTAGTTACATTTTCAATGTCACTGTAAGGTGCACTTTATCTCAAGATGAAAAGAAACTCACTGATGAAGACCGGTTATGTAATTGGAAAATGTAAAAAAAAAAAGATTTAAGTCATGAAAAATCTTGTTTTAACTTGTTTTATAAAGACACCAGCTGTGTTAAAGAATTTATGTACTTTTCTTTTTATAAATAATTTTATATTTAAACACTGTGAGTAGATGTCTTTATTATACTCGCCAGGACAGATGAGGAAGATTGCCATCAAATTAGCGGTCACCTTGATCATCAGAGAGAAGCGAATATTTTATAAGAAATATAAGGAGGTTCATAAAAGCTCTGCAGTCTGTCATGGTCATCTCCTGATAATAGACCTAAAAGACTAGGCTAATGTCCAGCTTTGCCTGATTATGCATATTAATGACACGTCAAGTATTCATCACAAAAATCTTTTTTCAGTGGGTGAGGAGGGCAAACGGTAATAAACGGCTGAATTTATTCACTTTAGGTATAATCCCTTTAATCACGAGGAGGGAACTGTCATGAGACTGGTAGGCAGGGCTGCTTGAAGTCTTCAGTAATTTTACTAAATCAGTTTTATATGTAATATGATCACTTAACCACCGAAAAACAACAAATCCTTTAGGAGCCCATGAGCCCAAAAGCTTGAGAACATTAGCTTCATCATTAAGAGATAATAAAAACAGTTGCTTTTCCACGCTCACTCAGGGGGAACAGAACTGCAGGTGCCATATGCAGCAGTGCAGGTTTTTACAGACTGGGGCTGCCTACCGGCCCAGCATTATACTCTGAGGCAAGCTGCAGTGGGCTTTTGTTGAAGTGCTTGGGATAACACAAAGAGAACTTCAAACAGGCTTCTTATTGTGCTCTATTCTTCTGGGCAAGCTGATTACAGTTAAGGATAAAAGTTGTTCCTATACAGTAAACTAATGCGGAGAATCAGAGAGCACTAATTAAGTCATGGGGGGATCCGAGGCGGTCGGCACGGCTGTGTTCCCCAACAACCCGGACCAATGGGGGTTTCAGTGAGAACTTTACAGCCCAACAGCAGTCAGCATCAAACGTGTTTACTGTCAGCTGAATGTCCGGCTGAGGCATGAACTGCTGGATCTGCAAAGCCACATGGGGAAAAAAGCAGAAGCTCTTAGTCTGAGTACTGATAGGCCTTTCTTCTCCCCCCCTTTTTTTCCCTTCCTTCCTTCCTTCCTTCCTTCTCACTGCCCTTAGCAGAACTCACAAAGTTGCTCCAAATGCCAGTATTGTCCAAAGCAAACACAGACGCTTTGGTATCAAAGAGAGTGTTTCAGTTTTTACATCAAATCAATAGTTTTTTCACAGAAGTGGTGATCTTTAACAAGAAGTGACTTTAAGCAGGTCCCAACAAAATTTTAAAACATGTAAACCGAATGGAAAAGTGAAACTCAATACAGTCAATACATTTTCAACCTTTGCTCTAGCTTTTCTTTTGAAGGCTACAATAAAAACTCAATCTGATTTAGTTATTTTTAAACCGCTACTCTTTAAAAAAATCCTCTGTAAAATCAGACAAATTGTCAAACAATAAAAGTTGTCTTTCAGGTCAGTGTCACAGCATTTTGTCTAATCTTCGAATACCAACTGCTGGAGTTTGAACAGAGTGAATAGAGGTGACTGTGTTGAAAGCAAAGTGTTGGACAACTTTGGAGAAAACACCAGAAGTTAGCTGAAAACGGATTCAATTTTCAATGATAAAAAATGCCACAGCCAGCAGTCATGGTGAGCAGATTCTTTTTTGTCACGGCAATCGATTCCTGATTATTGCTGGAATGTACAGAGAATTTCAACAAACATAACAAAAAGTGTGAAGTGGAATTGCTGCATACCTCATGACAACAGCTCTGAACAGCCTCGGCTGAAGTATCATTACTTTTGTTTGTTGGATAAAAATATTTTATCTGAATTAATGCATGTGGTGTGGATGCGTTAATAAGTGTGTATATCAAGTCTATGTGATTTTTGCATTTGTGGATCTTACATGAAAATACTTCAGCTGGTGTGATGTCACATTAATAACCTCCTTTTTTTTCTCTCTCTCTCTTACTGGTGTTATACTCCTGTTAGCCTGGCCTTTAGTATATCTTGTGTTCTCTGTATGCATCATTTATTACATATTTCTCTAATATTTTTCTGCCTTTTTTTCATTTTTTGCCCTGGAAATGATCTTGTTTAATTTAAAGGCCTGACCTGTCAGCCAGTCCAACACCTACTCCTGTGGAAAAAAAACCTCTAAAAATGTGCTAATGCTGTTGTTGTTGCTTGCTTCCCTTTTCTGACCTTGTTATCTAATTCATTTCCCTCATCTTTGTTATATTAATGAGACTTCCTCATCTACAGATGTATTCTTTCTGCATCCTAAAGCAAATTATGTATGAATGAGCAGCTTCTAGATGCAGGGAGAAGTCTACTGGGAGATTATTAACAACAGTTTAAACAAAATCTTTCTGTGTTGTTATGCCTTGTAAGATTTAGTTGTGCCTTTTTGTTGTGTTGCACATACACATAATCACACGCATACACTATTCCAGTGCACACACACCCAAGTAGACTAACGCTTTTCTTATCCATTTACTTGTTATTGAGAGGGCCTGTCCTGCTGCCTGTAGCCACCTGCAAATTACAATTTAGTACTCCAAGAGTTAAGACTGTGTTCTTTCAGCCTATTGTGTGTGTGTTTGCGTGCTTGTAAGTGTGTGTGTGCGTGTGTGGGTGGGTGTGTCGGGGGAGGGGTAGAGAGGGTCTGGTAGAAAACCTTTAATCCGGGTGCTGTCAGGCCCAAACCCGGCTTGACGTCCCATTGATGTGGAACAGAACAAAACACAGGGCCCCTTGCTAAGCTCCCACTCGCTCACACACACACACACACACACACACACACACACACACACACACATACAAACACCCCCCCCGCACACACAAACTCTCTCTCACACACATACACACACACACACACACACACACAAACACACACACACACAAACAGGGCCCCTCTCTAAAGCCCCTTGGCTGGGCCCCGGCTCCCTAACTGGGGAGGGCATTCCTCAGCCTGTGATGCGCGTGTGCATACACAGACTACTGCTCTCTCTCTCTCTCTCTCTCTCTCTCACACACACACACACACACACACACACGCACGCGCGCTGGACCACAAACTTAACTCTTTAATAACTGTGTTGTAATTTGCAGGTGGCAAGGGCGTGAAGGTCTGTCCCCATTTTCTATAGGGTGTGTGTCCATTCATTTCCATATATAAGCCTAAGTGTGTGCGTGTGTGTGTGTGTGTGTGTGTGTGTGTGTGTGTGTGTGTGTGTGTGTGTGTGTGTGTGTGTGTGTGTGAGAAGATGCTCAGGTTTCAGGGTGCTTCAGCCAATTCGGACACTAATGCACACACACGCACTTACACATATATTTGCTTGTGAAATGCTTGGATACAGTTAACAGAAACCAGATGCTCCACTAAGTGTTGCTGTGTATCCGTGGCGACAACAAACAGTTATTATTGTCCTCCTGTTTGGACAGCTCCCAGCCTGCAGCACCTCTGCTTACTATTAAGTAAAAGAAGAAGAGAAACAGAGAAGGAGACAGAAAGCAGGGACAGAGAAAGAAGGTGGCTGATGAATGTCTGAGCAGATACAAAATACAACTTGCATTAGAATAAACATGTGTTTTGGCTGCAGGTCTGGTGTGTCTGGGATATTGATGTGCATCTGGTTTTTGTTCTCTTATCAACCAGCAGGTGGGGGTGTTGGCGGCAGTCAGTGAGGGCAGAATGTCTGCTCCAACTTTGACTCCACTTTGGCCTTGCGGTTGAAGGATTTTGCTCCATCAGTTGTGGCCCCCTTGAACTAAGGTGGTCTATTTAAGCTTCACTTAAAATAACTCCCAGGACTTAAGGCTGCCGTGCACCTACTGTAGGAAACAAAAATCCACACCTGTGACCATCCACACCCACTCACACCTAACTGGTCAGCCCCTTTCCCTTCATACCTTCTCCAGCACTCGATTCCCGTTCTTAAATTTCAGACATCTATATTCCCCGGCGTTGGAATCCTGCTGCTTCCGTTTTGGAAATGTCAGAACTCGGAGTGAGCCGTTTGTTCAGGCCGGGCTGCGCTCCAGAGAGGCCTGAGCGAAGTCCCAACCAAAATGTTTTTATTGACGGGGGAAAGCAGTCAGGCCGACAGCACCGATTGGCTGTAATTGGTCGGCAAATCCGTGGTGTGTTTGAAATACCCTATGTAAAGTGGCGGCCTTTAAAAAGCACACACACACACACACTCAGACATACGCCCACCCCTGTTTCTCCCTGCCTGACGCTTTAAGAGAAGCCAGATGTGCCACGGGGAAGCAATCACCCCTCTATTTGTCTTGGTGCTGATCAGGTTAGAGAAGTGTTCACAGGCCTGGCCAGGAGTCTACACAGTGCTGCCTGTTGTCCCTGAAGCCAACTGGCCCGGTCAGACCGCTCTGGGACTGTCTAAACAGCCTTACAGTGAGTGTGGAGAAATCCTCTATCATCAGCAGAAGGCCAATAAGGGGCAGGAGTAATGATTCTTGTATGTTACTGTCTCATTGCAGATGTTGGAAAGAATACTGGGTCCAGATGAAAACCACTTTCTCGCTACTTTAGCAGAGCTGAGCAGCCTGCTGAGCTAATGTCTAAATATGAGGGTCAGCAAAGAAGCTAGTAGCTAACATCTTTCATCTGATGATATAGACACCACCGTTTAAGCCTGGGTCAATGGATGAGAGGCGTGGAGGCAGCAATATGTTTGCGTGTATGTGCACGTTTGTCTATGTGTGTGTGTGTGTGAATTCCAGCCATTGAACTCACACATGGTTTGGTTTAAAGAAGTGAAATGAGCACCAGACACAGAGCAGTGACAGTGAACGAAAGCCTCAATGATGCTCACACACACACATACACACACACACACGCAGCCCTTACTGTGCTGGTTAATGGAGTGACGGAATCCAGAAGGAATTTACTCAAGGACTCTGGAGTGAACCGTTAGGTAGCCTCTAAACTGCCCTGCAGGAACTCCAAGCACTGCTCACTTTTTTTATACATTGTACAAAACCTAGTTTTAACTTCTTTATGAGGGCAGGATATGCGCAAGGAAGGGGCATGGAAAACAAATGGAAGAAATGCAGACAGTGAAAGGTGGTCTGTGAAGAATGTATAGAAGCAACTAAGACATTAGGAGGAAGTTGCACCTGGGGTGGAGTCCTCGTCAGCGAAACCTGATCCTTCACAGACTTCCCTTTCTCCTGATTGGCTGGCCCTCCTGTGAACCCTGACCCTTGACTTTGTCTGGGGCTTGTGACCTTGCATGAAGAGCATTGTGTCTCCTCGCAGACTCTCTCTCCTCTCCTCTCCTCTCTCTCTCTCCTGGCTTCTCCTCTCCGCCCATTCGTCTCCAGTGAGCGAGGGTCGTCGGGGAGGATATGGAGAGAAGAAATGTCAGCGAGACATTAAACAGAGTGCGTCTGTGTGTGCTCTCATAGTCCAACCTGTCTGATCCCCCCCACCCCTCCTCAATTCCTCCCCCTCTTCCTCCACCTATTCACATCTCCTCCATGCTTCTCCAAAGAGCAATACATTCATCCACTCTTCTCTAAATCTCCAAATCTCTTTGTCTTCTTTGCCCCATCAATACCCTTATCACTCTTTCTGTCCATGCTTTCTGGCTCCCTTTGCACTCTTGTTGTTTATTACACCCCTTGTGAAGGGTGATCGCGCCAGTAAATCATGGAGGTATTTCATTTTTGCATAATAGTGTGACTTAAAGGAACTACTGTATGTAGATTTGAAAGGATCAAGTAGTAAACTTGTGTATGTTTTAAATGATAAACAACTACAAAGTGATTAAATAGAATAGGATACAATAAAATGCAATGCAATGCAATAGGATAGGGTATAAAACAATATAATACAACACAACGATACTCTAGTGTTCCTGTATGCAACATCTTAGAATTTAATGCTGCACACATTTTTCTGCCTGTATTAGTACAAATACATTAAAAAAAATAAAAATATTATAGCAGAGAAGAAAATAACAATGACTACCACAGATTACATAAATTGCACATAACCTATATTGCATATATTCTTCATAATACACAAGATGAGCAGAAAAGGTAAGGACATCATGCAGCTCCTGCACAGCCCTAACTACCTAAAACAAAAACAGTTTCAATTCTTTAATTTAGTTTTTTTAATAGATGAAAAACAAGATAACAATGTAACAGAATATAATAGTAAAAATGTAAAAATACATAAAAATGTGTAAGTGAGATAAAAAAAATAATTATAATCATGAGAGCTTGTAAAATAAATCAACCTTCCATTGAAATTCAAAGCATCTGCACAGTCAGGTCACACATTTTTGAGCAGATTGAGAGGTACTTTTAAAATATCCACATGTCTAAAAGCTTTTATAATAATTTTGTCTAAATAAATATAAGCTCATAAGAAAGTCTCTCGTTCAATTTTTTTTTTAAATGTTCTTTTACTTTTTCATGCTGAGGGATAAGACATTCAATACAAACCACTTGTCTGCCCATAGGAAAAGAAATTTAGAGAGGAGATCTCAAAAGTGTTTCATTTATGTCTCCTAGAAAATAATGAGATCTGTTTGAAAGCAAAATGAGACTATAGCTTATGTCTCCTGTTCCTCATTCTTGCCTTCAGAAAAAAAGTTGTAAAAAGTCTCAGCTTAGTCTCCCTTTTCAGTTCAAAAGGAGATCCGGTCAAAATCTGAAATGATTCTCAGGTATTTCTCAAGTGTTGTGACTCCTTTTGAGCTCAGGTGGAGAAATCAGGGAGCTCTCTCAATTGTCTCAATCTAACCTCATCCATTTGTTTTTGTCAGACTCAGTTTTTGTGTCTCAAGTTGAGCTCAGATGGAGCAAAGAAAGAGCCTGAGCTCATCTTTTCATGAACATCTATAGTGCCCTGCAAAATTAAGATTTCAATGTAATTGTCCACAAACTTACAATTCTCATTAAAACATTTGAACCACTTGCAAGATCAGATATTTAGATGTGAAATGATCTCTTCTTTGACTTCACAATATGGTCCTTCCTTTACAAGTCTGTTTGGAACAAAACAACTTCACAAAGATTTAGTGGATTTGAGAGAAATTGCAAAAGATAGAGATTTCATACCAGGTATGACAGACCATTTATTTAAAATATGGGCCGCAAAAGGGCTGACCAGATTTATCCAGATTATTACAATTAAAGGGGTGGATTCTTTTGGGGCGCTGGTGGCCTAGCGGTCCATTTTGCATGTTCTTCATGTCCAATGTGGTTTGCTTAACCAGGAGGCTCCTAGCAGTATCTATCCTTGACTCAGAAAGTGTTGACGTAGGTGGTTCAGTGTGCTTTTTTGTTGCTAGGCTCACTGTTCACTCTGTAACTGTATGTATGTTAAAAACTGTGATTGAGGGACGCTGGTGGCCTAGTGGTCTAAGCGCCCCACATACAGAGGCTACAGTCCTCGTCGCAGGGGTCGCCAGGGATTCCCGGCCGGTCGACCATTTCCTGCATGTCTTCCCCTGCTCACTACTCCCCACATTTCCTGTCTCTCTTCAGCTGTCCTGTCAAATAAAGGCAAAAAGGTCAAAAATATATTTAAAAAAAAGAGAAGAAAATTAGCCATTAATGAGATCTCTCATTTAAGTCTCAAATAAGACTCATGTCATGGTCTCAACTATTTCTCCTAGTGAATTTTAGGAGAAACGAATGAAAAACCAATGAGAACAATTTGAAATTTGAATGAGGCTGAATGGAGAATCTCAATTTTGTCTCCAGAGACTTAGAAGAGAAAGCCTTGAGCAGTTAAATTTTCCTCTGGGTGTATATCAACTAACAAACATAGCAATGCTATATATTGTGTTTGATCTGTAAGTAATGGGAGAAAGACAATTTTAAACCAACAAGTTATACCTTCAGAGTGAGTTCTTAGCCAGATTATATCTTGGCTGGAACTACTTACTTCTTGCAGTTTTCTTAATAACTAAAAGTTAGACCGTTTTTAAAAGCTAAGATGACCTGCCAATGGTGCTCACTTCATCATTTGGAGATATGAGTGATATTAATTGTCTCATTAATCTCTGGGCAAGAGAGATGATAGGTGTATTTCCTTACAATAATTTCTTAAATTTTGAGGCAGGCATGACTAATCAAAAGTACATCCATCACAATTTTTACAAAGTTTTATTCAACAGATTTGTGTGTGTGTGTGTGTGTGTGTGTGTGTGTGTGTGTGAAAAAAAAAAGTTGTCAAGAGGAAATTTAGTCTACATGTGTGCACCTGCATGAAAAAACATCCTCTCTCTTCTCCTTTTCTCCTCTTCTCTCCTTTCACACCTGTGGACACACTTGTCTACTACCCACATGTAGTGCTGGCAGACTCACACAGAAGTCTCTGTGCTGCTGTCCCAGTACAGAACATGGCAGCAGAGCGCAGCAGAGCACAGCCGAGCTGTGTTTATTTTATTGGATGTTTATTTCGCTGTGTAAAACACGCCACTCAGGGACCTTGTGGAGCAATGTACTCAACCCCCCCTCTCTCAGTGTAAACAGTGTGTATATTGGGAGTGCTTCCTTCACTTGTCTGTGTAGAAGTGTAATCCATCCAGTCAGACATTGTAAACAACATCTCTACATGTTTATAAATACTGCCTGACCACTCTAATGAATTTATGGTAATGCCTTGTTCGACTGCTTCTGCTGTGTGTACATGTGTGCGTATATGACTGAATGCTTATCTGTGTAAATGTGCAAGTATTACAACTCTGCAGAGTGCAGCACGTATTTTACTGGTTTCTGATGTTTCTGGAAGGGAATTTTATTTCCTGGTGCGTACAGGCTGGTTAAAAGCTTCAAACCTGTGACAGCAGCCAGCAGTAACTGACTGATATAAACCAATGTGCCCCAGTATGAAGTCCATTAGCAACCAACTCTGTATTATTCCATTAACTTTACTTCAGCTCACCAAAGCAAGCCCTGATCTCTTCATAATGAAGCATATGTGTTAATTTCTGTTGAAGTATGTTCCATTGAGTTTGACTTTGATGATTTTTTAAACACATGGCGCTGGCACTGGAACTGTGTGCCCATTATGAAACTTGCCATTAACATGTTGGAATCTTATTTCAGCACTTTTTTTATTTGTAATAAACTAGGGAGACATTAAGCTTAATTTCAAGCGTGGGAGCTTACTGGGTAAGTGGTGTTAAATAATTTGATTTTTACTTTCATAGTCTCTCACAGTATGATTTACCTATTTGTGTCATTTGTTCCAGTTTTTCAAACGGCTAATTAGAATAAAGTATATGAAATGAAAAGACAGACTGAATATGAGGATGCACTATATATTCTATATTCCGTGTGAAACTGTGGAGGCACTTCATTCGTTTTTGCATTCACATCAATGACTGTAGTCAATGGTCCATATATTTAACTTGATGGCATTATAATGTATAATATACTGTATTATATAATTATCTTGCTATATTATATTTTGTTAAATTACATTACTATTCTAAGTACAACCCATGGTCATATTACATACAAATATTCTTCTATTTATTGCTTAATTTGTCATTACCAACCATAATCACACCACGTCAACCTGTCACTACTGAATTTTTTTTTAATACTGCCTGTAATTACTGCTATTTAATTTAAATTCCATTTGTAGCATTGTATATATCTAAATTGTATTCTAGCTTTATTTATCTATTTTATTTTACTTATTTTTATTTTATTTTATTTATTTTTATTTTATTTTTTTATTTTTTATTTATTTTATGTTATTTTGTTTTATTTTTTGTTTTATTTTTTATTTTTATTTTGTACTTATTTTTTTATCTTATTTTGTACTTATTGAAACTTCTTTCTTGATTGTACTTATGTCTGGGTTGCTGTAACAACTGAATTTCCCCCCCCGGGGGATCAATAAAGTAATATCTTATCTTATCTTGATGTTGAATTCCCTTAAAAGGGTGAAACAGCGCCCCCTGGCTAACATATGTGGGCAGACCTCAGCACAATGTCCAATGTCAATCTGTATTGCAACCTGTGCAGTTTTTGCTGGGGAGACATCTGAAAGCAGAACACTTTGAATTAAAAATAAAGAAGAGCGTGATATTGCAGCTTTTCTATATTTAGTGTGAAACTGTAAAGTGACTGAAAATGCAACAGTAATGAAATGAGCAGTGTGTGGCCCGGTGAAACATTAGAAAGGTAGCATAATTAAGATAAAACGGGGGCGCTGGTGGCCTAGCGGTCTAAGCGTCCCACGTACAGAGGCTACAGTCCTCTTCGCAGGGGTTGCCGGTTCGATTACCGGCCGGTCGACCATTCCCTGCATGTCTTCCCCCTCTCTCTACTCCCCATATTTCCTGTCTCTCTCCAGCTGTCATTTCAAATAAAGGCAAAAAGGCCAAAAATATAACTTTAAAAAAAATAAATAATTAAGATAAAACGAACGCAAAAGTGAGCTCGATTTTTATTTTAGCTAATGATGTTAGCATCAGTGAGTAAGCTAGGAGTAGTGACGTTTCTAGAACAAACACGTCGAAGCAACACCTGCAGAGGGATGTCATGGATAACACTTGTGTGTTCTCTTCATGACGCACGAGAAGAAGACTTCATGGAGGATTCATCTTCATACAACACAACACAACACAACACAACACAACACAACACAACACAACACAACACAACACAACACAACACAACATAATACATCGAAGTAGGTGTCTGTAGTTGCCTGTTGATTTTATGCCTTGTGTGTCGTCATATCATAAGGCCTGCTCAGCCTCACTTTACTCTAACGGGCCCACCGTGCACCTGTTCCTTATTTAGTAGTGAGGAAGTTGGCCACCCTATGTGTCGGGGATATAACCTGGCCTGCATTGTTTTGGATAGTTTAAAATTCCCAAAGTTCTGATATGTATTGATATTTCATCCACCTGTTGATGGTGAGGGTTTGTAAAAGGGCCTAGAAGCAGATACTTCTACTACTAGTAGCGCGAGACAATTTCCTCTTTCATTGTGTTTGTAAGCTCTGCATTTCAAACCATAAGGCCTTAGTAACTATGCTTTAGGCCTGATTTCCTGATCTGTTTTTTTCCTTACACATAGATAGCAGTGTGTAAATGGACAGGTGTAGGGATGTGAGTGACTTTGACATGGATCAAACTGTGTTGCCTTGCTGGCTGGGTTAGAGCACCTCCCAAAACTGCACCTTTTTGTGGGGTGTTTGCTAGAGATGTGATGTTCGCGAACGAGTCGGTCTTTTGAACGGCTCTTTTAGGTGAACGATGAGAACCGATTCGCAGTTGCGAGCCGTTCATTTGGGAGACGTTTTTATATGCAGATTGCCCACGCTGCCTTCACGAATCTTTTGTGTTCACACTTAAAGGTGACATATTAGAGCTATGCTCTAAAGGAGGTGTTTCATTGTGTGCATGTAGTTTGAGGATGTATATTTTTATCTACACAACAGAAGCATGGAGCATTGGTATCTTTCTTTATAAGGCCATACTACAGGAGCTGCCGTCTTATTGATGCTCTTTATTGACTCCTAAAGTTGTCAGTGGCTGTCATCTTTGGTCCCACGGACACTTTCTTCTTGTCATTCCTCAGACTCGCTCTGTCTTTGGTAAAAGTGCTTTTAATGTCTTTGCTCCCTCTTCTTGGTTTGAGCTTCAGGGTCACCTGAAACTGGATAGTTTAATTCGATTGGAGGATTTTAAAACTAGGATAAAGGATGATCTGATCAGCTTGTGCACATGTTTTAGAGCGTAACACTGCTAATTTATAAATCGATGTAATACTTGTCACTTTATCTTTTGTCCTGTTCTATTTTGTGAAACTTTTTATGCTGCTGTCTTGGCCAGGACTCCCTTGTAAAAGAGACTTTGTATCTCAATGGGACTATTCCTGGTAAAATAAAGGTTAAATAATAATAATAAAAAAATCAGATTTAGAAGAAACAGTGCCTGAAAACTGTAACCCACCCTTAAAAAAACAACTTCTCTTTCTTTTATCAATGGAGCTGTTTTCTGATAGGTTCTCCAATAAAATGCATTTACTTAAATCAAGTAAAGTTTTTGTCTTAAATCAAGATTATCCTTCTTCTACAAATAAGATCTCAGCTTGAAAAATGTATGAAATGTTAAAGAAACCTTGTTTCTTCTAAATTACAACTCAAAACAAGATCATTTCAAGATTCTTTGACTTAACAAGATATTTAAGATGTCTTAAAACAAGTCCCTCTATCTTGCTCAAATGTTACTTGTTAAAGCCTCTGTGAGGAACTTTCAGTTTGTGTTGATTGTGGCGCCCCCTGTGGCCATAACGGGTATGACTTTTTTTTTTTGCTTATATTGTCCTATAGTTAGTGTTCTCTGGAAAAAATCCTATCGTGCTGTCTTATGATAGTTAAACATATCAGAAAACACACAAGTGCTTTGAATAGTTTTGCTCCCTCATCCTGGTCTGAGCTTCAAGCTCACCTAAAACTTGATTGTTTAATTAGATTGGAGGATTTTAAAACTAGGATACAGGATCATCAAGTGTGCACATGTTTTACTGCTTAACACTGCTAATTTATTAATTTAGAATTTCAATTTTTTTATTTTCCCACTGGCTGTCACATAATAAAACAGGACTTATGGCATCAGAGAGTAAGTTTCAGTCAGTTATAAAAATAGCATCACACACTGAATAATCCATATCCTTAACCACTCACTCTTAAACCTAATGTGTTGGGTGGATGTTCTGGTTTCCAGATAAGAATGTGTAAGCAGAAATGGTGGGGTTTGTATTTAGTGACTTCTTTTCACATATGTTCTATTGGTTTTATTACTTTTAGTCCATGTAAGCACATGTGTATGACTCTCTGTGTGTGTGCTACTCTCAGACTAAGCCATCATGGCTCCCCCGTCATCAGTCCCGACAGGTGTTATTACATTGAAATGAGAGCAGTGATGTATGCATCTGTAATGTGGACCTGTCCTCTTCTGCTTGATGGAAACTGACGCGTCTCATTATTGTGACGCGTCTGAGAAAAGAACAAAGTAGCAACACTTTGCCTGAAGTGCTGCTCAAAAGACATTATGAAGCGTCATGAGCACATTTCAGAAAGACACTGACAGAAAATGACACATCACATTTTAGAAATCTTCTAAAGTGCTAACAAATCTAATGTCAGTTCTATTTAGTGCAGATAAAGGATGTTTCTTTTGCAATTTGGACTCAGGACTCAGGATGTGAGAGGGAAATGATGATGGCTAAATAATTATTTAGTTTTAACTTTAAAAACAGTGTCAGCCAGATGCTTATTTTAGCTGAAGCATTTCTAAACAAAAGAGACGAGTTAACACACACATTATTGATTTAATAATGGTACTTTACAACAGCCCTATTAAAATACAAGTAAATCGTCTACCACTTGAAGAAAATGATTCCCCCAGCACCTTTCAGTCCCTCCAGGATTTCGCGGGATTTTTTTGTGATTGTTGCGGCTAGGGGTGCAACGGATCAAAAAACTCACGGTTCGGATCGGATCACGGTTTTGAGTCACGGATCGGATCATTTTTCGGATAAGCAAAAAAAAAAAGAAAAAAAGAAGACAAGACAAATATAACTTTGTCCCCCCATTTATTTTGTAAAACACTTTGCTCATTAAATAAAAACAACATTCAACTCAAACTGTACTGCATGTGCAAAGCACCCTATCTGTGGGCCCAGTCCTGCCTCATTCACTGCATTTCATGGCATGGCAAGTGAAGGAGCAGAGGAACTTCAAAAATTTCACTCTATTCTTCTTTCAATCGCTGATTTTCACCGTCCACTTTTCTTTGAGCTGCAAACTTGAAACACACCGTTTGAGTCTAGGGTCCTTCAGCTGGCAAAGTGCCAATATGGGAACTGCTCCATAAACGAAAGTGAAAGTTAAAAATTGCACTCGCAGCATTGGACTCTAAAGCCCAAGATCCACAGGATGCGTCGCGTTACGTTACGGCTGCGCCGCGCACGTCGCAGCAAATAGGTTCCCATTCAAGTCAATGCTCTAGAGTCCACAGGGCGCGCTGCGGCACGTCTCAGCTCCGTCTCTGGAGCGTTCCGCCGCGCCGCTCTGCCAGAGATACGCGGGGAGTCTATTTTCGCCACTCCCCGCGCCCAGCACGCGTCAATCGACACAGAAATGATCGAACTATCCCGGAAGTCAGGCACGAGGATCGTATGCAACATCCGCTCACTTTCAAAATAAACACCATGTGCAAACACAAGATCGTAAATTTCAACACTTCTTCAACATTACGTCATAACCTGTGGCATCGGGCCAGACGTCAGTCTCAAAAGATATCCGACACCATGGACGAGGACGAGGAAAAGTTTATACTGTGTTGTTCTCGCGCGTTTTGGAGTTCTCAAGGGATCTTGAGTTTCCTGCTCCGGAGTGCGCGCCGCTCCAAACACGCATCCTATGGACCAGGGCGAAAGCCCCGGGACGGAGCAGAGCCGTGTCGCAGCCGTAACGCCGCGCACACGCATCCTGTGGACTCCCCGAGTAAGTGACCCAGTAACAGCCTGTCTGCGTATCGTTGACATGGAGACAAGTCCCAGTAAACACGCGGTGACCCGACCAAAACACAGAGTGAAGGAATAACAGTTCGGGGACCACAAATAGACGGCCGGATGCGGTCCGCGGGCCGCGTATTGACGGCCTCTGGTCTATTGGGTGCGAAACGGAATTTCATAACGTGGCTCAAGCACATTCAGTATTCACTGTATTTCACAGGGAAACCCAAAATGCTCCCATACATGTGACTTACAAGATGCAGGAGGGTTTTCAAGTTCCTCTGCTCCTTCAGTTGCCATGACAACAGCTGCGCTTGACGAGTGAGAGTGGATTGAACATGCGGTCATCACGTGAACACGCGCAACTTTTTTCATCAACCGATCCGCGGACCATGCCATGCCGAACCGTGGAGAGGCATCCGAACGGATCACGGATCAACGATGATCCGTTGCACCACTAGTTGCGGCCCAAATAGCCTGAATTTGCGACAGCTTTTTGAAAAAATTGCGGTGAAAGTTGCGATTTTGCTTTTCCCCCCCCAATAACGTCTCAGGGGCAAGTAAATACGCTAAATTACAGTAGTTTTTAGAAAACATTCTTGATGTGGCCACTGACTGTATTTTGATTCTCTTGATTCACAGAAAAATCCCATGAAAGGACTGTATTGCACATTTACGACGGTCCCTGAATGCACCTCGCAGTGATAGAGGCACTTGACAGGCAGTTCACGCACTCTGAAGTGAATCTGCATCTTTGATGACTAGGAGTTGAACAAAACTTACTAAAGGTGTCTGATGTTTCACCAAAGTGGATTAAATCAAGCTGTAGACGCGGAGCTTTTTACGGTGAGAGCGGCAACAACGTCAAACCTCAAACAGTAAACAGACGTCCCCCGGGTGTGTCTTTGTCACTAACACACACCGGGGGTAAAAATCATCAATGAAGATGAGACAGATGCATGGAGGTGAGGAGAGCTGGTTCATGAAGCACACCTGCTGCAGGTAGAGACCAAGCTAACACTGAGCCCCTCAATCTATAAATAACAACGTTGTCATCGTCACTTGTCCTGCCTGCTGTCCCCTCTTTTCACCGGTTCTCTGTGCGTGTTTTGTTGTTGAAAAGTGCCGATCAAGTGAGGACTTACGTTTATGTTCCAAGGAAGTGAAATTGATGACAAAACCGATGACGTACAGGGGCTGAGGTTAAGGTAATTGGTCAAAGTTGCGGTGATTGTATAAAATTGCAAGGCCGCGAAAAAATCGCGCTGATTGGTTGAATTTGCGTTTATTGTTGCGATCGCGAAATCGCAACTTCCTGGAGGGACTGACCTTTGCTCTTTCCCTCAGAGAATCATCTCAGCTTGAACTGATGCTGTTAACAGAGTCTGATCCATCGCTCTATATCTCCTTGCATTTATCCTATCAATAACCAAATCAGCAACTCCTACCTTCACACTTTTTGTCTTAAAGTGTCACCTTGAGACATCCCTTTGTCAGTCAGTCAAAGCATGTCTCGGTTACTGATTTGTCTAAATCACAATAATCTTTTGTGTTCTTATTTTTGCTAATTAATAAAGCTTTGATTTGTTGTTCTTCCACAATCGTTGCTGTGTCACTGAGGCACAAGATCGAGCAGTTTTTTATTACTGATACAGTGCGGCAACAAATCTGTCTGCTGTGCCACTGTGATCACACACAATGAGCAGTGATATAAATGAAAGAGAAAGATAAAGACACCTTTTGTTACATAAAGCGAGGGAAGAAAAGATAGAACACAAAAGAAACAACAAATTAAATACAGACTCCATACAGAGAACTGCTGATCTTTATCCTGGGTGTCCTGGGGAGAGGGTCACTGTCTCTCAGTTCTATCATTTGTTGTTATTCTTCTTTCAGTAAATTATGTAGAGTGGTATTTTTTCTGACACATATTCTAATCCCACAAATTTATCTTACACGTTATGTATCAGAATTTCAGACGTCCCTTCCATTAGCATGTAGATTTCATCAGGCGAATGTTCCGTCTGAAAGTATGTCTTGTGAAACTTCAAGAATTAGCAGCTAGCTTCACAGTGGAGTCTGAATCAGCATGCATGCTCTGACACTGTATCTACACTGAGCAGTTAACACACATGATGGTAAGGCAAGAATCAGGTTCATCTTTCCCTAAACTCCTGACTTTTATCCAGAACCAAGAAATACGACCACATCACGCCTGTTTTAGCTTCTCTACATTGGCTGCCTGTACGTTTTAGAATTGATTTTAAGATTTTACTGGTTACTTTTAAAGCACTGCAAGCCCCGGTTTTACCTCTGACCTTTTAACACCATACACTCCAGTGCGCAATCTGCGATCCTCGGGCAAAGAGTTACTTACGATCCCAAAAACTCTGCTGAAAACTAGGGGGGACAAGTAGTTTTCAGTCAGGGCCCCACAGCTGTGGAATTAACTGCCTGAGGAAATTAGGTTGGTGGACTCTGTGCTCTCTATTAAAGGTGACATATTATGCTCTTTTTCATCAAAATATATTGGTCTAAGAGGTCCCCAAAACTTGTCTTTAAAGTTTATGCTCAAAAAAACACTTTGAAATCAGATTGTGGTCTGCCTGTAAACCCCTCTTTTCAGCCCTGCTCAGAACAGGCTGTTTTCTGTGTCTGTACCTTTAAATGAGAATGAGCTCTCTGACCACGCCCCCTCAGGAAGTGGATGAGGCCTCGGCTGTCCAGCACGTTGATCTAATGTTTACATGTTGGCTGAATATACACGGCTTCTTACAGACCCGCGTTACTTCAACCCTCTGAATCTGATCCAGAATCTGATCCTGACGGAGAGGCGCCTGCAGCAGGACCTTTCTGAACCATTGGTCACAGATTTAGTGTTTCTTGTTGTTTTATTTATCAGTATGTAGACGTGTGTCTTGGTACACAGCTACGAACATGTAGCTATGTGGCTATGCTAACTAGCGCTAGCACTTTTCCATGATAAATAAAAATCATCCACTAGATCTTCAAATCTGCAGACGTGGGGAGTAAAACCGACCTTTGTGTTTATTAAGACAGCCTACAACTAGCATGCCTCCCTCCTAAGCTCCTTGTTAGCACACACGTGTGCAGGGAATGAAAAACGGAGGGGGAGTTGAGTTGTATTTTATACAGTCTATGGGCTGAACAAGCTCCGAGCTCTGACTTCCTGTTACAGACCGGATGTCGTTGTGACGTATGAAAAACACTGAAAACTGAAACGGCTGGTTTCAGCACACATTTACAGAAAGGTGGAGGAATCAGAACAGGGGCAGAATGGATTTTTTTCATATTCGGGGGGTTTGTAGACATGCCAGGGACACATATTTCAGGTAGAGGACCATTAAAAAGTCCATTTTGCATGATATGTCACCTTTAAGTCATTGCTCAAAACATTCTTTTATCGGTCCTGCTTTTATTTTGTTTTTATTTTATTTTTATGATTTCGGTTATGACATTTGCACTGACTGTATGACCTTTTAAAATGCTCTTTATTTTGCACATGTCCTTAGAGGCATTGTAAATCACTTTGTAACATAGCTTTGAAAAGTGCTCTATAAATAAAGATTATATTAATATTATTGAGTCAGTATGTATCCGTCACATGACTTTAACTTATCATTTCTTGCTTTAAATCAAGCTGCAGCTTCTATGCTGCATTTGGAGTCTGCTACATCATTAACCCAAATCAAACAATCCATCAATCAATCTTTATTTGTATAGCGCCAAATCACAACAAACGTTATCTCAAGACACTTTTACAAACATAGCAGGTCTAGACCACTCTATGTCAAATTATGAACAGAGACCCAACACCAAGACCTATGGATAAGACTCAGTCTCATCTCATCTTAATCCACCATGAGCATTGCATCTCGCAGTATTTAGCTAGTTACTGTACAGCGGCGAGGAAAAACTTCCCTTTAACAGGCAGAAACCTCAGGCAGAACCAGACCCAGATGTTAAGTTTGCGGACGACACAGCTGTGGTGGGACGCATCACAAACAACGACGAGTCCCAGTAGGAGGTGGAACATCTGCAGGGTTGGTGCAGGGAGAACAACCTCTGCATCAACTCCAAAAAGACAGAGGAGATGATCGTGGACTTCAGGAAGGGCAGACACCGACCCCCTTCCCCTGCACATCGGAGGATCAGCTGTGGAAGTGGTCCCCAGCTTCAGGTACCTGGGAATACATCTTTCTGAGGACCTCACCTGGAGAATGAACACTTCCTGTCTGGTAAAGAAGGCCCACCAGTGCCTCTACTTTCTTAGGAAGCTGAGGCGCGCAGGACTTGGGAGCTCAGCTCTGAACTCTTTCTACAGATGTGTGGTGGAGAGCGTCCTGTGCTCCTGCATCACTGCTCTGCTGCAGAGAAGAAGACTCTGCAGTGGGTGGTGAAGGCCGCACAGAGGATTGTAGGGAACAGCTTACCACCAACCACTGACATTTACACCAGCAGATGCAGAAATAGGGCCTCTGGCATCATGAAGGACACCTCCCACCTCCCACCCTGCACACAAACTGTTTGCTCCTCTCCCCTCAGGTAGGAGGCTGCGGTAAGACTGCTGAACTCTGGTGGTGCTCTGTAGACTCGGCCGCTCCCAGCCATACAGACTCTAACATGAACAGTACTATAAAACGGACTACCTCAAAACTTGCACACTGTACATTTGCACATTCAATTGCACTATGACACAAATAACTCAATCAGTCCATGCACAATATTTATATTTGTATTTATATTTTTACATTTATTACTAATGTCTTCCCTTAATTGTATGATCTTTTTTGGCTTAATACGGGACCTGAGAAATTAAATTTTGTTCCATATCATGAGACAGCTTGTATTGGTATGACAATAAAAAACCTTGAATCCTTGAAACCCAGGTTAGACAGCCATCTGCCTCGACCGAGTTGGGGTTGGAAAGAGGGATAGAGGAGAATAAGAGATTGATAAATAAGTAAATTAATATAATGCAGTGCAATGATCAACAATCGTTCAGCCCTAACCCCTACCATCGAATACAGTGCCTTTGCTAAAATTCACAACATGTTGAAGTATATTCTTTGGCATATTTGCTCTGCATCCTCCCTTGCATGCAATGTCTTTGCAACACTGTTGCACTGTTGACTTCCTGTGGTTGGCCTTGATACGCTTCTCACAACTGTGTTCACGTACTGTGCCACAAATGATGTAATGTGACGTCTGCACAGCAGGTACAACTTTTGTGGACTGCAAAATTCTCATTTAGGATTCCTTCTGAGGGATTTATGTTGCCGTAGGAACTGAAATTCATGTGCCTCATCAAATCCACCAGTCTCAGAAATTTAGAGCCAGGTCTAAATTACAACCATTTCTTTATACCCTGGCCTAAATGGCAATGGAAGAAAAAAAAATCCTGACTTTGAAGGCAATTCCGTGTAACATAAAAATTCTGTTAACCTCTGTTCCTCACTCTCATCAAGGATGTGTGATTTACAAACTTTGAGTGTATCCTGAGATCTTGTGAAATATTCAGTGTAATAGATAATGATACAGGTGTATTTAGAGGGTGAAAAGTTCCTCAGCTCTGCATCCCCTAGCTGCACTTTGCTTTAGACTTTAGACTTTATTGTCCCCTTGGGGAAATTCTTTTTCACAGTACCTTTCTGCATCTCCACAGACAGAGACAATCACAAGAACATACACTGTAAGCTCAACTAACTGTCCACTAGGGCTGCAGCTAACGATCATTTTTGGTGTCGACTAATCTATTGATTATTTTTTCGATTAACTCAACTCAACTCAACTTTATTTATAAAGCACCTTTCATACATAAAACATGCAGCCCAAAGTGCTTCACAGAATAACAGTCAGAAAACAACAGCAATGGTAAAATTATAAAAGGCATTATTTAAAAAAAGAAATACTTAAAAAATAAAAGAAAATTAACACATTAAAATCAAGATCAGATGAACACAAGAAATAAACAAGATCAATAAATACATGTTAAAACAATAGTTTAGATAATAATGATTAAAACAATAATAAAAATAATAAAGCCGCAAGCGGCGATGAACAGGCCCTCGCACACCTGCTACCGCCGCCACACGTAAACCGCCTTCTGATGTTTGCCACCACTCGATGCGAAAACAAGATCTGAGAGTATATGCAGCCTTAAGGCTGATTTATACTTCTGCGTCGAATCGAGCCTACGCACAAAAAACTCTAGGAGGAGCTCTCAAAAGCATGCACCCTTACTCGGGCTTCATTCTTCACATTCAGAGCTGTACGTGCGTTTGATGCCCCGCCTCAACGCATGCCACGCCCACAATTTTTGTCTGATCAAAATTTGCTCTGATAATTTTTTCTCGTCAAGGTGTCTACTATAGGTTGCCCTTGGTTTGGAATGAATCGGAGAAGTTCCTTCAGGGAAGATAATGAAAGTTTGCACCCTTATTTTGATGCCGCTTTTCATGTTCAAAGCTAGGTGGCGCTCTTCCTGTGGAGTTTGGGATATGGGTGCAAAAGGCTTTTTTGTGCGTCCTGATGCCATGAATATGTGTAAAATTTTTCAAGCATGTAGTTCAAAATAACCCCTATGGGGAGGGTTTTTTGAAAACTGTAGGGGGCGCTAGTGAGCACATTTTTTCGACTTTTTTTGCGAAACCCATAAAATGTCGCAATTTTTCCCAGCACTGACGAGTGTGTTGGATGAAGTGAGATTACGTGCATTTTAAAGTAACAAAATTCCATTTTCCGACGTTTTTTTTTTATGCCCCATCCCAAACTCTGACACGCCCACAACTTTGGTCTGAACGGAATGCCTTTACTTTGTATTAATCTTCAATGGGTTTACTATAGAATGTGCCTAGTTTGGACTGAATCAGAGAAAAGCTCTAGGAGAAATTAGCAAGTATGCACCCTTGCACGGACCCATTTTTTCATGTTCAAAGCTAGGTGGCGCTCTTCCTGTTGAGTTTTGAATATGGGTGCCACTGACTGATTGTGCGTCCTGATGCCATAAATATGTGTAAGATTTTTCATGCATGTAGCTCAAAAAACTTGATGCGTAGGGTGTTATTTTTACCTCTAGGGGGCGCTACAGAATTTTTTTTTGCGAGACCTATAATAACTTGCAATTTTTACCAGGCCCGATGAGTGTGCAAAAATATCCGCGCTTTCATTAACGTTCAGGGGTCCAAAACTGCAATCTCCTATAATAATAACCCTTAGGGTTACAATAGGGCCTTCGCCACCAGCGGTGCTCGGGCCTTTATAATAATGAAGTCCAGGGCTAAAATAAATTACTCCAAATTAAAAGCTAGATTAAAAAGGTACAACAGAAGTGTTTCCAGAGGACACTTAAAAGTGATGCACACATCCGGACACACTTGTTGACGTGGATTTTGAGTCACAGCGTTATTAAGGTTCTCTTACCGTCAGTGGTGTTGGAAAATGAGATAAAAAAGTAAGTGTTTTTGATTTATTTTAACATTGTGATCACATGATTTAGCCCATTGCAGTGATCTGCTGTTAAACTACAAACATGTCCGTATGTGTGCATCACTTTTAAGTGTCCTCTGGAAACACTTCTGTTGTGTTGTGGTCTTTGCAGCACGTTTTCTTAAGGCTGCACATGTCTTGTCAAATTGATGAAGAAGTTTTCTTAATTTGCTTGTGTTTTGTCTTTTTGCATGTGTTTTCCTAAGTTGCAGTGCTGTGAGCTCTCAGGGCCACCGTAGATAAAAGTGTTTCTGCCCAAAACAATAATATCACTATAACAGCTCTGCAAATAAAGCAAATCAACTCCTGAACTTTGGACCAGAAGGTTTTCCCTTGTGAATGAGATTTTGTACCGCTGGGACATTCACAAAAGTTGGTGCTCTTGTGACGGCTCTCTGGTTTTCATGTCTGACCTTTCCTACCTAACTCTTTTTAGATGCACTCCATAGAGATGTGTGTTCACTCTTTGTGCCTGTCTATCTCCTCTTCTCCCATGATACAAACTCATCAAGCTGCTTTCATTTTGGAACAAGGCCACCTGAATAACCCTGCAGAGGGCTGGATGCCAGCTTGCTTCATAGTTTTCTGTCAGGAAATAAGAGCTGAACCTGCCAGTGAAGCCAGTCAGCCCTTTATCAAAACCTCCCAAGGGATTTCAGAAAATGAGAAAGCTGATTTAAATCAATTGATTGAACATTTTCAGTGTGTCACTCACACCGCTGAGCTGATCATGTCGTCATTTCACTCAGAGGAAATAACAAAATGACAACTGAGCAACTGTTACAAACACAGGGAAGAAACAAACCCAACACTATTAAAACTGACCTGAGTGTTGTTGCTCTGTAGTCATTTTCGTCGCCCTGCTGGCTCGTACAACATTGTAATCTCATTCACAGCAGGCTCTGCACTCTGAGCTTCAGTAACCACATGTTCTGTAATGATCTGGAAATAAAACACTATTTTTATGCACTTTCTGTGCCATCATGGCACCAGGCTTGTAGACATTGTTTAAATTCAGTCATTTCTTTTGTAGCTATAAAGACAAATTTAGATAAACATTAAGATTAAATGAAACCATGGATAGGGTTCGACAAAGTCAATATAAACCAATGACAAAATTAGCTGCAGATAAATTTAAAAGTTGATAAGCCATTGAGGACGTCATCACACGTTTTCATGGAGTTGAATTGCTGAGGAGTGAGACATCTTGCATCCTTACTATCTTTGCTGAGAGTTGCATGTGACAAAAAGACATATGGACACAGCAACTGGGAAGCAACACATCTTGCATCCTTCCTATCTCTGCTGAGGTTAGCATGTGCAAAACAGTGACTGGGACATGACAGGTAAACAAAACATAGCAACATGGTGGCAACTGATGCAATGCCATCATGTTGTGAAATTTCTACAGTCCTGGAGTATTTGACTCAACACTGCAAGATCTGTAAAGTGGAACTTGCTTTTCATGGGAGCGCTTCAGTAATGTGTGAGCGTTTGAGGAGAAGGCATGGTGATATTATTTAACTTATTGGTACAAAGTTAGCACCACACATTTTCTGTCTCTTACCTTAAAGCTGGGGTTGGTAGTCAGATTTAGATCCACTTTTTGTCATACTGGTTAAAATGATCTTTATGTCCCGATGGTAATCAATACATAATGTGTTCTTAAAAAAGAGGTAAAAAAGCTGCTATCTACAGCCGGAGTAAACCTGGGAAAACACCAACCAATCACTGTTTTTTGGGTCCCCAAATTTTAAACCAATCAAATCCTGTCCTGCCGTTCTGCCCGCCTCCTGCAAAGCGTACATTTCCCCAGCGTTCACTCCCCGTCCCCTGCCTCTGCTTCCCCTGACTCTACTGACTGCCCCTCTCACTCGACCTCGGGCCTGTCCCCTCAGACCCGATGAGGTGCTTTGCTCAGGACTGTAGTCCGGATCAGAGTCTAAAAAGCTCTCACCACGGGGGCTCTGACAAGCAGAAGAATGAATGACATTTAGTAAGTCCTACAGAAATGTAGATGTATTGTAGCGTCCATCCGGACGCTGTAGTGATGACGAGCCGATTCGTGAACACGTTGATCTTCAATAACCGGTCACTGTCGGCCGTGATCACGCCAACCAACAAAACAACAATCAATGTTTGAATGAATGTAGAACTTCTCCTCTTGTCTCTCCTCTCTCCAGCTCACACACTCTACACCTCTCCTGATGCCTTCACTGACTGTCAACACTGTAGGAATTAAGAACATCTACACTGAACACGTTTAACAAATAGTAGAGTTGTTACAGTATTATATATGTGTTATAACTTTTCTCCTGATATCGTGTCACCAGTACAACTGGATAATGCTAGAATAACAGTTGTAAGTACTAACAGCAGCCATGTTTGTTTGTGTTTTTAACTTTCACTATGATAATGTTTTGCTGAGGACCGGTTTTGAATCAGTCACCATCATATGGTCGAGAATCAGCGGCGCTCGTGCATGTGAGCGGGGGGCGTCGTTTTGGAGGAGCTCCGAGGGAGGAGGGGAGGGGTTAGACGGAGTCATGAGGAAATGCTACATTCAAATTCATGCTAGTTTTCCGAGACTACCAACCCTAGCTTTAATAGAAGGGATGTACGATAATTATCGGCACCGATGATTATCGGTTCGTTAATGGGAAAAATGACAATTTATAAATAAGTCTGATACTGAAAAAAACTGCAGATAACAAGAGCAGACTCAAATTAACCAAGATTGCTCTTGATTACTGTCACTTTAAGTTCGTCTAGCCCAGGGGTCGGCAACCTTTAACACTCAAAGAGCCATTTGGACCAGATTTCCTCAAAAAAGAAAACACCAGGAGCCGCAAATCCTTTTTTGACACCTAAAATGAAGATAACCTTGCATATGTTGTTTTGCTACCTTTATGCTATGTATAAAAAAATATATATAGTTACAATGTTACAATGTTACAATGTCATTTAGCAGACGCTTTTATCCAAAGCGACGTACATACGAGAACAAGAACAACACAAGCAAAGATCTAGACAAGAGGAAACAAGATCAGTAAGAGTAACAAAGTGCTTCAAGTCAATTTGGGTGCAGGTACTGCCAAGCAGTGTAAAGGCAATGCACAAAAGTAAATAAGGAACATCTACAATGAAGCAACCAAACCATTTAAAACCTTTCATTATCATCATCAACCATTAACATCACCACAATAATGACCAAAGTACCAAGTGCTGGGTCACTCCAGACCTGAACACAGATTCCCAGAGTAGAGCAGGACAGTGTGAGTCAACTGTAGCTGGAAGACATGATCTGCCACTGGGGACAACAGTGGAGAACAGTCTAGCTAAGTGCATAGTGCTTCCTAAAGAGCTGGGTCTTTAGCTGTCGTTTGAAAGTAGAGAGGGACTCTGCAGATCGAATGGAGTTATAAGCAATAGTGTGTTGTTTATGAAATCAATGTATGCAAAGAAAACATTTTGAACATTTAAAAAAACCGCTGGAAAGGTTTACGTCATAGAAAGCCGAACTTAACTATCCATCTGCAAAACAAGAATGCTGTGTGCCGTCATCCTTCGTGTACCAGAGCATGCAGCAGAGTGTTGACCTATTTCACTGAATATACAGTATGTCATATGTCATCGTCGCTGTCAGAATCACTCATTTCTGCAGTTTGTAGTTTTTGTTCCTAAAAGTGTCTTCTAAAAATGCTACGTGCTTGTTAATCCAAACAGCTGATTGGTGTGTATCCGTGCTCATGCAGCGGAAGAACAACGGTCTGCGAGGTCTGAAAATAGTGCCAAAAAAATAATAGTGCTGTCAGGAGAGGGACTTAGTGACAACAATACTTCAGGACCTTTCTGAATCAGAGGATACCAGCGGCTCACATACGGCTCCAGTCTGCATCACTCATCATCCAGAGTTCCCTGCCTTACAGGAGGTTTGCTTGTTTGAACAGCCGGGATAAAGACAGGTACGTCCCATCTTTTAAATGTGCAGAAAAGTGAGTTTAATTCACTCTAAAGACCGATACCGCTACTTGATCCTGCTACGTGCTTGTTGATCCAAACAGCTGATCGGCGTGTATCCGTGCTCATGCAGCGGAAGAACACCGGTCTGCGAGGTGTGTCTGAAAATAGTGCCAAAACAAAACAAAGCGGTTTTCTGACTGCATACTGAATAGCTCCAATTTTTTCTACTGGTTCATGCATTTGCACCGTGATAAGTTCCTGGACCATATTTTCTCAACTTTAGTGAAATTACATGAAATAGGAGGCCCCGTCTGCAGAGAATTGTAGCCTAGCTTACCTCCCGGCCCTCTGGGAATATTCTCATTGAAGGGGAAGAGCTCACCGGCACTCATTGTGGCTAACAGGAGCAATAGTGTAATGTAACTCCTACGACCCCACTTCAAAAAGTATCACTTTAAGGCTGTTAATTTAAATAGGTACATTGGTTTGTTTTACTGGTAAATGACTTGTAAAATAGCCTGAATAATCTAAGTGAAAGAATCGTGATAAAATCGTGATTTTGCCCCAAAAAAATCGTGATAGGACACAGCAGATTCTCACACAGACAGTCACACATACACTCACACACACGCAACCCCCCCCATGCACAGCAGTACATGTGTCAGGTATAGCTGCCCCTGATACATTTGATTTAATTTAAAAACTGTGCTTTTGAGCTGAAACAAATGTTGGTAATTTCAAGAAACTACAAGTAAAAAAAAGGCATGGATATTTCTCTTTTTCTGTATGGAAAACGTATTGAACCGAACCGTGAATTTTGTATATTGTTGCCCCCCTAGAAATCTGCTGTATTGTGTTTGTGAGGGAATTATTATTTCCATTTTTTTTTCTTTAAATCTCATTAAAGGCCCTGTGAGGAGTTTTGAACTGGCTGAGAAACAGGCTGAAAATGATACTGATGCCTCTTTATAACCTTCAATAGCAAACAAGTCCATCAGCAGCAACACTGGCACCTTCTCTGTTGTAATTTTTAAAGCCTGAAACCGCCCTGGGGGGGTAGGTGCCAGACCAGATGATGGACATCTTGCTTCAGAAACAGCCTTTATTTGACTGTTTTCATGGAAAATAATCACATTGCCTGATAAAGTTGACTTTTAAAAGACAACAGGATGAGGCTTTTGTTGAAAACACTACTTCTGCATGTATAGGACAAGAGATAAGAGGTATCACTTTGTCCACAAGGGGGGTGCCAGAATCGATACAAAACAAAAGTTCCTCACAGCAGCTTTAAATAATCCTGGTTGCAGAGAATAAGAGTTAGTTGCAGTATTGCCCAGGTTTTTTTGTAACTTTTTAAATACAGAATAAATTTGTATTTGTTTGTATGAATAGGCACAGATGTCACCAACCACCACTAAATTGTTTGGTCATGTATTGTAAATGTGGAAAGTGGAAAATTTGTCCTTTTTTTTTTGTTTGTTGTTTTTGAAAGCGTTAAAATTATCCAGTTATTTTTTGTTTATGTCACACTAATGTGTTGAGTGAGTCAGAAGCACATAAAGAGAAATGTGCTGCATATTGCTATAGTTGAAAAATGTGTACAATTTAATAGTTAAGCATTATTAAAGTTAATTGATTCACTGCAGTTTTTCTTGATTTTATATGAATCTAAAGTTTCTTAGGAGGAGTTTGAAGTAGTCAACAATAAGTTCTGCTGAACTGCAGCAACATTTAAAATTCTTCAGGAGTCTATCTGGTTAAATAAACATTTCAAGCAACACTTGGAGTACATTTTTCCTGTAGTATTTAGGCCTTCAGTCTGGTAGTACTTTGTGAACGTGTTGCTATTTCCCTCAGACATGGCTCGGGTGAATTGCATGAAAGGACAGCTCAAGTGTATTAGCGAATCAAGTACACACATTTTATTACCCTTCATCCCTTTATCTGTGGATGTGAAAGGGGTCTATTCACTCGGCTGGGCTTATGCAGTGCACGAACAAGCAGCCAGTCCCGCGTGTGCTGCCTGAGTTTGTCCGTGTTCGCTCCAACAATTGAGAGGGACAAAGGTGAACCAACTGATTTGTTGCAGTCGCTAAAATAATAGAGCAATTTCTTTCCTTAATGCTCATGGTCTGCTGTTGACTCACACACACACACACACACACACACACACACACACACACACACACACACACACACACACACATTCTCCCTCTTTCTCTCAGGCACACGCAGACGGCCAGGTCTGCAGAGAACAGGCTGTTCGCTCAAATCGTCCTCAAACAATGAAGTGCTGAACAGATCACATCAATCTCTCTCAAGAGAAATATTAGTTTCCCCCACCTTCCTTCCACCCCCCCACCCACACATACTGGAGGAGGCTGGGACTGGGGCATGTGCTTTTGTGACCGTGCTTTTGTGTGTGTGTGTGATCTGTGAATGTGTGTGACAGTGCGGTGGAAATAAGATACATTTCCAGCTTGTCTCAAATCTACCTCCAAGCCCCCTGAGAGATTTACACAACTGGCGAAAAATAGTCGGCGGGGTTGGACTGCCATGACCATCTAGAGGAGACATAAAACAACATTTTACAGGCAGCCAACTGGACATCAATCACACCTTTATTTTTCTGGTCGAGGAACGGCTAAAGAGGTCTTTTCCCTGCAGCTTAGAAAGGGATAGTGTGGAGGGCTGCAATGATTATACACAATATTGGGTAACACTTTATATTAACTACACACTTTTAAGCATTAATTAAGCATTAATTAATACTTAACTCATCATGTGTAAAGCATTGTTCATACATTAATACTCATTTATATATCATGTACAAACACAGTTATAAATGTTTTATTATTCATGAATATGACTCTTTATAATGTGTTAACTAACTCTTTGTTCATACTTTATAAATGATGGATTCACCAAATACAAATGAGCTATTATGGTCATTATAAACCAGTTATAAACACATTTACAGGTTATGATTCTAACATTTAGTAAGGGTTAAGGCTGATTTATACTTCTGCGTCTCCCCTACGCAGCAGGGGCTGATGCGGACATGAGCACCACATACTTGTGCGTCGGTGTGTCCGTGTCGCGCAGCAATTCCCCGCCGAAACGCTTGAGGGCAGTGCGGTCTCTCTGATAGCCGGTCGCCTGCTTCCGGTCCTGCTACGATCTCTGTTTACTTTTCCACAGCGATTCAGAGCGTGTTATGTTAATCTACAGCTGATACATGTTGCTGTTTATCATACAGACATGATTACATGAAGAATAGAGAGGAGGAGATGAAATACACGGCCGATGTGCGGCCGATGTCCGGGATCCCGGAAGTGCTGTAAATGCGGGGAAGACAAAGCCGCCGAGCGGACCAATCACAGGGCTTGCGGTCCGCGTCGGCTCTACGTGGAGTTACATTTTAGGGGAGGTGCACGTCAGCTACGTGCGTAGGCCTCGGCATAGGTATGGGAGCTACGGGGACCCCCGGCGTAGGGTACGCCGTTGATTCAACGCAGAAGTATAAATCAGCCTTTAGTGAACACCTTATTACATAGCAAATTATGATTAATCAAGGTAGTCACAAAGGACTTATAAGCTGCTTGTTCATGGTTTTGTGAGCTGATCTAAAGTGAGGACTTTTTATGCTTTACAAATAATTCATTAATGAGATTTAAGAACCAGCAGCACCTTAAAACACAGAATCCAAGTTATTGTTCAGTTTTGCAGCTGCATTTTAACTTGTGTTTACAAATGGTTTCATACAGCCAGCCTTTAAATGTTACTGTGTCTTTTTAAATATTTGATATGTTATATTTTATTTGAGTTTTTCCACTGTGAGCACTTTAAGTTTGAGAGATTTTTCTTTTTCAGTTGCAGAGTATTTTAAGTTCATATGAAGAGTTATTTTGATAAATGCGGTTTTATACAGAGGTTGTTTCCTTTTAATAAAAACAAGTTTAAGTACATGTGTTGTGTCTGTTTCCGTATTCTGTTGAATCAATATCTGTGACTTCTGTGTTTTAAGTCCTTTGTGACTACCTTGATTAATCATAATTTGCTATGTAATAAGGTGTTCACTAACCCTTACTAAATGTTAGAATCATAACCTGTAAATGCGTTTATAACTGGTTTATAATGACCAGATAGCTCATTTGTAATTGGTGAAATAAAATAATAATAAAATAAAATGTATTATCATTATAATTATTATATAGTTTTCAGTTTTTCAATTTATCCTAAAACTCAAATGCAATAAATCTGAAATCATTCTAATCAGCCCCAAATCCCTCCTCCCCTCCACCCAGAACTTCTCACTATGCACCTACAACCACACAGTCACACCCTCCCCAGTAGTCCGTAACCCTGGCATCACCCTCGACCTCACCCTCTCCTTCAAACCTCACATCAGAAACATCCCCAAAGTATCCTTTTTTCATCTCTGCATCATTGCACGGCTCAGATCCTCTCTCTCCTCCTCTGCTGCAGAAACCCTCATCCACGCCTTCATAACCTCCCGACTGGACTATTGCAACAGCATTCTCTACGGCCTCCCCTCCACCGACCTCAAAAAACTTCAATATGTCCAAAAGTCAGCTGCCCGATTACTCACCCACTCCCGCTCCAGACCCCACATCACACCCATCCTTCAGCACCTCCACTGGCTCCCCATTCAGCACCGAATCCACTTCAAGATCCTGCTCATCACCTACAAAGCCCTCAATAACCTCGCCCCCTCTTACCTGACCGACCTCCTCAAACGCCACTCCCCATCTCGCCGCCTCAGATCATCAGATGCCAACCTCCTGTCCCCTATCACCAAGTCCAAGCACTGCACCTTGGGGGACAGAGCCTTTGCCATCGCTGCCCCCACTCTCTGGAACTCTCTCCCTCCACACACCCACAACTCTGACTCTCTCCTCTCATTTAAAAACCACCTCAAGACCTACCTGTTCCAAAAAGCATACAACACATGACCTCCCCCCGCCCGCCCCACCTCTGTCCCTGTTTTGTTTTATTTTTTAGTTTGACCTCATGTAAAGTGACTTTGAGTACTTAGAAAAGTGCTATATAAATTCTATGAATTATTATTATTATTATCAATACGTTTGTAACAGCAAAACATGCTCCTAAAAGCTAAAAAGTTTTGTCTTGGGTTTTCACACGACCAGTTTAAATTTCAGATGGATGATTCTATTTGAAGGTGTAGCATAGCTACTATAATAATATGGCAAGAGTCTCTGCATTTCTGTTTAGTGTAGGAGAAGGGGAAGAAATATGATGGAGTGTTCTAAAGCAAAGGTTTTAAAGTAGGGGACTGAGAATGTCCCCTGAGATTTTGCTATGTTTTGTTTAGCTGTCACTTCCTGGGCCCATTTAGCATGTGCAGCTGTCAGCAGAGGTAGTGAGGATGCAAGATGACTCACCTCTCAGCAGCTAAGCTCTGGAGATGAGCAGCTCACTGCATCAAAAACCTGATGGGTGATGGTCATAGACTGTATATAAAATGGACCGCGCTGCTCTGCTTTTTCCCACTGTACGGATTTGAAGCCATAAAACGCCGTACCAATGCGCAGCCATTGTGCAGCCAGAGTCTGCGCTGTAGAGAATTGCTGTGGTTGCCACGGCAGTTTATGTGTTGCCATGGTAACGAGCTCCACCCTCCAGCGTAGCGTCACAAGATCCTATGGAGTTTCTCTCTACAGCGGCTGTCAATCAAAGCAAACCCGGACGTAAAACCCCGTTTTTTAACCTCTAATAAGAAGAAACTTCAGAAAAAAGAGGCCTTGAACACAAAACAGTCAAATAGTAACTACATATCACCACAGCATACGGATGTGAGAAACATTCGTATGATGTGTATTTATTTTTTAAAGTTTGACTGCAGCCCCATTCAAATGAATGGGACAGACAGAGTTTTTGACCTATACAGGGGCGGCAGTTGCTCAGTCCATAGGGAACCGAAGGGTCGCCGGTTCGAGTCCCAGTATGTACGAAGTTTGGCAAGTAGACTGGTGGCTGGAGAGGTGCTGGTTCACTTGCCTGGGCACTGCCGAGGTGCCCTTGAGCAAGGCACTGAACCCCCAACTGCTCTGGGTGCGCTGGTTGACGGCAGTACCCTCACTCTGACATCTCTCCCTAAGCATGTTCACTGCATGTGTGTGCATTTGTATGTATATGTGGTGCACCCAAATATGTGCAACCACATTTGTTGTGTATTGAGTAACTGAACTTTGTTTAATAAGCACTTAGTGTTTACAAATATGCTCTGATAATCAAGACAAGTATTACTTTACATTTATGAGATGTAGTCCTGTGTGAATATTAATAAGTCAAAGAGAGAAACGGTAAGCGGAACCTTTGTCACTGTAGTCGCGCACCCCAGTTGCCTACTGAGGACGGACGTCACTCAGACGGAATCTGGAGAAAGATACGAGTGCTTCTGTTCTTCTTGCTCTGAGACTCTGCTTTTATTCTACAGGTTAGTAGTGACTCAAAATCGCTATAAAATGAAAGCTTTAAGCTTTGTGTTACTTCTGTGAGTGACAGGTTGTAATGTTTGTATGAATGTGATAACTCTAGAGTTAAGTTTAAGTGAACCGCGGTAAGCTAACGGGCGCTAAGCTAACGGTGTTGCGCCGGAAGTCTCGCGTGATTTCGCTGTCGCTCCCACTAAATACTGTATAATCTCACAGTGCTACCCAGAGGAAAATTTTACTGCTCAAGGCTTTCTCTTCTAAGTCTCTGGAGACAAAATTGAGATTCTCACTTCAGCCTCATTCAAGTTTCAAATTGTTCTCATTTGTTTCTCCTAAAATTCACTAGGAGAAATATTTGAGACCATGACATGAGTCTTATTTGAGACTTAAATGAGAGATCTCATTAATGGCTTATTTTCTTCTCTTTTTTAAATATATTTTTGGCCTTTTTGCCTTTATTTGACAGGACAGCTGAAGAGAGACAGGAAATGTGGGGAGTAGTGAGCGGGGGAAGACATGCAGGAAATGGTCGATCGGCCGGGAATCGAACCGACGACCCCTGCGACGAGGACTGTACCCTCTGTATGTGGGGCACTTAGACTGCTAGGCCACCAGCACCCAAAAGAATCCCCCCCTTTAATTGTAATAATCTGTCTAAATCTGGTCAGCCCTTTTGCGGCCCATATTTTAAATAAATGGTCTGTCATACCTGGTATGAAATCTCTATCTTTTGCAGTTTCTCCCAAATCCACTAAATCTTTGTGAAGTTGTTTTGTTCCAAACAGACTTGTAAAGGAAGGACCATATTGTGAAGTCAAAGAAGAGATCATTTCACATCTAAATAGCTGATCTTGAAGTGGTTCAAATGTTTTAATGAGAATTGTAAGTTTGTGGACAATCACATTGAAATCTTAATTTTGCAGGGCACTATAAATGTTCATGAAAAGATGAGCTCAGGCTCTTTCTTTGCTCCATCTGAGCTCAACTTGAGACACAAAAACTGAGTCTGACAAAAACAAATGGATGAGGTTAGATTGAGACAATTGAGAGAGCTCCCTGATTTCTCCACCTGAGCTCAAAAGGAGTCACAACACTTGAGAAATACCTGAGAATCATTTCAGATTTTGACCAGATCTCCTTTTGAACTGAAAGGGAGACTAAGCTGAGACTTTTTGAAACTTTTTTTCTGGAGGCAAGAATGAGAAACAGGAGACATAAGCTATAGTCTCATTTCGCTTTCAAACAGATCTCATTGTTGTCTAGGAGACATAAATGAAACACTTTTGAGATCTCCTCTCTAAATTTATTTTCCTATGGGTATGTGTGTTAGTTTGTTTACACTTAGTAATGTGCTCCAGTTTATTTTGCAAGGCTCCTGATGTGACTTAATGTGTTTGATGATTACAGAATGTATATTTGTTTGATGTTTTTGGTTAAGACAGTCATGTTAAGCTAATTAATTCACAGTCTAGTTGCAATGTCCATATATGATTAAGTTACAGCACTTATATAAGAGTATGGATGAGTAATCCTGAGTTTTGCACTATGTTCATTGAAGTCAATGAAAGATTAAAGGTGCCATATGTGATTTGTAAGTCAAGTTTGTAAGTCCCCTTAAAAGTTTTTTAGGCAACAGTTTTGAGTATTTAAACATGCTTATTGTGACAAAGGGAACTTATTTAGGTTTTTTTTTAGAGTTTATATTAATAGGACAAGAAAATGCACTGAATGTGAAATGTAAAAGGGTTAAAGAAATTAAAAGATTGAATCTGGAGAAAGATACGAGTGCTTCTGTTCTTCTTGCTCTGAGACTCTGCTTTTATTCTACAGATCCGTTCTTTTTGTTATTGTGGTCACCGTGCACAGGACCTGTAACATATATACCAAAAAAACTGTATGTGTAGCATGTCCAAAATAGCATGAGTGAAATAATTGAATTTCCCCCCTGGGGATCAATAAAGTGCCTTTCTTTCTTCTTACTGCAGCCAGCCACCAGGGGGCAGACACTTTGCTGGAAGCTTCACTTCCAGCCGAGCGAGCTGCACTCCTAGTGATGATGCATTGATGTAGCTAACTAGTTATCAAAGATCCCATTTGCAGTTTGGCAACTAGTTTTATCATCCACTTTCATTGACACATCGCACCCCTCTCAACAGCACAATCTTCACCTGCTGCCGCCATGACTACACCCCTTTATCCAGATCCAGACATTAGACACGTGATGATGTCAATCTAAAAAAAAGGTTAAAGCAGGTAGCGCCCCCTGCTATTTCAAAAGAGGTATTGCAATTTGTGTTTTTTTTAATCTCACCAGTTTAATTTTCCCCTGTTATGTTTTTCGATTTTGAACTGCCTTGTGAAGTGCTGTTACATCCCTAATTTCACAGCAGTTGAAGTGTAATAGTTTATATTTTTCTCCTAGTTTAATTGCAGCTATTACCATAAAATATACTTAACATTAAAGTACAGCATGCACTTTCTCTGTTGAATCCTGCTTGAATCGGCAGGGTGTTGCATGAGAAGTTTTCAATATCAGAATTGGAAATTAGTTTTGAAATCCTGAAAGCAAGGTGAAGGAAGGCTGGCTGATAAGGCAGCTGGGTTTTAAAAAAAGGTTTTAAAAAAGTTTCCCTATTTTGTGCGGTTTCTCTCCCCCATCTCTCTCTCCCAGCCCCCCACTAATCTCTGCATATTAGCTCTCAGGAAGAGAAAGCTCAGTCGGTGTGCTCTGGCTGTTTTAATATCTGTCAGCTTCATCCTGTGCTCCATCCCTCTGCTTCCTCCTCTCTTATTTTGGTTCTCTGTTTCCTCCCGTCTTCATATTTCACTCCTTTGTTTGACTCCTCTGTCCCTGTCTCCGTTCACTTCATCAGTCCTCGTCAGTGACCAGCAGCGGACAACTCTGCGTGCGTACTCATTTAGAGACGGATGATAAGGTCTACACCATTTACAGCTTTGTCTTGGCATTCCTCTTTTCACCCAGTGCTTTTTGTCACAGAAACTCAGGTTTCTTGACAGTCTGTATAAACACACTGATTACAGCGAGAGCTATGGGACCAGAGTGTGTGTGACTGTTTGTGTACATGTATGTGGGTGTGTGTGTGACTGATGCCTGGCGTGCACCTGTGTTTCAGGGTTACCCTAGAAGCAACATCTTTCTGCAGGCCATCAATTCAATTACATATTTTTCCAAACATCTGATGTGCAGAGATACATTTATTCTAAGTTAAATTCCAAGAATGTCTAATTAACTTAGAGACTACAGAAAAAGCACCCAGCAATGTTAAACCCTTTGATATCCATTACTGTTAAAAATGAATGGATGCTGTGCCCTTGGAACATGGATTGGTTGACTGCGTACTGAAACATTCTTTGAACTATTGAATCAAATGTTTCTCTTTAGAAAGTAAATTCTATGTGATTCAGAGGATGTCATCTTAACTATGGACACTGTTTGGCCTCTTAATTCAAATGGAAATGCATTCTGCAATGCCCGATTCAATGTGCAATTTGGTCATGCGGTTTTAAAAAGTATTTTGCTCTTGGTAATCCAATATTCGAAGTGACACTGAAGTCCTCCGTTAAGGTAAAAATATTTTGGCATTTTATGAAGATGCATTTGTAATAGTATTGGTTTTATTGCAGATTTGCCATGGAATTGCCTGTTGCAAAATATATATATATAATATTTAGGTGTCCACCTGGATATTAAGTTCAGCTGGGAGGCCCACATTGATAACCTGTGTTCCCACATACAGCAAAGATTGTACTTCTTACGTCGGCTCAGGGTGTTTGGTGTGAATCAGCAGGCTATGTTTTTGTTCTATCAGGCTAGTATTATTAGGTATGGGATGACAGCATGGTACGGTAACCTCTCTGTTCAGCTCAAAACCAAACTCTCTCACCTGGTGCAGACTGCCAAGAAGGTCATAGGGAAGACTGGCAACTAGGGGTGACCCCAAATAGTCGAATATTCGACGATTCGTTCTAAGGAGCCTTAGTCGACTGCCAATCTCATAGTTGAATATTTGCATATGAAATATGGATCATTCCATTCAAACCATGGGGGTGCTCAATGTCTAATTTTACATTATTTTCCTGTTTCCCGTAAAAATAGTGTCTCATATATCCTATTTTTATATAAATATAGACTTATTTAATGTCATTCTGAGAACAGCTCTTGAAGTGTTAAATCTCCTTTAAGTGGTAATTAAATCTCCCCTGGTAATTAAAGGTGGACCATTTAGCGGGACCTGTGAAGCAGACGTACCCCAGCTGGCCTTTAACCCTCAAAGACCTAGACAGCTGCCGGCAGCTTCTTGTTCTTAAATGTTTGATAACTTTTGAACCGCTAATCCAATCAACAAGCTTTAAAAACTCAGTTAAGGCGGATTTTCTCATTCAGCATTTTAAAAGTAAATTCAGAAGAGTCTGGCGCCCCCAAAGATGGTCTAGGTCTTTAAGGTTTAAATCTTTCTACGTTCATGGCAGCTCAAAATGTCAGGAAATAAAACTTCAGTTGATCCTAAAAGATAGTGATGAAGATGAGGAGCAGCTTCATGGAGAGGGCTGTGACATCAAGGATTACCGGACCACACAAAAACTGTACGGGGCCAAAAGAACGAGGAGGAATACCCAAAGCTGTCTGAAGCCTCAAAAACAATCCACAGCATCCCATCCACCTCCACACCATCAGAGAGGATATTCCCAAAGACAGGATTTACAGTCAACAAAGTAACGAGCGCACTTCTGCCAGTAAACATGATGGTTTTCCTCACGTACAATTTGAAAAGTCTCAAGCGGACAAAGACGCGATGAAAGACTGTTTTAAAAGGTTCTGCTAAGAGATTTAAAAACCCTCTAGCTGGTTCAGGTTTGATTTTGAACATTATACAAATGTTTAGCCTTAAGTTGGACAAACTACCCATGAAGTGCTGCTCTTCTCTGTGTGAACACTGTTTAAATATCTCCTCATTCCTTTCTCTATAGTGGAGCGTTGTTCCATGTTTAACAGATGGTGGCATTATTTGAGTTTTCTCTCCATCACCTCGTTGTTTTTGCAATATAGATTAAAACATCTAAGTTTTATACTTACAATATTCTGTTGTCCCTTTTACTTTAAGCTACGAGTCTCTTAATTGTAAATGGTTATGCGTAATATTGTCATGCGGTCACCATCATGCAGACTTTGGGTCAATAAGGAAAAACAACAAACATTCCACTATTCATCGACTATGGGCAAAATCTGATGAATCAGATTCGACTAAGCAAATCCTTAGTCGGGCTCACCCCTACTGGCAACCCTTCCCTTCAGGCCATTTATGAGCAGTGTGTTCTTGGGCAGGCTCAGAGAATACTTGGAGACCCGTTGCACATCCTTTACTATGAGTATGAACTTTTACCATCCAGAAGAAGGTACAGACTAGTCCCCAAATGTAAATTGAATCATTTTAAAAACTCCTTTGTGCCGATCTCTATTAGAATTTAAAATATTAAATAGCCTGTTAGTGTTGGGACAGTGTTATGGTGCTCTCTCTTTAAGAGTATGCTGTGTGTTGTATGAATGTGGACTATTTATTGTACTTTTCTTATTTATTTATGTGTTCTTGTGACATTGTGGTGGTTTTTGTAGGAGCAGGTAACGTGCAGCACTGATGTCAAAGACAAATTTCCCTACAGGGACAATAAAGTACATCGTATCCTATCGTATCGTATCATAAAATGCATTTCCATCTGAATACAGGGGCCTTAAAAACTTGCATACTGAGGTGGACCTGTCAAACAAAACTTGCTTTCTAAACTAAACAAGAGAGAGAGAACAATTGGTGGTGAGTAGCAGAGGTAGTTTTTACACTATTTTTTTAATGTAAAAACTACCTCTGCTACTCACCACTGCACTTTTATCATATTATTTTAGCCTGTACATATTAGTCATGCCTATTTGTTCTTCTTTTGTATTTACAGCTGATGTTATTTTTATTTTATTTTTATTTGTAGGTCTTATTCTTATGCCTTGTACAAAGAGAGCACAGTTTACCTAAGTCAAATTCCTTGTGTGTTCAAGCATACCTGGCCAATAAAGCTGATTCTGATTCTGATTATTTCAAGAAAAGTAAAAACTTCCTCCTCAGAACAGTATGAGAAATTGTGTCAATTATCCAGCCAAGGTTGACTTAGATGGAGTGAACAGTTGTCCTGCAAACTAAAGAACAGACATATTCTCAGGGGTATCATCCTTTTGAGATGTTTATGTTTGGAAAAATCACACAGGCATGTGGATGTTAACCTTTAAGTAGAACCAAGCGGCAACCTCCGGTCTAAAAATATGAGTCCAATGCGGAAGTGATAAAAGCTGCAGTTAATTGAGGATCTGCTTGAGGCTGGCTCCAGAAGTACCTGAAGTCACATACACATGAATAGGAAAAAGAAGATCTTTACATCAGAAATAAACATGTTTACAGCCTGGTACAAAAGACGAGTGTACAATCTGATGTTTTTTTTACCAGCATGCTAAGTGATCTGGTGTTCAGCCATGTTCAATACGTCATACATACATCAATTTTGTGTGTTTTTGTCAAGGGCAACCTCCGGTCTCAAAATATGAAGCCCATGAAGAAGTGTTATAAACTGCAATTCATTGTGAATCTGCTTGAGGCTGGCTGCAGAGCCAGCCTCAAGCAGATTCTGTTGGCTAGGAGGCTTGAAGCCCGCCTCTTTACCTCACACTAAGTTTGGTTGAGTTCATCATTACCAATAAGGCTCCCGCCAAGGAACAGATTGGTGACGTCACAGACACTACGTCCATTATTTATACAGATGGTTTATACATGGTTTTTGTATAGCGATACTTCTTGGTTAAAGGTGACATATCACGCTCTTTTCATCAAAATATATTGGTCTAAGAGGTCCCCAAAACATGTCTTTAAAGTTTATGCTCAAAAAAACACTTTGAAATCAGATTTTGGCAAGCCTGAAGAACCCTCTTTTTCAGCCTTGCTCAGAACAGGCTGTTTTCTGTGTCTGTGCCTTTAAATGAGAATGAGCTCTCTGACCACGCCCCCTCAGGAAGTGGATGTGGCCTCGGCTGTCCAGCACGTGGATCTAATGTTTACATGTTGGCTGAATATACAAGGCTGCTCACAGACCCGCGTTACTTCAACCCTCTGAATCTGATCCAGAATCTGATCCTGATGGAGAGGCGCCTGCAGCAGGACCTTTCTGAACCATTGGTCACAGATTTAGTGTTTCTTGTTGTTTTATTTGTCAGTATGTCGACGTGTGTCTTGGTACACAGCGACGAACATGTAGCTATGTGGCTATGCTAACTAGCGCTAGCACTTATCCATGATAAATAAAAATCATCCACTAGATCTTCAAATCTGCAGACGTGGGGAGTAAAACCGACCTCTGCCAGAAAGGCAGCAGGACCTTTCTGAACCATTGGTCACAGATTTAGTGTTTCTTGTTGTTTTATTTGTCAGTATGTCGACGTGTGTCTTGGTACACAGCTACGAACATGTAGCTATGTGGCTATGCTAACTAGCGCTAGCACTTTTCCATGAAATCATCCACTAGATCTTCAAATCTGCAGACGTGGGGAGTAAAACCGACCTTTGTGTTTATTAAGACAGCCTACAACTAGCATGCCTCCCTCCTAAGCTCCTTGTTAGCCTGACTCCGTTACAGACCGGATGGCGTTGTGACGTATGAAAAACACTGAAAACTGAAACGGCTCGTTTCAGCACACATTTACAGAAAGGTGGAGAAATCAGAACAGGGGCAGAATGGATTCTTTTCATTTTCGGGGGGTTTGTAGACATGCCAGGGAAACATATTTCAGGTAGAGAACCATTGAAAAGTCGACTCTGCATGATGTGTCACCTTTAATCAGACTTTAAATTTTCGTTTTCGACAAAGCAGAGTCTTCAGAACCTCACTGGTACTAATCAACCGTCACCAGAAGAGCAGAAGTTTTGAATTAATCTCATCTGGATGTGGACTGGACGAAAAAATCAGGCAAGTAAATGTTAACCTTTATCTCTTTCTAGAGGAAACACACAAACAGATGATTTTGTAATGATCAAATTTTGCAGACACAAACCTCTAATATATTATAAACCCATGTTTTTGTACATAAAGTTACTAATCAATAGGGACGTAATGATACGACTGCTTTGACAATAACCAAACAGTTCATGCCAATAAAGCAATCTGATCTGAACTGAACTGAATTCAACCAAATATTCAAATACTCTTTGTTTCTTTCCTCTGTCGCCTGAGAGCTGGTGTGTTTGTGGAGATCACACCCCCCTGGATAATGTGAAACTCTTTCTCCTTATCAACTGTAAGACAAAGAGGACACTGGGCACATGGAGGATCACTCCCATCACAACACCCCTCTCAAACGCTCAAAGGCTATTGATGGAAAGTCAGCAAGGAATCAACCAGAGGCTCAAAGGAACCAGCGAAACAAATAAGTCTCTGTTGCTAAGGTGCCTGGCAAGAGATAGATGCTATCACACTTCTCTGTTGATTGTAGAATTTAGGATTTCAGAGAATTAAACACATTGTTCTCCTGTACCAAAAACCCCAAACAGGAAGAGGCTAAAACATGACCCGCAGAGAACCTCAGAGGAAACTTCTTCTTGTCCCATAAGACTGAGAGGAAGGAAGAGAGGAAGACAAAAACTAGTGCGCTCACAAAAACAAGGTAGGTTGGCTCATGGCTACACTCAGACTTGGGATCACTTGATTGAAAACTAACAAAATGGACCCTGACAGAGTAACAGTGAAGTAGAAAGTATTTTGGCAGCCCCTTTCAGCTCAGCTAGGGGACTATAGAACTTGAGAGCTACAACTTCAACTGATAAACAGTGAAATAAATCAAATATAATATGTTGTTATTTCCTTCAGTGATGTGTCCTTGGACATTGTATCTACTTCCAAATGCATAAACACTTTAAAGACTCTTCTATTTGATTGTAAGATCCCTCTCTTTGAGTATCAGGAGCTTGCTTTTGAGCATATTTTTAAAAATATATTGTCAGTGCAATTAAACTTTCAAATTTAGTTCTGCCTTCTTGCCTTTTTAAAAATATTTTTCCCATTGAAATACCATTGTGACAACCAACCCCATAGTGTGTGACAACCAACCCCATAGTGTGTGACAACCAACCCTATAGTGTGTGACAACCAACCCCATAGTGTGTGACAACCAACCCCCATAGTGTGTGACAACCAACCCCATAGTGTGTGACAACCAACCCCATAGTGTGTGACAACCAACCCTATAGTGTGTGACAACCAACCCCATAGTGTGTGACAACCAACCCCATAGTGTGTGACAACCAACCCCATAGTGTGTGACAACCAACCCTATAGTGTGTGACAACCAACCCAATAGTGTGTGACAACCAACCCTATAGTGTGTGACAACCAACCCAATAGTGTGTGACAACCAACCCTATAGTGTGTGACAACTAACCCCATAGTGAGTGACAACTAACCCCATAGTGAGTGACAACCAATCCCATAGTGTGACAACCAACCCCATAGTGTGTGACCACCAACCCCATAGTGTGTGATAACCAACCCCATAGTGTGTGACAACCAACTCCATAGTGTGTGACAACTAACCCCATAGTGTGTGACAACCAACCCCATAGTGTGTGACAACCAACCCCATAGTGTGTGACAACCAACCCCATAGTGTGTGACCACCAACCCCATAGTGTGTGACCACCAACCCCATAGTGTGTGACCACCAACCCCATAGTGTGTGACAACCAACCCCATAGTGTGCGACAACCAACTCCATAGTGTGTGACAACTAACCCCATAGTGTGTGACAACCAACCCCATAGTGTGTGACCACCAACCCCATAGTGTGTGACAACCAACCCCATAGTGTGTGACAACCAAGATATTTAGATTACGAGTCTTCCAATGAGAGGCACAGCTGACTTGATTGACAGGCTGGAACACTGTAGCTGTTGGCTAGGAGGCTCAAAGCCCGCCTCTTTACGTCACAATCGCTCGACAGCAGCAATATGGCTGCCGCAGCGAATTGGCTTCAAAACAGCACTTCAGAAACAGATGGGTGACGTCACGGATCCTAGGTCCATATTTTATACAGTCTATGATCACTACATTAACTGGGAGGCTTACTGAAGGACCTCTCTCTCTGATCACCAGCATATGTCAGGTGCTGCAGGTTACAAGACAGAGGGGCATGAAGTGACAAAAGAACAACTTCACCATTTATCATAGCAATCTTGTGTGGGTAAATAAAAGAAATGGTCGGCAATTAAACAAGGGGGTTTGAAAATATACTTGGGTGGCATGCTCAGGTATTGTAAGTGTGTTGGAAATACTGGGCTGCACTATAAAACATTTTAAAGCATGATAACTTGGGTTAAAAGAATGCATAGAAAAAATCACACAAAAGGTTATACCAGGGGCCCAAGTTCAACCTGGAACCTTTTTTTGGGTTCTTCAGTAACAATCTGTCATGGTTCTGTGCAACCTCTCTCAGGGTTCTTGACACCTCTGACTGTGCTTTGAAAATGATTGTTGCCAATGGAGAACACTTTGTTGATGGAGGCTCTATTTATGTCAAATAGTCGTACAAACCACCACAACACATTCTACCTTTTAATGTTATCTGTGAATCAGTTGTCTGAATGTCCAATGGAAACATTGTATGTAACTCATCAACTTCTGAGGATCTAAGAAAACAGGCTTGTTTCAAACTTAATAAAGAAGTTTTGTGATAATCCATTGTGCTTTGAAGGATATCCATGAGCCTTAGTGGTGGGGGAATTTCCTTAAGACATCAAAAAAGCAGGTAATCCCTCAAGTTTATTGAACACAGGAATCACCATACTTGGAAAAAGAAGAATTTCACAGTAAAGTGATGAGTGTGTCTCCAGCCACACTCATATTTAGAGAAGGTGAGGGGTTGGTTGTTCTTTTATATTAATTAAGAACAAAAAAAAAATGGAACATGATAAAAAAAAGGCGAGATTTGTTTTCCTTTATGTAAAAAAATGTGAAAATACATTGGATTAAAAAAGACAGGTGTATTGATGAGGTCTGCTTTGGATGAGGTTAAAACCACCCTCTTAAACTGATGTTTGAACAGGTGTTTGAATGAGAGATGTTATCCTTTTTAACTGTAATATTTTAAATCTCTGGGCACCATAGACACATATTACACGCATACATTAGAACAATTGCTGTCAGGTTAATATATGTTTTTTGAGAGGCGCCATAGGAGGTCATTTTCATCCTTTATTTTACACTTCAGATGAATATGAAGCCATCTTCTACACAGATTATTCAAAGGCAAACAAAATCCATATTAATATTGGAAATATTAAAAATGCTCAGTAAATGGATATATCTACATCTGCAAAACCCTTTTTAAAACATATTTATTTTACTCATTTGTTTCCACTAAAACCAGCCAAGGCAGCACTTTTTTCAAAAATCAGTGACCAGGACTGGTTTTAACATATATATATTTAAAACTGCACACAGAGAAGCAGTTTTCCTGTCATTTTGAAGAAACATGGAAGTGTTTGCATCTAATTGGAGCCCTAAATAGATAATTGATCATGTCTGACTAAACTATTTAAACATATCTCAATCAATCAATCAATCAACCTTTATTTGTATAGTGCCAAATCACAACAAACGTTATCTCAAGACGCTTTTACAAACATAGGAGGTCTAGACCACTCTATGTCAAATTATGAACAGAGACCCAACTTCAAGACAGGGTAAGACTCAGTCTGACCCCACCTTAATCCATCATGAGCATTGCACATCGCAGTATTTAGCTAGTTACAGTGGTGAGGAAAAACTTCCTTTTAACAGGCAGAAACCTCAGGCAGAACCAGACTCATGTTAGACAGCCATCATGCCTCGACCGAGTTGGGTCTGGAAAGAAAGATAGAGGGGAGTAAGAGAGAGAGGTGATAGTGATGAGAAGAGTAGTAGAAGCTGTTGCTGCTGGAGTCCAGATCGTCCGCAGCAGGAGGATGTCTACGGCAGCTCAGAGGAATCTACGAGACAAGGGAGCTCAGGGACTCCAGAAAAGTCTATGGTTAGTAACTTTAATGGGACAGGCAGAGTTAAAGTAAGTGATGAAGGGGTTGGGGGGGAAGGGGGTGAGCTAGGATCCAAGTGTGTCAGTGCGCCAGTTCCCCCGGCAGTCTAGGCCTATAGCAGCATAACAAAAGCTGGTCCAAGCCTGATCCAGCTCTAACTATAAGCTTTATCAAAAAGGAAAGTTTTAAGCCTACTCTTAAAAGTGGAGAGGGTGTCTGCCTCCCGGACCCTGACTGGTAGATGATTCCAAAGGAGAGGGGCCTGATAACTGAAGGTTCTACCTCCCATACTACTTTTAGAGATTTGAGGTACAACTAGCAAGCCTGCATGTTGGGAGCGTAGAGTTCTAGAGGGGTAATAGGGCACAATGAGCTCTTTAAGATACAAGGGTGCCTGATTTTTAAGGGCTTTGTAGGTTAAAAAGAAGGATTTTAAATTCTATTCTGCATTTTATTGGGAGCCAGTGAAGAGAAGCTAACACTGGAGAGATGTGCTCTCTCTTCCAAGTTCTAGTCAATACTCGAGCTGCGGCGTCTTGAACTAGCTGAAGAATCTTTAGAGACTTATTGGGGCAGCCTGATATCTGAACTTGTAACCTTTGTCGTGCACCCTTGAGATGTCTTGTTTCATTCTGTTTTTTATATACGCTTAGACCAGTGATCCTGAAAATAGATACTTGCACTACTATATAGTTTATGATGCAAGACAATGTCTGTATGTAACTTTTTACAAGGATTCATACTATCATTTCAATCAGTACAGCTTGTCATTCACTGCTGCTCACTGTTTTGTGTTCATAAGGTGTGATGAGTTGTGTATTTAAATGTAGCAAGCTGAACAGTTAAAGTGAACCAACTGTCCACAAGTAGGAATCACACTACAGACACACTACACCGACATAATCAGGGCTCACTAAGGGCCTGATCTACTAAAGGTTTGCGTGTATAAAAACACGTGCAAACTTGATAGCGTGCGCAAAGCTGACGTACTAACCGGGAGCACTGAGGATTACGTCTTTCAAATGAGCAAAATAGCACTCGCAAATCATTTAGCGTGTTTGCCTTCATTAATATGCAGAATACATGTAGATCATCAGGACGCGCAAAATACTGGGAGGAGAAGATGCAAATGTAATCATTTAGCACACGCAATGTGATTTATCAAACCCTGAAGCAGATAGCGCGCGCTGTATTTGCGTCTAAACGTTTGAAAGGCAGGTGCAAACTGGCACAGTGTTACGCACACTTGGCTGCGGTCACTGTAAAGCTCATCATAACATCGCTTTACAACATGCCCGCAAAAGCTGGGCTTACAAGCAATACTAAATGTTTTAGTCAATCAAACAAAGAGAACAAAAAATAATAATAATAAAACAACACAAATTCTAAGCAGTTCAGCACCACAGATAGCGACTGCATCATTCTGACACCCACTTTAACTTTCAACTAATGAGAGCACAGTAGGTCACTGCATCAACAGATATAAAGTTTAGTAAAATTGGCACAGCGGCCCACATCTTCACATACACCAAAAAATCTATACGAAGTACTCGGCCTACTCACCACTGTTTGGACGAGCCTTAAGCTCTGCGGACTTGTCCACGATGCGCTGTATGTCCATTTTCTTTGATCTGTCATTCTCAATAGATAACCTGACATGTCCACTCAGTCTCTCCTGTCCCATCGTGCTCATCAAGGGGTTTTTAGTTAGTTTTAACTTGGAGAATGAGTGCTCACTGAGCTGCGCCAGGCAGCTCTGCATAACTCCTCATCTCGTGCTTGCAGCAGTGTTTTGGGGTGAATTGACTCAAACATGTTCCCAGTTCAATTTAAGCTGGTGAATCTTTGGGACAGTTGCTGGATGATGATATCAGGCATTAAAAACGTTCACCCGAAAGTTGCTCCCTGGGACAGTGAGGCGACTGTCTTCATCCAAGTGACGCCTAACTTTTCTAGAGCAAGAGTGGCAGACTAAGCCTCATCAAATCGCTCTCTAAACTCCATCAAAACACTGATTGCGTTTTGGAGTAGAGTAGACGCGTTTATTTCATCGGCAGATCTTCTGTTTTTTCTCACATCATTCACCTTTTCACAGATGGACTCCCACTCTGCTCTCTCAAACTCTCCATAGCACATGCAAAATCCTCGTAAAATAGGGCGGTCCGCACCACTTTTGCACTCGTTATCATTTGCGCACGCAGTCTTAGTAGATCACCCGCAACACGCCCAGAAATAACACGTGCAAAATTATTATTTGCACACGCAAATTAGCGCTCGTTATGTGGGATCTTAGTAGATCAGGCCCTAAGTGTTTATTAAGAACATTCTTAGACTGATGGTATTTATCTTTAAGAAGCTGATTCTGTTTTATGAGTGATTGTTAATCAGCTTTAATTTTTTGGGGTGTATGTACCCAGCCCTGTTTATAACCTCAAACACATATTCAACACACCTCTTTCTGCTGATGTTGGCTGAGCTTCAGTGAAACACAGAAACTTTTGTATGAATAGATAATACTCAAAGGCCATTGTTCATTCTGCATAACTCTGGTGACTCGGGTGCTCTTTTTGAAATTCAGAATGTTTTTTCTGCCTCTGATGGTGATTTCTAAAAGGCCAAGGTGGAACTAATTCTTTCTGGCTTGTTAGCAGAGGCTGTCGCACTGTTTGTGTGCTCCTGAAATGTAACTCCACCTTCACGAAGCCCGACTGTTCTCATTTCTCTATTTGCTTTTATGTCTCAAGTACATTATTTTGTTATTATTATTAACCAAAAAAGCCTGTCTCGCTCCCTCTCTCTCGCTTCCAGGAGTGCAGAAATTGAATATTGCATTTAAAAGTCAATTTCCACGATGGGATTACGCAAATCAGCCTCTCCCTGTTCCACTCTTTTGCTTCCATTCATCTCTCATTCATCCTCCTCCACCTTGATGCATCTCTTCATTTGCTGCGGTTTACTCTATTCATTTGAAGACATCTTTTTTCACGCTCAACAGCCTAACACATGTTTTTCCACTTTGCATTGTTACATTGCCCCTGGCCAACCTGTGTGTGTCTGTGTGTCTGTGTGTGTCTCGTGCATATACAAATATCCTGTCCAGACCTTTTTAAGTGCAAAGAACATGATGAAAAAAAAAAATCTTAAAAGCTATTACTCCCCTTAAATGTAATGTTTTTGGTCAATGCAATTTAACTATTAGAAGTGAGGGTTATTTATTTCTGTATTGAAAGCAGGGGAATTGGTGAAATTGTGCCTGGGAAGTGAATTTGGAGAAAAAGACTTGGATGAACAAAAGCACATTCTAATACATTACAACCCCACCTCATCCTGAGTCAACCTGTCTGTCTGTCTTTCTGCATAAGTAAACCATATTTTACAAAACACTGTGAAAGAATCAGACACGGGCATGACTAGATTTCTTGAAAACAACCAAAAGGAGAAGATGCGGAAGCATAAACATGTTGGAATACAATGTAAATATTGATATACATACAGTATCTCATAAAAGTGAGTATACCCCCACATTTCTTCTAAAGATGATGCACAAGAAAGTCTGCAAACAGTTTGCTAAAGACAGCAGACAAAGGACATGGATTACTGGAACCATGTCTTGTGGTCTGATGAGACCAAGATACATTTATTTGGTTCAGATGGTGTCAAGCGTGTGTGGCGGCGCCCAGGTGAGGAGTACAAAGACAAGTGTGTCTTGCCTACAGTCAAGCATGGTGGTGGAGGTGTCATGGTCTGGGTCTGCATGGGTCCTGCCGGCACTGGGGAGCTACAGTTCATTGAGGGAACATATACTGTGACATGCTGAAGCAGAGCATGATCCCCTCCCTTCAGAAACTGGGCTGCAGGGCAGTACTCCAACATGATAATGACCCCAAACACACCTCCAAGACGGCCCCTGCCTTGCTAAAGGAGCTGAGGGTAAAGGTGATGGAGTGGCCAAGCATGTCTCCAGACCTAAACCCTATTGAGCATCTGTGGGACATCCTCAAACGGAAGGTGGAGGAGCACAAGGTCTCTAACATCCACCAGCTCTGTGATGTCATCATAGAGGAGTTGAAGAGGACTCCAGTGGAAACCTGTGAAGCTCTGGTGAACTCCATGCCCAAGAGGGTTAAGGCAGTGCTGGAAAATAATGGTGGCCACACAAAATATTGACACTTTGTGCCCAATTTGGACATTTTCACTTAGGGGTGTACTCACTTTTGTTGCCGGTGGTTTAGACATTAATGGCTGTGTGTTGAGTTATTTTGAGGGGACAGTAAATTTACACTGTTAAACAAGCTGTACACTGACTACTTTACATTGTATCAAAGTGTCATTTCTTCAGTGTTGTCCCATGAAAAGATATAATTAAATATGTGCAGAAATGTGAGGGGGGTACTCACTTTTGTGAGATACTGTACATTCTGAGAAATGTTGTGAACCTTGACCTAGCAGACATGGAGTCAACTGTGGACCTCTGAAGTTGTGATTTGGTATCTACCACAAAAGATGTTACCACCTCAAGTTCTGTAAGGTGCGAGGGGGGGCCTTCATGGCTTGGACTTGGTGGTCCAGCACATCCCACAGAGGTTCAGTTTAATTGAGATCTGCGTTGTTGGCACTTTCGGTGTTGCACAGGACTCAGCATTGGCACCCTGACAAAAAACTGTGACTTCATAGGTGGTGTGACACCTTTCTATCAGAACCAGTATTCACTTTTTCTGTGATGTGAGCTCCAGTAGCTCCTCTATTAATATGTCTTGCCATATAACCTTGTTGCTGGTTCACTGGTTTTCCTATCATGGACCACTTTTAGCAGGTACTGACCACAGTATGCCGGCGACCACCCACAAGTACTCCAGTTTAGGGGATGCTCTGACACAGTTGCCTTCCCATCACAATTTTTACCCAAATGCTCCCATCCTTATACCAATCATCCTTGCTTTCAATACATGAACTTCAAGGACAAAATGTTTACCTGCAGCCTAAAATATCCCATCCACTCTCAGGTGGCACTGCAGCAAGATAATCAATGATACTCACTTCATCTGTTAGTGACCTTAATGTTATGGCTGAGTGATGTATTGTTTTAATTGTTCATTATTTATGTTGCCTTGAAGTTCCTTTTGACTGTTTTTTGCCACATAGAAACTTGTCCTTACTTGATTTGTATTTCTGAGAGAGAACAAGACAGAGCAAACTATTGATTGACACAGTCAAAATTTCAGCCTTCCATGTCTTTGGCTAGTGCTTCGGTCAGTAACTAGAAGATGGTGTTGTTGTAGTAACCTGAGGCTGTAGCTAACGCCCTGCACACCAGACACATTTAATCAACACTCATGCACACACACACTTACTGCAGAGAAAGGGGGGATTTTTGAAGGAGTGTTTGGAAACAGGATTTTGCTGCATTAAGTTGGAAGAACAGATGCCACATGAGTACATGGGTTCGTGGGAAGGAGAATACACAGAACTTGTACAGGATGTCTGTATTTCTATGTGTTTCAAAGTAATTAATTAAAGATGTATAACACATGAACATAAATACATCAATTTAAACTTCCTGGAGTCAAATATTCCATGTTCTTTGAATTGTACATGCCAGGCTTATTTTGAAATGTCAACCTAAAAGCATATTCTCCCGGACCTTTGAGCTTTTGTCTGTAAATTCTTGTCTGGAACTTCAGGATCTAATTGATATTGATATGTGTATATTTCATGGAAAGACTTTAACTTTGTATCATAAAATAACACACCTGCATCTGGAATTCACATATTCATTATATCAGGGCTATTCAATTACCTTTTAAACCAGGCCAGATTTGAAGACCAGGACAATAAAGCAGCTCAGTCCTTTGTTGAAGGCAAACTTTAAATAAATGCAAATGAATGCAGTCCCATAGAAACATTTATCATTGTTTCTGCTTTAAACACTTGCTCACATGTCAGGCAGAGGCACATTAAAGAGCATGAACATTATTTAACCAACAATAAGTGCTATTATTCCATGGACTCAATTCATATACTCTTGTAGTCTATGGGTGCATCTCAAAGCTCTAAACGTCCATCCTCGCGTCTCTTCCTCACGTCTTAGTCCCGCCCACCAGAGATGCGAGGAAATGAAACCAGAGGAGAGAGGAGATTTGTATTTAGAGAAATGAGACGTCCTCTCCTCCGGAGCGTCACGTGAAGCGATGTCGGTTTGTGATGACGGCTTTAACAGCTGTTTGTGTCTGCACACATGTTCACTGTAATAACTCTGATAAATATAAACAGTAACAGAGCTCTGTCTCTGTGTTTACATGTTTAACACACACTTGCACATGAAGAGAATCAGCTCTCTGTTTATTCTGTCCTAAAGCATCGCGGATCGATTCACTGGTAAAATGCCTCATTATTAAATTATTTATTACTTTAAGGGAAAATAGAAACCATGCAACTCTTTTCAAACCCTGTGCTCATTAATGATCAGCCTCATATGAAACTTTATTAACCTGACAGGAAATATAAGAAGTGTTTTTACTAACAGACAAACTTTACTGTCAGACTTCCCTTCATGAAGAAAACGAGAACAAATGGGGAAACTAACAGGAGGAATAACTGATCATTGATATATATTCTATCAATGATGTTAGACTCTATTACTCTATTTCATTAGACAGTGAATCTGACAAAAACAATCAGATATAACATAATCCATCCTCTGTTATATTGAATTTATGATTTTGCGATCAGTATTTTGTTTTTAAAATTCATATCAAACACTTTTCAATCTCAGCTCATCACACACAGACTGTTTAGAAACCGACGGATGTTTATGATCTGTTTCAGGGCACCCTTAATGACTGTTTTAAGGTCCATCTTTTCTCTGTTATTAAACTCAGCTGATGTTAAGTTTCGGTTAAGTCTGAGCCGCTGCAGCGTCCAATCGGTGAGTGATATTCGATAAGGGGGCGTGTCTGTCAGAGAAAAGACTTCCGCACAGTCTGCTCTCGTGTTTCCTCGATTATCCCTCCTCGGATCAGTCTCCTCGCTCCTCTCTCCTCCAGCAGCGTTTAGAGCTTTGGAACGCAAGTTAAAATGGCGCGTCAGTAAGTACTTCCGGTTCGACCGAGGAGCGAGGAGCAAGGAGACTGCAGTTTAGAGCTTTAAGATGCACCCTATAACTTCCTCAGAGTCTGTGAATGGCCGCTTCTACTTTGTCAAGATCCAGGACTCATGAAGGGTAGCCACTGTGGCTCTGTGTTGGGCTGTGCAGGTCTGTGTCTCTATTCGTAAGCTGCAGACCTCCCTTATCTGTTTTCCTTTGGGAAACTTTGATCAGAAAGTTGGGTGTTTTTCAAAGTGATGCCTTTGAATGTTATATTCTCTAATTAAAATACAACGCACTAGTTGAAAGTGAGTAGAGTTGCTAAGGGGTGGAAGATTTCTGGTAAATTTCTGGAAAGTTTCTGGTAAATTTCCATGGGAAGTTAAGCTGGGGAATTTTGGAAATACTCCAAATTGGAAACTTTCCATTGGAATTATGGGAATTTATGGGAATTAACTGGGAATTGAGGGTAATTTAATGGACAGGTATCATATCCAAGCATAAATATTTGTTTTGCTATAAGCAGACATCCATCCAAAATAGAAATCATCTGTGAATGTGATGGAGGAATGCACAGTGCATGTAGGGGGCGTGGTCTCAATAGCCCTGCAGTAAGCAGTGTGCTATGTGCATGTGATTGAGGAATAGCATAGATATTCAACTGTACTTGTATGAAATCTGGTTCTTTTAGTCAGGATTATGCTAAAATATATTTTCCCCAACTCTATTTAAGTTCCCTATTAAGAGCCAACCTTCAATTTAGTAAATTTCTGGTTTATTCTCATTTATTTCCATAAATCTTTTGAATTCCTGTTAATTCCTATAAATTCCCGTTAATTATGATGGAAAGTTTCCAACTTTTAAAATTTCCCCAAATTTTGCAACCCTAAAAATGAGGCATGCTGGTTTTACTTTGGAGTTTGTGGTAAAACAAATACAGATTTTATAGTCCAGGCAGGGTTAATCCCATCTGCAATCAGACTGTTTAACACCAGTACTGCTGTGTCCCGTTAATCAGCTGTTCTCATCTTTCATTCCACTACATGGAAGTTACTATGTGACTTGGCACATTCACAAATAACTACTGTAATCCATCTGAATCACACTGTTCCTCATACTGTGTATGTTACTGTGTATTTAATAACCTGGTGCAATTTTATCCATGCAATAACATACCTTATGTATTTATCAGATAGAAGTGTACATAGTGTGTATACATCTGTAATAGTTGTCATATTTTATTTTATTTTATTTCATTTTATTTTCTTCTATTTTATTTTCTTCTATTTTATTCTATTCTATTTTACTTTATTTTATTCTATTTTATTTTATTTTATTCTAATTTATTTTATTATATTTTATTTTATTCTGTTTTATTTTATTCTATTCTATTCTATTTTATTCTATTTTATTTTATTTTATTCTATTCTATTTTATTCTATTTTATTTTATTCTATTTTATTTTATTCTATTCTATTTTATTTTATTCTATTTTATTTTATTCTATTTTATTTTATTCTATTTTAGTTTATTTTATTCTATTTTATTTTATTCTATTCTATTTTATTTTATTCTATTTTATTTTATTCTATTTTATTTTATTCTATTTTATTTTATTCTATTTTATTCTATTCTATTTTATTTTATTCTATTTTATTTTATTCTATTCTATTTTACATTTGTCATTGCTATTATTATTATTATTATATTTTTTAACTATGTTAGTACATTGTTGTATTCCCCTGTCCCGTGTTGTAAGCTGCTGTAACAAAAGAATTCCCCCCAATGGGGGACCAATAAAGAATATCCTATCTTAAACTTGGCTGAAAGTTTTGAAGATGACTACTTCAATGAACCTCCGCTCTGATGGGTACTACACATGTCCTACTCTTGACAAAGACAGGAATTAAGTAAGATGGATCACTTGCAAGCTACTTCCGTGCACACTGTATGTGCTGTTTAATTATTTTTCCATATATTTAATTTATGCATGCTGGTAGGGTTGGAGTCACTCTGTGGTTGCCTGCTGGCCGGATTCAGCTGGGGGCTGCCAATTGAATAACTCGGCATGACATCATATGTAATATGGAGGATGTTGGCGCGCATTAAGATTTGGACAATGTATAAATGAACAAAGCAATACATAAAAAGTCCTAGATGATCTTTTCTTTCCCCCCATTGAGTAGTAGAAATTACACTACCCATCCCCTCCCTCCCCTCCTTTTTTTGGGGGGGGCTGCAATATCTGTGTCAGAAATTATGACACTGTGGCCCACATAGCCCTCTACCACCCTTCACCCTCCCCTCTCCCTGCTTTCACCTCTCCAGACGGCATCTCTCACCCGCTCCACTTTCCTCTCTGCTTGTTTACAGTAAGCAGGTCCGAGCAGGATGGTTTTACCTTTTATGGCCATTCTTTATCCACGGTAAAAGTGCACTAATACAACGGTATGTTACCCACTTCCCCCTCCCGGTTCTGACCTCCTGGATAGGTTGCCATGGTTGGTTGGACTCTGTGTGTCTCTCTCTGTGTGTGTGTGTGTGCATGGTACAGACTGGCTTAACATGTCTGTGAGGTGTTTAGTTTCTGATGCACGGTAAAAGCACCTTTTTAAAACGTCTCACTTGTCTACACAGACAGATATTGGCTGAAGGTATGGGTTTGTTTTGAATGTCTGGAGGTAAAAAAAAAATCTCTTCTGCAAGTGTTTAGGTTAGACTGGGGGTCCCTATGTCTCACTAACGCATACACACACCCACTTACCAAAAGCAGGAAGGTGTTACTGAGTCCTGCTGCAAACATATCACAGGGTTTTCAAGGAGGAGTGAGTCAGAGGGGAGAGAAAGAAATGGTGGATACAGATGGTTACAGCATGGTTCAGACATAGTGGGCAATCATGGGAAAGGAACTTTGTTGATTGTATTGAAGTTTCACAGTGACTTCTAGTAGAATAATATTTGATTTATCATAAATGGACAGCTTGAGGGGATCTGGCCTGGATATTGGTTGGCTCCAAGCAGCAACCCCTGGTCTAAAAATATGAGTCCAATGCCAAAGTGCTAAACACTGCAGTTCATAGAGGATCCGCTTGAGGCTGGCTCTGGAAGTACCGGCAACCACATACACATGAATGGGAAAAAGCTGATCTTTACAGCAGAAATAAACATGTTTACAGCCTGGTACAAAAGACAAGTGTAGTCTGGATAACTGATTTCTCGATCGGCACACACTGTACGGGAGGTACAGTCTATGGTTCAACGTTCAACCAAAAGTCCCGGGACCTCTTAAAAGTACTACCCCCCAAGCAGGGGCTTTTCACGGGGGAGATTATCTACCCCATTTCCGGGGTAAAGTTAAAGTGTATCTCTTTCTTGTAGCATCTGTTTGCAATCCTACAAGCTGGGTAGTTTAGCTCAGCTTGACTGTGCTGAGGGTCAATACGGCCAATGTCTGTGAGGAAGATTCAGCTAAATTGTTGCACCATCTTCTAGGTAAAAAAATGAATAATAATAATACAAATTCTTTTTACACTGGTTTTGTAGTTGCAGCGGTTTATGGGACCAAGTCTACTTTTTTTTAGAAGAGAAACATGTATTTAGTGTATCTTTTACAATGAGTTATACAGCTTTTTAAAACTTTCACAAACAAATGATTGGCCATATTTACAGTCAGACACCCCTGAAGTAGCAAGTTGAATGTGATGTGAGATATGAAAGTATCAATCACACCAAATCCCCAATCTTTGAAATGCATATAATCGGGTTGATGATTGGATTATTGGTTTATTTCATGTAGCTCTTCTTTACACTATGTATTCATAGCAAAAGTGATCATTTCCAGTTTTAATATTGGATTTATTGGTTACATTTATGTCACTCAGAAAGCCATGTGAAGTATACTGAAGCACATACCTTTCTGTGACATACACCCAAAGGTAGCATAGTCTGCAACTATGATAAGTAGTTGTCTAAGCCTGCTGTATTGGCATTGAAAGCCAAATTAATGAAGCTAATTCAAAGGCAATGGTGCATTTGCCAGTCCCTCCAGTATTTCGCAGGATTTTTTTGTGATTGTTGCGGCAGCTTTTTGAAAAAATTGCGGTGAAAGTTGCGATTTTTTTTTGCTTTTTTCCCCCAATAACATCTCAGGGGCAAGTATATACGCTAAATTACAGTTGTTTTTAGAAAACATTCTTGATGTGACCACTGTGACTGTATTTTGATTCTCTTGATTCACAGAAAAATGCCATGAAAGGTCTGTATTGCACATTTACGACGGTCCCTGAATGCACCTCGTAGTGACAGAGGCACTTGACAGGCAGTTCACCCACTCTGAAGTGAATCTGCATCTTTGACTACAAGGAGTTGATCAAAACTTACTAAATGTGTTTGATGTTTCACCAAACTAGAATAAATCAAGCTGTAGACGCGGAGCTTTTTACGGTAATGGCGGCAACAATGTCAAACCTCAAATAGTAGTACCTTAAATAGTAAACAGACGCCCGTGGATGTGTGTGTGTCACTAACACACCTGGGGTAAAATCATCAATGAAGATGAGACAGATGCATGGAGGAGGGCGAGCTGGTTCATAAAGCACACCTGCTGCAGGTAGGTGACCAAGCGAACACTGAGCCCCTCAATCTATAAATAATAACGTTGTCATCGTCACTTGTCCCGCCTGCTGTCCCCTCTCTTCACCCGTTCTCTGTGCGTGTTTTGCTGTTCAAAAGTGCCGATCAAGTGAGGACTTATGTTTAAGGAAGTGAAATTGATGACAAAACCGATGTCAAAACCAAATTTGCAGGAAAGTTGCGGTGATTGTATAAAATTGCAAGGCCGCGAAAAAATCGCGCTTATTGGTTGAATTTGCGTTGATAGTTGCGATCGCGAAATAGCAACTTCCTGGAGGGACTGATTTGCATGTTGTATCATTTTTTTGGGGTAAAGACAAAATAATAATCAAACATTTTGAAAAAGTAAAACTTAGGGTTATCTATAGCAAGAATCCCCAATAAATGAGGACAGCACCAAGACATGTGCTTTAGCTCTATCACACTGTGTAGCATCAATTAAAACCCTTTGGAATTTCTTTGCTAGTGCTCTGTACTGCATGTCAAGGCTGACACATTAGCAGGAGACTTGCCTGAGACTTCACTGTCACCATGAGCTACTGAGCTGATGGTCATTCAAGAAACAAGAGTATGTGTGTGAATGTCAGTGAGTCATAGACTATATAAAACATAGACAGACCGCTAATCCAGATGAAAGCTTTCATTTGTAGACTCATGGTGACTGTACTGCAGTGTGGATCATAAAGCTCACTTCCTCCATTATAACAGATGGAACATGGGTTCAACTAGAAAATGAGTTAAAGTTAAATGCCTGTTTTGGTTAGCAGAAAGGATGGCATATCTTTCCTGCAGCTTCACTAGTGCAATATGTAAGAACCCATCAAGACATTATTTCAGCTTCACATTTTATAACAGGAGGAGATGGAGGCGCCATGTCCATATTCATGTGTAGCAAATGTTGTGTGTTTGTGTGATGGAGAGAGAAACACATCTGTGAGTTGTTTTTATTGGTACATTTGTGTGCCTGTTTGGGGCCTATGTGCACAGCAGGGACTTAAGCTAGCCACAGGGTGTGCACTGAGACCTGACCTCTACTGGTTATGAAATGTCAACGTGTGTTGTGTGTGTGTGTGTGTGTGTGTGTGTAATTGTGTATGTGTGTGGGGCTCTGGAATGCCAGTGTCAGGGGCCTGAGAAACAGTCATGTACAAACAAACATAGGCTCGTCTTTCCCTTTTGCCCCCCTCTGGTCCCTATCACTCACATGAAAACGCACACACACTCACACACACACACATACACACAGAGGTTGCATGGGAGCGGTGTTTATTGTCTCAGTGTTAACTATCGTTGCTGCCATATCTGGCCTCTGTAATTAGATTTACCTTTCCTTGTTTTTCTTTCCTTTCATTCAGCGCTTTCCTGCCTTTTGCTTTCTCTTTCTCCATCAAAGTTGTTTTTCTTCCATGAGCGGCCCTTGCAGGGGGAAAGGGGGAGATGGAAAGGAAACAAGAAGAGGAGGATCCTAGCCCCACCTCTTTTTAACTTGCTTACTTATTATTCTGTTACCCGGTGTGTTTTTTTCTCTCTCCTCTGTTTCCTCCCTTGACTCCATCACCTGTCCCCTGATTTCTGTGGGTACAGCTAACATAGCAGCACCCTGGGGTTCCTCCAAGAGCGTTGCCAGCAGGATTCATTGCTCCTTCTGCCCTTCAGCACCCTCACCTTACCTGGAGGGGAGGTATACCTTGCTGTGGGGCTCACACACACACACACACACACACACACAAAATAAATCCCCAAAACGCAAACATCCACTTACATTTAAGGCTCTCCATGGGTCCCCCTTCGGTCCCCACTGAGATACCTCTTGTGCAGTTCAAAGAGTGTGTGTTAGTGTGTGTTTTCCCCACAGAGCTGAGGTTGCATCTGTCAGGGGATGTGTTGTGATCTCTCTATTGTTGTTCTGCCTTTTTATGCCTTCCATTATGTCTTTCTCCTCCTCATCAGCCAGTCCCGGCTGCTTTGGGATGTGGAAATAAACACACACTGAAAAGCTAAGAAACACACAGTCACACACTTACAGTAAGTGCTTTTGGAAACATATACATAAAAGTTGTACAAGTTTATTTAATACTCATTATCTTGTGACACAAGCCCAGGAGAGAAAACTTGCACAAAGTTTTGTTTAAAGTAAGCCATAATGCCTCGCTCTCCCTCTGTGTGTGTGTGTGTGTGTGTTTGTGTGCGTAGGCGACTGATTTTAGCAACACTCTTTTTTCAGTCTCTGGTTCTGTTTTGGAAAGAAAACCTAAAAATGTCCCACTCCTTGGTGGAAGTGACCCTGCAGTGCCCACTGTAAACTCCTCTTATGGTAGTGTTATGGTCATGTGTACAGTTCTCTCCGTGTGTGTACATCTACTTTGTTTTCCCCCACGGGATTTAAAGCCTTACATGGAGACAAACAGACAGCAGTAGCTACATGGAAGTTCCCCAGACAGGTTTTTGTTGTGTGTGCATATACGTGCATGAGTGTGTGTGTGTGTGACCCTCTGTGTCTGTGTGTACACAGACCTCCGAGGCCCATGGGTGAAGGCTACCATATCAAAGGTTCAGTAAGCAGGGATTAAATATCACTCCCCCGTCAAAGAAGTTTGGTCCTGTTTAGAAGTGACAACAATAGGTGGCAAAACATTAGACTGTCACTAGAGGGGTGAAACCCAGCCCGCTATGCCCCGAAGTACTTGGCTTATAATCTCTCTGCTTTAGATTTGATGTTGATCCATAACATCTACTTTATAATCTCCTGTTCCCGTGCTGTTTCCACCTGGCCTGCTCTTGTTTAGAATCTGTCTTTGAATACTGAGACATGTCTGGATGAACCAAAATGACGGGCGGGAGAGTGCAAGAGGGAATAAAAAGCTCCTCAGCTGCCCCCCTTCTCTCACTTCATCTCACCCTCCTCCTCCACCTCCTCCTCCTCGTCCTCTTCAGCCCCCTCCCCTCCAGGGAATGTTTTTGGGGCCCAGCTCATATTTTGTTTGCACAATGCATTCCTGCAGGCTCTTTATTTATGTCAATCTTCCTTTTGATCAGAGTCCGGTTACCACCGGTTACCCACTCGCGGCTCTTGTGAGTGAAGGAACCCACCTGTGATCCAGAAATCACTGTGTGTGTGTGTGTGTGTGTGTCTGTGTCTGCAGAAGCATGGGGCCTTCATTCCAGGGCAAGTTTACCGTCAATTAATATGGCTAAATGATTCCCTCACATGGTAAAGCATTTATGTAAGGTGATCTGGCTGGTGGCGTAGCCTGGGACATCTGGCTGTGATCTACACCACAGATGGTTCTACCTGCTCACACACACACACACACATATATACACACACACACATGCATAGTCTGGAGGCGGAGATGTGAGGTAGATGTTTTGTGTGTGCGTGTGAGTGTATGCGTGGTGAACTCTGTGTGTGTAGTACATTTTAGGCTTTAGTGCCCAACTGCTGCTGCTAAAAAGGAAATAGTGAAGCGAAGCCTTTGAATGGAGGCACGCACACACTGCTTAGAGAAGAGGTCACGCATGCTTGACTTCTGGGCTTGGTTAGGAGAAGTTAGAGCTGTAAGTGAGCATATGGACAAAGTACACACACACACAGAAAAAAAAACCAGCTTTTAAAACAAGTCCAAAAAGCATGCAAATAAACACTAATGGATCCTTGTTTACTTTAACAACTGCATTTGAACAAAGTAAGCCTTTCATATTTCTTCAGGAAACGCTTGCTGCATTTTCAGATGCAAAGAAACATACAGTGAGTTAAGTTAACTGAGGACTTATGTAGTTTATGATCTGCTACAACATGTAGGTGTTTAAACTTCTCAAAGCAAAATGAAAATAAAGTGAAATGCTCTGAGAAGCAAAACTTTCAATGAAAGCAGCAAGCTCTTCAAGAATGCACCACAGGTTGGACCCTTTCAGGTTCTGTTATATTTGTAAGATGAAAGGTTGTCTTTTTTTTTTATTTTTTGTCTCTTTGAAATGACAGATGTGTTGACTTCACAAGAATAAATCACATCATTTCTGCTGGTTATACAGGCTAGATTTAAAATCAGAAGTTATATAGCAGTTTCCAGGTTGGTGTTTTGTTAGAGTAGGTTATGTCAAAACACAGAATGGCATTGAGTCCAATAAGCACAATCAATCAATCAATCAATCAATCAATCAATCAATCAATCAATCAATCAATCAATCAATCAATCAATCAATCAATCAATCAATCATTGATCAATCAATCAATCAATCAATCAATCAATCAATCAGTTAATCAATCAACCAACCAATCAATCAATCAATCAATCAATCAATCAATCAATCAATCAATCAATCAATCAATCAATCAATCAATCAATCAATCATTGATCAATCAATCAATCAATCAATCAATCAATCAATCAATCAATCAATCAATCAATCAGACTTAATTTGTAAAGCACTTCTCATACAATGATATTGTAACACAAAGTGCTGTACATAAATTTAATAAAATAGAATACATGAAAAATACAAAATGAATGAATAGAATAAAATACAATAAAAATGCAGTGTCTTATTTAACATAGAGCAACAATGTAAGTGTACAAGCAAGATTATCTGAAGAACAGATGTGTTTGACTTAAGATAAGTAATATGAGATATTCAGATATTGAACATTATATTGAATGTTTGATGTGGTCTAAGTTTTGTGATGACCGCTTACTTCACAACACATTCAGAGTGCATTCACCTTCTAAGATGCTACACCACAGTTGATGTCAGTTGATTTACGTTGCCACATAAACACAACCTCTGAAGGTCCTGTTGGAAGCTGAACCATATCACATTACCATGCACGCTCATTTATTGATAGACTCTTAAAGTGACATTTACATTGCACATCAGTAATCCTTTTCTTTCTTGATAGATGACAAAAGGGCAAAGTGCCATCTCATATACAGAACAATAAAGATTTCCAAGTGCATGTGATGTATGGATACTTATCATACAGGTAATGTGCAGACTTATAAAAGCTGAGAATGATAGGATAAGGGCAAGCAGTGTTGGAAATTCACTTTTTTGTTCATCTGCCACACAACAAGGCTCACAAACAGGTGAGCAGAGCCAATTTGAGGCTCATTAGTAAGATAAGATAATATAAGATACTCCTTTATTGTCCCACAACGGGGAAATTCATGGAGTTACAGTAGCAAACAAAAAGGTGTACAGTACAAGAATTTCAACAAGAATATATATAGAAAAGAAATGTCCATCAGAGACGACAGCTTGGTCATAATTCTCCTGTCAGCCACCACCTCCACAGGGTCCAGGACTTAGATGGACTCCTTCACCAGTTAGTTCAGTCTTGCTCTCCTGTATTCTGTCCGCCTAGTACCTTCATTGCAGCCATGACCTCCAAGGCTGATTTCTACAGAGTTTATAAACAGTCACATAGGCAATATTTTGAACTTGTAAAAAAAAGGTTTGTAGCTGTAGAAATCTTGTGTGCCTCTGAGAGGCAAGAGAGTCATTGTATTATTTTAAATGATCTAAACATATATGAGAAGAGTCACGATTCATACACACAGGTAAAAGTCAAAGTCTTAACCCTCCTGTTATGTTGCGGGTCAAATTGACCCTTTTTAATGTCTATTTTAGGCAATATATGCCTTCCAAACCAGCTAAATGCAGCATACAAATCTGGACAGCATGTGACAAAAGAGGAGTCTTCATGAAAAAAAAATAAAATCAAAGAGTGAAATTAAATAAACAAAAATCTATGTCATATAAAACTATTGTATTTATATTTAGGGTGTTTCAATGTACATTAAAAAAAGTTTTAACATTCATTTTAATGAAAAAGAAGTGAGATATCCTTATTGAACCATGATCTGTGAGAATTCAAGAACACCAATGGATAAAATCTTGATTTAAATGGTCAGTAATGGAGTTAAAAATTTAGATTTGAAAAAAATGTATTGGTTTTTTTTCCCGGTTCTGACACTTTTGGATAATTGAATGCCACGGGTCAAATTGACCCAAGAACATAACAGGAGGGTTAAAATATTGTGAAATTTTTTCATAATTTTGGTAAAAGGTAAACCTTCAAATATTCTTAAACTCATTAATATAAAGAGGAATATTTGTTGTTTGTTTGTAATTTCATTGATTTTGGCTTATAGCTCATGAAAATCACAATCCAGTAACTTCAATTATTAGAATATAACTCTAAGATCAAAAACACAGAAATGTCCAATGTCTGAGACGTATGTTAATTTATACACTCAATACTTGGTTAGGACTCCTTTACCTTAAATGACTTCATCACCACAGATCCCCATACTGTAGGCGAGCCCAGTTTGGCAGAAGCTTTGTCCCATCAGCCATTGCACTGCTAAATAAAATGCCATTGTTATGTGTCCGGTGTGTTTATATGTGTCCGGTGTGCATATATGTGTCCTGTGTGTTCATATGTGTTCGGTGTGTATATATGTGTCCAGTGTGTACATATGTGGGATGAGGTGCACTATTGCTGTGAGGCTGGGTGGGTGTTTATTGTTTATTGTGTTTATACATGTATTCCTGTACAGACGAACAAATCTCCTTATTAAGGACAAATAAAGATCTATCTATCTATCTATCTATCTATCTATCTATCTATCTATCTATCTATCTATCTATCTATCTATCTATCTATCTATCTATCTATCTATCTGCACCTGTTTTTTTTAGATGCACCTGTACTAACATAAAATGTTGTTAGCAACTCTGATGCTTTACAGTTCATGTTATTTTAATGCATCACGATTAGGTGCTGCATTTTGTACTTTACTACCAGAAGCACTTTTATAAGAGTAGAAAAATGTATAGTTTATAATAATATCATAATAGACTTTAGAGCAGGGGTGTCAAACATGCGGCCCGCGGGCCAAAACAGGCCCGCCAGAAGTTCCAACCCGGCCCGCGGAACAACTTTGCAAAGTGAAAAAACTACAGAGAAGACATTAACTGCATTTTTTCAATAAAAGTAACTACTATTTCAGATTTGTTTGCTGGGGGTCGCATAAAATCATAGCGCTGATGGAGCGCACCTGAACAGCGCTCTGGGACTTTTTTTCTCAAAGCACTATAAGATGATCCAATTAGCACTAAAGTTTACATATATGTAAACTTATTACAGCAGGAACTAGTGATGTGTCGGTCGCGAACGATCCGGCTCTAAGAGCCGACTCTTTGAAGTGAACGACGGGAGCCGGCTCCTAACAGAGAGTCGTTTTTTTTTTTTTCCCTCGTCTTTTTCTTTGAAAGCCTCACGGGATTGGTCGAGACATGGTGGCGTGTTGACCAATCACGTGTCTACATTGAGCAGAACGGGGAGGGGAGGGGTCAGACACACACAGCACAGTCAGCAGCAACAGGAGGGAGACGAGAGGGAGAACGTGAGCGACAGAGAGAACGCACTGGAAAGGTGAGAAAACGAGTGACTGCAGAAAACACAGAAAACTTTAGACACATTTAAAAGACATAGACTGTTTAAGTGTAGACTGTGTAAAGTGAAAATGTCATCAATCAGGCTCCACAAAAAACCTGCAAAGGCACATTAGATCTGTCTGTGAAGGTTCTCAGTCATCCAGGTCATGGACATTAGAGCTGTTTATCCATCAGTGCAATAAGTGAAGAATAAAGACAGTCAAGGTAACTTGCTGTTAATGAAGGTGTTTAAAAGTTTATAAATAATATACAGACAATAAGAGATTGGACCTTTTTGTCTAACTGAGATGAGTCCTGTTTTTGTACTTTATAATTTAATTTCTGTAAAACTCTGCTCCATGTTGAGAATATAAATAAAGCCTTTTAAATGATGCACATTTCATATAAGGTATGTTTTTTACATTAGTTACTCATTTTACATATAATTTAACATTATTTTAGGTAATACATTCATTCAAACAAGAAAAAATCTGAGGAGCCACTTGGGAGCCGAAAGAGCCGGCTCTTTGTAGTGAGTCGAGCCAAAAGAACCGGCTCTCTAAAAAGAGCTGGAATTCCCATCACTAGCGGGAACAGTGGATCCACAATCTTCAAAAGGAGCCAAGAATTATACGCGTGCTTACCATACATGTGCATGCCTTACAGGTGCACTCAGTCACTACTAACACTAGCATTATCCCTTCATACAACACTGTCCAGCAAGCAGACTGTTCATGTTTGAGCTGAGGGGTCCAAAATAGTCAATTTTACCTTCTTTACTATTATAGTCTCTCTGTTCTTTTGCAGTAAACATTACACACTGTGTGTCAGTTGAATGGCTAACCTGTGTGTTTGGTGTGTTTGCAGCAGGTTTCAGGGCTTCAAGAGTAAAATGTTTGGCCCCACTATGAGACTCATCATGGCAAAAAATACAACAGTTGTTTCTGTAGAAAGATAGTTCATTAAATGTGAACATTTTCCGAATGTTCTTGTACTTTTTTTGCACTAAAACAAAGGGAAAAATGTTTAAGACTAAGCTGAGACTTTTTGCAACTTTTTTTTCTGGAGGCAAGAATGAGAAACAGGAGACATAATCTATAGTCTCATTTTGCTTTCAAACAGATCTCATTGTTGTCTAGGAGACATACATGAAACACTTTTGAGATCTCCTCTCTACATTTATTTTCCTATGTTTCTTATCCCTTCTCTTCCTCATGTTTGAATGTTGTGCTGGCTTAAAGGAGGAAGGATGCCAGTGAATCCTTCCTTGAAACCAGCCCTTCTTCTCACAACTCTTTCTCATTTTCCCTTCCTCTCCATCACTCCATCCTGCGAGAGCCCTCAAGAGATGTGTGTACCCTCTCGCCGCCCGTATCCAAATAATTAATCCAAAGCAATTACTCTCCTCCTTCATCTGTCCGTCGGCCCGCTAACAAAACATTTCGACACGTGTCCTCATCACTCCCCTTTAATTAAGGCAGCACTATTTATCACTCCCCTTTAATTATCCTAGCCTGTTTATCAGTCCGCCTTTAATGGAATAGGCACCAGAGAGATACTCGTACAAAACACACCCCGCTACGCTTTTCCTCGCTTCTGCCAGTTTTGAACTCGAGCAGAAGAAAAAAAAACAACACAAAACAATTAGTCAGGGAAAGAAAAACAGAGAATTAAAAAAAAAAAAAAAAAAAAAAAGGGAGAGGGGAGAAACTCAGAGCGCTGACAGAAGATAGAAGTTGTTGTTTTTGCTTCCTTTTCTAAGCAATCAGGGTGATGGCCACACTCGCACACTCCGCTGTGCTTTTGTTCCTCCTCGCAGAAAGCTTCCGCAGACTCCATGCGGTTCACACCGAGTTCAAACACACACACATACGCACACACAAACTAAGATCAAACACACCTCCACAATAGTTCTTTTGTGTCCTGTAACCATGGTTTCTGTCAGGTTTAATGCCTAGCAACATGTGTCACGGGGCAACCACTCACCGAGAAGGGGAGGGCCTCTGGTACACTTCATAACAGCACAAGTGTTTGACCATGAAACAAATTTTACTACTGTGGCACTTGCTTAGGGGAGATGAGTTTAAACATAGCTGTGAGAGTTTGTTTTTTTTCAGTGTGTACATACACACAGGAAGAGTGTGAGTACAGTATGCTCACTGTGTGTGTGCGTGTGCGTGAAGAAAGAAATCGTTTTGCTCTCCTCACATATTAACAAAGTTGTCCATCAGCCTTAAATCAGCTCAGACAGAAGAGAAACCCACAGGGAAAGGGAAGCAGCTTCAGAATCACACCCAGATCCAGTGCTCCTCCCCTGGATCCACAACTCCCTGGCTAAGGCTGGCTCAGCCTGGGAGCAATTTGGTGAATGTAAAATGTAACCGCACAAGGGTTGGACAACTAGCAGGGTCTCACACACACAGATGACATACACACACACACACACACACACACGCACGCTCACACTCACACAAAATACAAGCTGCTAGTAGGGTCAGAAGTCTGGGTGTCACACCCTGTCATTGCAGATTAAGTTATGCAAAGTGAGGTGGTCGGGCAGCCAACCCCTAGGGCTTAACAAGCAGGAAACACTAATTGGGTCGGCTTGCTGATTGCCATAATTGCTACTGTGTGTGTGTCTGTGTGTGTGTGTGTGTGTGTGTGTGTGTGTGTGTGTGTGTGTGTGTGTGTGTGTGTCTGCACTGCACATGTCTGACTAATAGAGGAAGGCTGAACAACCTGCAAGGTAACATGGCAGCTTTCAACATGGACCACTACTCTCTTGAGGAGAAGAGGAAGAAGATAAAGGAGATTGAGAAAAGAGAGATAAAACAAGGGATTAAAATTATCACAGAGAAATTAATGATAAATAATGAAAATGTAACGTACAGTTTTTAATGTTTAAGCTCAGAGTGGAGAGAAATCTATGCTATTCTCAGAAAAACATCAATATTAAAGCATATGATGTGTCAGTTTACATAAATGCCTATTGAGGGCTTTAAAAATATATTGTACAAAGCACTTCTGATGCAGCACTGTAATATCTTCTTTGGCAGTTTCAAGCTATCAAGGCAGGACTAAAGAATGCCATCTAGGGCAAATACATGATCGCCCACTCTGCATCAGCGTGCGTGAGAGAGTGCAGCCTTCACCCGGTGTTGGCAAGAAGTTTGAATGTTTTTTAAAGCTTCATGAAGGCTAATGGGACTCTGTGTTAATTTGCATCTAAACCAGAAAAGTGAGATCCGATCATGAGTGTTCACTGGAGACCCCTGGTTGATGCAAGGTTTGAACGCTTGTATTTAAAGCTGGTCACTTAAAGCTGGGGTTGGTAATCAGATTTAGATACACTTTTTGTTATACTGGTTAAAATGATCTTTATGTCCTGATGGTAATAAATACATGATGTGTTCTTAAAAAAGAGCGAAGAAAAGCTGCTATCTACAGCCGGAGTAAACCTGGGAAAACACCAACCAATCACCGTTTTTTGGGTGCCAAAATTTTAAACCATTCAAATCCCGTCCTGCCGTTCTGCCCGCCTCCTGCACGTACATTTCCCCGGCGTGCACTCTGAGTCCCCGTCTCCTGCCTCTGCTTCCCCTGACTCCCCCTCTCACTAGACCTCGGGCCTGTCCCCTCTGACCCGATGAGGTACTTTGCTCAGGACTGTAGTCCGGATCAGAGTCTAAAAAGCTCTCACCACAGGGGCTCTGACTAGCAGAAGAATTAATGACATTTAGTAAGTCCTACAGAAAATGTAGATGTATTGTAGCGTCCGTCCGGACGCTGTAGTGATGACGAGCCGATTGGTGAACACGTTGAGTTTTAATAATCGGTCACTGTCGGCCGTGATCACGCCAACCAACAAAACAACAATCAATGTTTGAATGAATGAAAAACTTCTCCTCTTGTCTCTCCTCTCTCCCGCTCACACACTCTACACCTCTCCTGATGCCTTCACTGACTGTCAACACTGTAGGAATTAAGAACATCTACACTGAACACGTTTAACAAACAGTAGAGCTGTTACAGTATTATATATGTGTATAAGTATTTCTCCTGATATCGTGTCACCAGTACAACTGGATAATGTTTGTTTGTGTTTTTAACTTTCACTATAAGAATGTTTTGGTGAGGACCGGTTTTGAATCAGTCACGATCATATGGTCGCAAGTCAGCGGCGTTCGTGCATGTGAGCAGGGGGCGTCGTTTTGGAGGAGCTCTGAGGGGAGGGGGGGAGGGGTTAGACGGAGTCATGAGGAAATGCTACATTCAAATTCATGCTGGTTTTCCGAGACTACCAACCCCAGCTTTAAAGCTGGTCACTTAAAGCTGGGGTTGGCAGTGGCTGCTGTTAGTACTTACAACTGTCATTCGAGCATTATCCAGTTGTACTGTTGACACGATATCAGGAGAAAAGTTATAACACATATATAATACTGTAACAGCTCTACTGTTTGTTAAACGTGTTCAGTGTAGATGTTCTTAATTCCTACAGTGTTGACAGTCAGTGAAGGCATCAGGAGAAGTGTACAGTGTGAGAGCAGGAGAGAGGAGAGACAAGAGGAGAAGTTCTTCATTCATTCAAACATTGATTGTTGCTTTGTTGGTTGGCGTGATCACGGCCGACAGTGACCGATTATTAAAACTCAACGTGTTCACGAATCGGCTCGTCATCCCTACAGCGTCCGGACGGACGTTACAGTACATCTACATTTCTGTAGGACTTACTAAATGTCATTCATTCTTCTGCTTGTCAGAGCCCCCGTGGTGAGAGCTTTTTAGACTCTGATCCGGACTACAGTCCTGAGCAAAGCACCTCATCGGGTCAGAGGGGACAGGGCCGAGGTCTAGCGAGAGGGGCAGTCAGTAGAGTCAGGGGAAACAGAGGCAGGAGACGGGGACTCGGAGTGCACACCGGGGAAATGTACGCTCTGCAGGAGGCAGGCAGAACGGCAGGACGGGATTTGAATGGTTTAAAATTTTGGCACCCAAAAAACGGTGATTGGTTGGTGTTTTCCCAGGTTTACTCCGGCTGTAGATAGCAGCTTTTCTTCCTTCTTTTTTAAGAACACATTATGTATTGATTGCCATCAGGACATAAAGATCATTTTAACCAGTATAATAAAAAGTGTATCTAAATCTGATTACCAACCCCAGCTTTAAGACCACATGATGACATAACGTCTCAATGAGGGATGGGTACCTTTCACATTTGAAACGATACGATGCCTGGGAATAGGTATCGGTACTCAATGGTACCAATTTTCAGTACTTTTGTGTGTTTATGTGGTAATAAATGTTAATTTGTTTAATAACAAAATCTCAAAATTTTCAAATTTAACATTTATTTCTTAATATATACACTTTAACAAATATAACAACTTAATAAATGAACTAAAACTACACAGTGTTTTTTCTTAATAATGCACAAATTAAGACCCAGCTCTAAGTACTCCTATTAGTGATGGGAATTCCGGCTCTTTTTAGAGAGCTGGTTCTTTTGGATCGGCTCACTACAAAGAGTCGGCTCTTTTGGCTCCCAAGTGACATTTCAAGGACATTTTCAGTGATGATCAAGCTGGTATAAATTTAGTTCCCTAATTTAGTTCCTAAATAGTCTAATATGTTCCTCTCAGTGCAAGTCTACATTGAAGACATGCAGTCTATGGCTATCGATGAAATAATCTCTTACATGCTTAAAAATTAGAGCAAATTGATTACAGAATAATGCAACCGCAGATGTACAGCACTTCACTTTATTAGTGCAACTAAGTAACAATGATGGGCAACTCTCATCTCAGCTTCCTCTTTTCTCAAGAAATATAAAATTAGCTAAGAAAAAAACAAAAGAGCCAACAAAGGAATCTGGAAGCTGCCTTACTGAAATAAATAAATACTAATAATAATAATCAGAGGATCAGTGCATTAATGACCTAAATAGAACTGAATGACAAAAATGGCCACAAATGTTGAATGGGGATGTGTTTTTTTTTACCTTGTTAGATCGCATGCAGTCATGTTGGAATAATTTTCCAGGCACAATCTGTGATTTTCCAGGACATTTGACTTTTTCTCCCATTTTCCAGGTGTTTTCCAGGACTGGAAAACTGGTCAACCAGGTTTTCCAGTTTTTCCAGGATGCGTGGGAACCCTGGTAAGTTGAAGCGAAGGTTCATTTTTGGTGTCAAGATTTGACAGTGAACTTTTGGGAGGGAGAGAGTTTTACTAGTCCGCATGACTGTGTTCACCCACATTTGCTTTTATGACAAAGAATTTCTTGCCCTTGACCTCCGTAACTGCAGCTTTATTGACCAGGCTGGATCAAAAATAAACATAGCTGTCCTTACCCTTGCAGGCTTTGATCCTGGAAGCAGTGCAAGGGGAAGGATTCTCACAGATAGAAGTGAACATGAAGTTCTGGCAAGGACTCAGCTGCTTTGAGCTTTTGAAATAGTGTTGCTGTTTAAAAGTTGTGACTGCTCAAAAACGTTCTCTTCATATTTCAGTTTCTCTTTGGTTGTCAGGTGAAATAAATACACCTCATTCTGAAGAGATTGACAATTAACAAGCCAGTGCTGTAGCTCCATAGAGTGTTCAACGGAGGCTGTTATTTTGCTGCACTCTTCCTGCTGTGACATAACCCTTCACTGTGTTATATATCCTATGTTTGTTAAAGAATAATTCAAGGCTTGAAGCCATTTTTGAATCTTTTTTTTCTTAACCAATACAAACAATGCACACATTATTATTGAACAAATATAAATGTAATATATACTGTAATGAATGATTTCTGTCATCTAGGCAAGGCAAGGCAAGGCAGCTTTATTTGTATGGCGCATTTCATACACGAGGGCAACTCAATGTGCTTTACATTAAAACATTAAAAGCATTTGAAACACTCAGACAAGCATAAAAGAACATAATTAAAATGACAAATATAATAAAACACAAAAGAAAAGAAAAAACCTATGCATATACCTCAATCAGTGTCGAAGTATATTGGATCAATATCAAATTGAATTATTATTGAGGTGAATCGTGACCAAAGAATCAAAACAGAATTTAATTGCGTGGTCCTTGACAATACCCAGCCTTAATAAAAACTATATATATATATATATATATATATATATATATATATATATATATATATATGTGTATATATATGTATATATAAACTTTGTTTATTAGAACTTAATTGACATAATTTAACAGTTATGTTGGATTCTCCTAATTAACAGTGTCATATAACAATAAGAATAAGACAATCAAATACTTAAATAATAATAATAAAAAAAGATTTAAAAAGAGATTAATAATAAAAAGAAAATAGAAAATAAATGTAATGATAATAAAAATAATCATCATCATTATTATTATAATGATAACAATAATTTTCACTATAATAACCACAATAACAACAATAATACAAAAGGAAAACAAATTCATTATTACACGTATATACCAGGGGTGCAATGATACACAAAATTCACATTTCCATGCCTTTTTTTACTTGTAGTTTATTGAAATTACCAACATTTGTTTCAGCTCAAAAGCACAGTTTTTAAATTAAATTAAATTAAATGTATCAGGGGCAGCTATACCTGACACATGTTCTGCTGTGCATGGGTGGGGGGGGGTTTGCGTACGCATCTGCATCTGCCGTGCAGGATACAGAGAGAGCAGAGGAGAATAGTGAACGCGCGACCATGTAGAGACAGAAATGACATCCCGTCATGTAAATAAGATAAATAACATAAAGCTATTTAGTCTGTTAAATAAAAGAACAAGGTGTAGACCTGATGTATGAGAGAGGTAACCTTAAATCACTTCTGCTTTGACTTCCAGGGGGGGCGGGACCCGGCGGGTGCACCCCCGATATATCGGCAGGGGAAACACTGTACGGTATCAGGCTGAAGTCTTACACAGCATGCAGTATAAGACCACAAGTAATGCATATACGCACTTTAAAACCACATCACCCAGTCTAGCATCACTACAGGACCATGGAACCCAGCAGACCGTCGTATGGCGAAGTATATATTTCCATATGAAGCACAGTTAAAACAAACGTGACATGCTTTCAAATGGCATTTGTAGTGACAATAGCAAGTGAAAAAAATTATGTTACAAATACTTCCCAAGAGACCCCCCAAAATGTTGCAGTTGAGGCTTTCAGGGATATCTCTTGTGTCAATTAAGGGGTCTCAGACCCCCCTGGACCTCCCATAATTCGCACAGTGCTTGCAACATTCTGTTGTATTTTTGTCCTGGACGCACTGTCCATCAGGGTCATACTTAACATGAATGCCAAAAGTAGTCCCAAATGCTAGATCCGAAGGCTGGTGGAGGATCTTCGATTTCAGGTAAAGGCAAAGCATTCGCAGTGTTGCAACAAGCTAGCTTAGCATGTAGCTTCTGTCTTAGCAGCTTGGACTCGCTTGGACTGAATGAATTTGGGAGGAGCGCGCGGTTCAGTGGACCTGTTGCACCCCTAGCATATACATGTACACAAATGTATACACATACATATCTATGAAAAATGAAAAACAATTTTGATAATGTGTATATTACACAAGGAAATAGATTCCAACAAGGTAGGAAAAAATAATATAAAAATTAAATATTGAACACAAAATCAACCATACTCAAGCACAGCTCAGTACTAGGCATGAATGCACATAAATGTGTTATCAAAGGAGAATCAAAAGAACAGCCCTCCATATCTATATCTATATATATATATATCTCCATATATATCCTCCATATTTCACAGTCTTACAGGACCTTCAAAATCGTGCCTGTGCCAATGACTGCACCTCAGGGAACCCCTTGGTGAAACTCCTGAAGTTCGCAGACGACACCACCGTCATAGGTCTCATCCAGGATGGAGACGAGTCTGCTTACAGACAGGAGGTGGAACAGCTGGCACTCTGGTGTAGTCAGAACCATCTGGAGCTGAACCCGCTCAAGACGGTAGAGATGACAGTGGACCTCAGGACACTCCCCCCCTCACCATCCTGAACAGAACTGTGTCTACTGTGGACTCTTTCAGGCTCCTGGGATCCACTATCTCCCGGGATCTGAGGTGGACCTCCCACATAGACACAATCAGAAAAAAGGACCAGCAGAGGATGTACTTCCAGCGTCAGCTCAGGAAGTTCAACCTGCCCCAGGAGCTGCTGATCATGTTCTACACCTCCATCATCCAGTCTGTTCTGTGCACCTCCATCACTGTCTGGTTTGGATCTGCAACCAAACTAGACAAACACAGACTGCAACGGACTATAAGGACTGCAGAAAAAATCATCGGTGTCGACCTGCCCCCCATCCAGGACTTGTACTGGTCCCGGGCCAGGTAACGGGCAGGTAGCATCACCGCTGACCCCTCACACCCTGGACACAAATTCTTCAAACTCCTCCCCTCCGGCAGGCGCTACAGATCACTGTGCGCCAAAACAACCCGCCATAAGAACAGTTTCTTCCCCCAGGCTGTCACTCTGATGAACACTAAACCATAACAGTGTCATACCTGTCAGATAAATACTCTCTGTAAATATACATGTAAATATACAATGCAACAATTCTCCAAGCAGAATTCCATATTTCTATTTATTGTATTATTTAACTATTTTTTTAATGTAAAAACTACCTCTGCAACTCACCACTGCACTTTATCATATTATTTTAGCCTGTACATATTAGTCATGCCTATTTGTTGTTCTTTTGTATTTATAGCTGATGTTATTGTTATTATTTTTATTTTATTTTATTTGTAGGTCTTATTCTTATGCCTTGTACAAAGAGAGCACAGTTTACCAAAGTCAAATTCCTTGTGTGTTCAAGCATACCTGGCCAATAAAGCTGATTCTGATTCTGATTCTGATTCTGATATCCTCTTGTCTGGGCAGCTCAGTAACAATGCATTCAAGGAGAAAGCTTGAAGAAATTGTGCAGCACCTGTGGGAGAGCCTCTCTTTCACATTCACATCCTTCGCCTGAGTGTAGCAAATCAAGCTGATTATCCATGATACTAATCTGTCTACAGGTTCTTCATAAAAACTGCTGAATCTAGCTGACTGCATTTAGGTATTGGAAGGATTCTCATTTCCGTGTGTAGTGCGAGCAGTGAACTGACGTTCCAGCAGGCATTGGCTGTCCATGTGGAAAGCAAAGGGATAGGAAAGCAATCCACCATAACGAAATCCAGTAATCCATCAGCAGTCATGTAATGACAATTTAGCTGTAATTAAAGTATTTGAACAGACATCTGCATGCAAAAGCAGCCAAAAATTGGCTCTTGAGGCTGGCCCACACTAAAGGATTTTTGAAATCCTAACAGATGCTGAAAGCGTGAGAGAGCCCATATGTGATGACAAATAATGCTAGGTTTGAACAGTTTTATTCCTAATGCATGTGGAGAGCAATGATATGATCAAAAACAGCACACCACACACGAACAGATTCTATTCACAAACAGCCAGAGTCACAACTGGAAGTTTTGTGAAATATGTCAAGTACTATATCAAGTTTTAACTTAATATGGTAACTCCAAATATCAACTATCAACTAGTCGGGGTGCTGGTTGCCTACCGGTCTAAGTGCCCCACATACAGAGGCTATACTCCTGGTTGCAGAGGTTGGACTCCTGGTTGCGACCATATGCTACATGTCTTTCCCCACTCTGTACTCCCCATGTTTCCTGTCTCTCTTAAGCTGTCCTATCATAAAGGCAAAAAAGCCCCAAAACACAACTTTAGAAAAAACAATAAAAAGTTGATATAGTCAACAAACATGGCAGGCTGGAAGAAAATGCTACAATCCACAGAACAGGTGCTCAGTTGAACTTAAAGGTGACATATTATGCTCTTTTTGATCAAAATATATTGGTCTAAGAGGTCCCCAAAACATGTCTTTAAAGTTTATTGCTCAAAAAAACACTTTGAAATCAGATTTTGGTCTGCCTGTAAACCCCTCTTTTTCAGCCCTGCTCAGAACAGGCTGTTTTCTGTGTCTGTGCCTTTAAATGAGAAAGAGCTCTCTGACCACGCCCCCTCAGGAAGTGGATGTGGCCTCGGCTGTCCAGCACGTTGATCTAATGTTTACATGTTGGCTGCTCACAGACCCGCGTTACTTCAACCCTCTGAGTTTGATCCAGAATCTGATCCTGATGGAGAGGCTCCTGCAGCAGGACCTTTCTGAACCATTGGTCACAGATTTTGTGTTTCTTGTTGTTTTATTTGTCAGTATGTCGACGTGTGTCTTGGTACACAGCTACGATCATGTAACTACGTAGCACTTTTCCATGAAAAATAAGAATCATCCACTAGATCTTCAAATCTGCAGACGTGGGGAGTAAAACCGACCTTTGAGTTTATTAAGACAGCCTACAACTAGCATGCCTCCCTCCTAAGCTCCTTGTTAGCACACGTGTGCAGGTAATGAAAAACAGAGGAGGGGTTGAGTTGTATTTTATACAGTCTATGGGCTGAACAAGCTTCGAGCTCTGACTTCCTGTTACAGACCGGATGGCGTTGTGACGTATGAAAAACACTGAAAACTGAAACGGCTCGTTTCAGCACACACTTACAGAAAGGTGGAGAAATCAGAACAGGGGCAGAATGGATCTTTTTCATTTTCAGGGGGTTTGTAGACATGCCAGGGACACATATTTCAGGTAGAGAACCATTAAAAAGTCGATTTTGCATGTTATGTCACCTTCAAGGTACACCCCACACAACAGGTAATTGGACATAATTGTATGAACCAATCAGAGCAAGCTGTAGTGTCTTGGTTTGTTTATCCCCCTCCCCTTTTGCCCCAACTCTGTGAGAGAAAACATGGCTGCTAATGAAAGTGAAAGTGAGGAGTTGGTCCCTAAAAGAAACTCTACCTCTGTAATATCTACCCTCCGTTCTATTCTGAGGGACAGACAGCGTGAGAGCACTGAACAGTGCCTGTGTTTTAAACCTTAAATTATTGTTTGTTGTTTTGTTACAGCCTCCACACCTCTTATTCCTATTGTAAAACACTATGCATCTATAAATTTGTATGTTTTAACTTGTACTGTCATTTTCGTGCAACGGTTTTCATGACATGTGGTGCTGACCTCTTGGCCAGGTCACCCTTGTGAAAGAGATCCTGATCTCAATGGGTTTTTATCTGGTTAAATAAAGGTTAATAATAAAAAATAATAATAATGATACAGAACTGGTTTGGATTTCCCCAAAGCGACACAACGCAAACAACTGTTATTTGCAAAGTTTGCAACAAGAAGGTCCGCACCTCGGATGGAAACACAACTAACCTTATTTAACCACCAGGAGAGACAGCAACAGAAACGGTATGCAGAAAGTCAAAAGGCGAGGAGACCAGCGTCGTGCCGTCATCCACACAGACAAATCAATCAATCTTTATTTGTATAGCCCCAAATCACAACAAATGTTATCTCAAGACGCTTTTACAAACATAGGAGGTCTAGACCACTCTATGTCAAATTATGAACAGAGACCCAACTTCAAGACAGGGTAAGACTCAGTCTGACCCCCACCTTAATCCATCATGAGCATTGCACATCGCAGTATTTAGCTAGTTACAGTGGAAAGGAAAAACTTCCTTTTAACAGGTAGAAACCTCAGGCAGGACCAGACTCATGTTAGACAGCCATCATGCCTCGACTGAGTTGGGTCTGGAAAGGCAGATAGAGGGGAGTAAGAGAGAGAAGTGATAGTGATGAGACGAGTAGTAGAAGCTGTTGCTGCTGGAGTCCAGCACGTCCGTATCAGCTGGAGTCCAGAACGTCCGCAGCAGGAGGACGTCTACGGCAGCACAGAGGAATCTATGAGACAATGGAGCTCAGGCACTCCAGAAAGGTCTATGGTTAGTAACTTTAATGGGACAGGCAGAGTTAAAGTACGTGACGAAGGGGTTAGGGGGAAGGGGGTGAGCTAGGATCCCAGTGTGTCAGTGCACCAGTTCCCCCGGTAGTCTAGGCCTATAGCAGCATGACAAAAGCTGGTCCAAGCCTGAGCCAGCTCTAACTATAAGCTTTATCAAAAAGGAAAGTTTTAAGCCTACTCTTAAAAGTGGAGAGGGTGTCTGCCTCCCAGACCCTGACTGGTAGATGATTCCAAAGGAGGGGGGCCTGATAACTGAAGGTTCTACCTCCCATACTACTTTTAGAGATTTTAAAAGAAAACACACAACTTTGACACAGGCGTTTCATAAGGGCACTCCGTATGAGAAAACAAGTAAGCGCTGAAAATATGTAACCGAAGCAGGAACATGTTATGATCCCCCAGCAAGTGTGCACCTTACTTTAATGTTGTGTTTAAGTTGTTTTTCATTTTGAGTTCAGAAAAGAAAAAGACTAAAAGAACTTGAAGTTATGCATGTCAATATTTTTGTTTGATGTTAATTGTAGGCTACTTGGCACAAGTTTTCTAAATTGCTTAACTAAATTAAAAAAGTGTTCCAACTAGTGGTGCAACGGATCATCGTTGATCTGTGATCGGTATGGATGCCTCTCCACGGTTCAGCACGGACGTGGTCTGCGGATTGTCCACACTCACTCGTCAAGCGCAGCGGTTGTCATGGCAAGTGAAGGAGCAGAGGAACTTGAAAACCTCCTGCATCTTGTAAGTCACATGTATGGGAGCATTTTGGTTTCCCTGTGAAATACAGTGAATGCTGAATGTGCTTGAGCCACATTATGAAATTCCGTCGCACACCCACTAGACCAGAGGCCGTCAAGACCCGGCCGGCGGGACGCATCCGGCCGCCTATTGGTGGCCCCTGAACTGTTATTCCTTCACTCTGTGTTTTGGTCGGGTCACCGCATGTTTACTGGGACTTGTCTCCATGTCAACGATACGCAGACAGGCTGTTACTGGGTCACTTAGAGTCCACTGCTGCAAGTGCAATTTTTAACTTTCACTTTCGTTTATGGAGCAGTTCACATATTGGCACTTTGCCAGCTGTAGGATCCTAGAATGCACAAATAGGTGTGTTCGAAGTTTGCAGCTCAAAGAAAAGTGGACGGTGGAAAATCAGCAAATGAAAGAAGAATGGAGTGAAACTTTTGAGGTTCCTCTGCTCCTTCACTTGCCATGCCATGAAATGCAGTGAATGAGGCAGGACTGGGCCCACAGATAGGGTGCTTTGCACATGCAGTGAATTTTGAGTTGAGTGTTGTTTTTATTTAATGGGCAAAAGTTTACAAGTGTTTTACAAAATAAATGGAGGGCAAAGTTGTACTTTCTTTTTTTCTTTTTTTTTTTTGCTGATCCGAAAAATGATCCGATCCGCGATACGATCAGAAATGTGAGTTTTTTTGATCCGTTGCACCCCTAGTTCGAACATTATGCAGTCTTAAATGATCTTGTATCCTTTTATCCGTTTAAGGCTATGATTCTAAATAGGTCAATTGGTTTGTTTTGCTGGTAAATTACTTTAGTCTTTATAATCTAAATCAGGCATGTCCAAAGTACGGCCCGGGGGCCAATCGCGGCCCAAGGTCCATATATTTATGGCCCCAAGCTTCCATCTTTAAAATGTGTTATTTATAGCACAGAAATTAATCACATTCTGAATCATCTGTACATTTGCAGTTTCTTTCAAGCACACAAACAAAACTAAAGTCAATCCAGAAATGTCTCAAAAAGCTTCATATGGACTACCTGTATAAAGCCAAAGCTCTGGAAATTCTACAAGATGACAATAAAGAAGAAACACAAGAACTCTTTAAGTTGAAAGGTTTTCAAAATAATGTTTTTATCATGATTTGAATTTTTTTTTTTTATGAACACTAAAAGTTCAGAAGACACAAGACAAGATCAAAATTATGAAATGGTACAGAAAAGGCAAAATTTGATGCATACAAATTGTTCAGAACACAGGAAAGGAATGATTTTGTTCTTAAAATGTTGTCTGCTGGTCAGAATAGTCTTAAAAACAACATAAAAAAGAAGTGTGATGAAATCCAGATCGTGATCCTGCCATAGGAAAATAATAATACAATATTTTTCCCACATTGCCCGACCCCAATGAAAAACATTTTCTTCCAGAAGAAGATAAAGTTTTCTAATGTTTAAGTGGCTTGTGGAGAACTGAGGACTACCTAGTTACTGTTTTATTGAGAAAAAATGTAAAATAATTGTTAATAAATAGATATTTATATATAACTTTTAGGATTCCTAAGTCTCAGTAGGAGCCACTGGCCCTGAGGTTATCTGACAACATCAAATGTGGCCCTCTTTGAAAAAAAGTTTGGACACCACTGATCTAAATGAAAGAATCATGATAAAACTGTGATAAAATCGTGATCCTGATTTTGCAAAAAAAAAAAGGTTACATGATTTATTTTTCATATCACACACCCCTAGTTTTGAATATTGCAGATGACCATCTTTAGCTATATGTTCTCTTAAGTGTGACTCATTTACCCTTGTACAAAGGAGAGGGTACAGATAATTGATATGGCTCCATTTCAATGGTTTTTATTCCCTTTTCTCTTGCTTGGTCACTTTCTATGCATCTTCTTTACTCTCATACCCTTTGTAAGCTTTCTCCCTGTCACCCTCTCCTCTCTCTCTCCTGGTCTCTCTGTCACTCACACAGAGAAAGAAACATCCTAACTTAACCACTCTCTCTGACCAACTTCCTTATTTATGTGGACTGTAATGTGGAGAACTGCCTACTATCCTCAGCCCTTCCTGAACACTCACACACACACACCCAAACATGCACACGCACACATCTACGCATGACACCGTGCACATACAACTACCCCACCATGAAGTTCTAGTGCCCAGCGTGGCTAACAATACACAGCTACAAAGGCAGCGTCGTGCACTGGTAACAGCGTTAGCGGCCTCTGTGCAAGTGCTCCCAGCAAGCTCGCTGGATTTTAGGGTTTAGTGTCCCACTGAGACAGAATAATGAGTGTATGTTTCTAATCTGTGTGCATGGCTGTGGGTGTGCATGTGTGTTTGTGTGCAACAGGAATGCCGCAGAATAATGAGTGTGTGTTGCTAATCTGGGCCCTCGGAGACTACCTCTCCCTGCTCCTCTCACACACTGTTTCAAATCAGCGGCCTCTGTCTCACTCTCTCTCCTCTCACTCTCTGTATGCAGGCTAATTTAGCGCTGGCTTTGATGCGTTCTCCTGCGGGCCTGCGTTTCTCATATCCAAATGCAGGGATTAGCCGTCTTTTATTCTCCAAAGCCCATCTCATCCTGTTCTCCCTCTTTTCTGTCTGCTTGCCGTCTCCCCGACCCTTGGAAACAGTGGCAGGGACTTAACAACCTGACAACAACTGCTTTGTTGTTGTGTTTTTGTGTATCGGTTGTTAGCTTAGGCGCTTAGGCCTTTGTGGGCCTGGTGTTTGCTTGTGCGTTCTGGGGATACGTGTCAATAGGGAGAGGGATGTAGGAGAGATTTGCAGGGGATGACAGGAAATAAGGATGAAGAGAGGTGAGAAGAGAAGAGAAGAAAGAAGAGGAGAGTAATTTAACAGCCACTATCTTGTTTTAAGATTCATTAGGAGGAATAATGGGAAATTATGTGGAACTAAGTTACGTCTCTGGGTGACATCATGATCCCTTTGTAGCAAGCTTTGTGTGAGTATTTCTGCATGTTTGTGTGTGTGTGTGTGTGTGACAGAGAAAAAGAGATGGCAGGTCTCTTGGTGATATTCTAAATCCCTTTGTAGAGACAGGGACTGTCACTTCTGAGCGTGTGCGTGATGAAAGTGAGTGTTAAGCAGCAGACGCAGCCAGCATGCTCCCACAGAGGCAACACACACATGCACACCCACCCTTACACCCATAGATTGTGCAAAAAAAGTCTCTTGATGATCTTTCAACAGATCTGCAGAAGTGGCTTAGGCAGTGAGGGCACCTTTGGGACTCTTCACAGACTAAGACACACAAGTGTATACCACATACACACACACACACACACACACACACACACACCTTCCAAACTTATACAGCACTCTGCAAGACATAAGTCCTTCTAACACAAGTCCAGAAAATGTTCCAAAATGTTTGGGGTGGGCAGCATGTGTGAACACAAAGAGCACAATGTGTTAACTCAAATTTGACCCCTGAAAAATGTTCCAACAGCCTCCTGGTAAATTTTACGCAACAAGTGAGCGCAGGTGGAAAATTCACTGCAAGCAAATGTGCAGGATGATGTTTGTAGCACTCAACTGTTGCACGACTGCTGTGATCATCATGCACCCCCATGAAGCAGCATCTGCTTGTCTGCCTGCTCATTGGCACGCTTTTGATGATACTGTGGATTCATTCTGTAGTTTGGAAAATCAGGAATGGATACAGCAGTAACATAACATTGTGGATGACAAGAAGAAATGAATAAAGAGGGAGTTTTGAATGGCAAGTTCAGCTTTAAAACACTGCCAGATGGTTCTCTGGACAAGACCAAAGTTATCTGCATTTACTGTCGATGTGACAGAGACGCATGGACAGTGCGTCTGTTGTTGTGATGCTTGAGCTGCTTAAAAAAACAGGATGTTTAGTTAGTTGGATATTACATTGTAACTTGTTTCATCTCTTCTGAACTGTTAAACTTCAACAACGTTAACTAGAAACTGAATTAATGACACTTAAGGGCTGTGGGGAAGAAAGAGCACGGGACAACTTCTGCTGTGCGGCCGTGATGCCTTCAATGACTCTTCCTCAACATAGGACAACAGCACATCAAACACATGTGACACTAAGCAATTCTTTCATTGAAGAACAAAAACATGAATGTTGAGTTAAATATTACTCATTCCCCCAACCCAACCCATTCAAAAATTAACAAAAATGCAATCCAAACAAAGTCCCATTCAAAATGTTAAATGAAAAGAGCCACTCTCCCTCTCCAAAAAAAGTCCCATTCAACATGCAAATAAAAAAAGCATCTTCCCACAAGCTTCTCAAGCTTAGCCTCTGCATTTCTTCTATTTTCTATTTCTATTTAATCTTTATTTAACCAGATAAGTCCCATTGAGATCAAGACCTCATTTTCAAGGGCGACCTGGCCAAGAGGTCAGCAGCACACGTCAGAATAAATGGCACAACTCAACAACATGGAACATATATGCAGACAGTATGTAGAAGCAAACAATAAAAATGCAAAAGTGCAACTTATTTTCAAGTAAAGTGCAGTTTTCTAAACCCTTTCAGGCAATGGGCTCTTCCTGGGTCTCATCAACATCCTCCATGTCCACTTCCTCTTCAGTGTCACTGTCCAGCCTTGTTGAGGATGGCTCTGCATAGATATTCAACTGTACTTGCATGAAATCTGGTTGTTTTAGTCAGGATTATGCTAAAATATATTTTCCCCAACTATATTTAAGTTCCCTATTAAGAGCCAACCTTCAATTTAGTAAATTCCTGGTTTATTCCCATGGAAAGTTTCCAACTTTGAAAATTCCTATAATTTTTCAACCCTGGAAATGAATCAACAGTGTTGTGACAGTTTTTTCTTTTAAATCAAGGTTGTGTGTAATGAATAGAGCTGTCAATCGATTAAAATATTTAATCATGATTAATCGTATGATTGTCCAAAGTTAACTGGCGATTAATCTCAAATTGATCGCACATTTTTTTTTATCTGTTCTAAATAAACCTTAAAGGGAACATTTTGAAGTTTTTAATACTCTTATCAACATAGGAGTGGACAAATATGCTTGCTTTATGCAAATGCATGTTTATTATTATTATTGCAGCAATCCAAAAAAATGATAAATACTGTCCAGAACAATCGCCACACACCATCAAAGGTACTGCATGCTCAAAAAATATGCTGAAAGGGCATTTTGACCTGAATGTAACATTACTTAGTAATACTACTGTAAGTTTGGTCTAAGTACTTGTATCATTGAGTTCTTTAATGAAGTTCCAAATACTTCTATTTCATATATTGCACTGTAGTGATGGGAATTCCAGCTCTTTTTAGAGAGCTGGTTCTTTTGGATCGGCTCACTACAAAGAGTCGGCTCTTTCGGCTCCCAAGTGGCTCCTCAGATTTTTCCTTGTTTAAATGAATGTATTACCTAAAATAATGTAAAATTATATGTAAAATTAGTTACTTATGTAAAAAACATACATTATATCAAATGTGTATTATCTATGAGGCTTTATTTATATAGTCAACATGGAGCAGAGTGCTACAAACATGTATTATAAAGTACAAAAACAAGACCCATCACAATTAGACAAAAAGGTCCAATCTCTAATTGCATGTATATTATTTATCAACTTTTAAACACCTTCATTAACAGCAGGTTCCCTTCACTGTCTTTATTCTTCACTTATTGCACTGATGGATAAACAGCTCTAATGTCCATGACCTGGATGACTGAGATCCTTCACAGACACTTCTAATGTGCCTTTGCAGTTTTTTTGTGGACCCTGATTGATGACACTTTCACCTTGCACAGTCTACACTCTGCCTTTTAAGAGTTTCAATGTGTCTAAAGTTTCCTGTGTTTCCTCCAGTCACTCATTTCTCACCTTTCCAGTGCATTCTCTCTGTCGTGAACGTTCTCCCTCTCATCTCCCTCCTGTTGGTGTGCTCACTGTGCTGTGTTTGTCTGTAACCCCTCCCCGTTCTGCTCAATGTAGACACTTGATTGGTCAAGACGCCACCATATGTCTTGACCAATCACGTGAGACTTTAACACAAAAAAAACAAACAAACAAAAAACGTCTCCCAGTCAGGAGCCAGCTCCCGTCGTTCACTTCAAAGAGCCGGCTCTTAGAGTCGGATCCTTCGCGACCGACACATCACTATTGCACTGCCTCTTTAAGGTTGCTCAGGGTGATATGGTTTTGAGTTGAAGTGAAATTCAATAAAATATTGAACACTTGATCATGTTCTACTTACAAATAAATCTGTTTTAATTGTATTATATTGGATGGATGTCTGCTTATAATAAAACACATATTTATGCATGGATATGATAACTTTACATTAAATTAACCTTAATTCCCAGTTAATTCTCATTAATTCCCATAATTCCCATGGAAAGTTTCCAATTTGGAATATTTCCAAAATTCCCCAGCTTCACTTCCCATGGAAATTTACCAGAAATTTTCCACCCCTTTGCAACCCTATTCATTACCCATCTTGGAGATGTTGTAAACACTACCAGGTGACTACTGCAGCCTCCTTTTTAAGTAAACTTTTCCCTGCTATCCTCTAGGGAAAATCTTTAGCTTCAAGGGACGTGTTAACATGCAACTCCGGCGTGCAGGCTGTCTTTACATTTCTAAAAACCTACAGGATTGCATGTGTAAACAGGGCTACATTGTGTGATTTGGAATCAAGGATCACAGAAAGGCCACATGCCTGATGGGTCAGTGGAGGGAAAAGCTCTGAGAACACAGCTGGAAGCACTCTGGACAACACCTACTGCAACCTCTATTGCAATCCCCATTGACAATGCTATGTTAAGGACACCTGCTAATGGGTCTATGTTTTCATGAACTGAAGTCAAACACCCACTTGGCAAAATGGAAAAACTCAGCTGAATTTTACCTGATGAGCATGTGATGACTGAACTGTATTTGAGTTCAAGTGATGTGTGGGATTCTTTGTTTTTTTGACAGTGAGGGGTTCCTGGACACAAAGGAGGCAGTGTATAACATTTAATGAAATTAGAAATTATACAGAATGTTAGGGTGAAGATATTGGTTACAGTTTCTTTTCAACTTAATTATTAAACATTTATACATAATATATAATTGCTATGGGGGTTACCACTACCAATTACATGTTTGTTAGAATATTCTATTGGAGCCAGATTAAAGCAGACTAACAAAACAAGCTGTGTTCTCTGATAGCAGTGACACCCCAGATGCTGTCCCAACAGCCAGTACAGATATTATACACAGTACTCTCCCACAATGTAAAATTGGATTAACATCTCTTATATAATCATGCTTTTAATAATTTGTCTGTCTGTCTGTCTGTCTGTCTGTCTGTCTCTCTCTCTCTCTCTCTCTCAGTGTTGTTGTTGTTGTTGTGTTGTGGCTGAAGGAGCCTCCTCACTCTGTTTTGACTGTGAATGAGAGGGACCTTTGACCCCTCTGGCTCTATGGAATTCCATACATGGTGTGTCTGTGACCCGCCGACCTCCAGCTGTGCTCTGATTCTATTGGCTGAAAGGCTCCCTTTGCTTTACAGCAAAGTGCCGCCAGTAAGAATCATGGGGCCAAAGGTCGAGACTCGTGGAAATGAGGCAATGTTGTATGGTCTGACTATTACAGCACAACCACAATACCATCATTCTCTGCTCAGAAGGGGTCCTCATGAGAAAAAGGGATGGCGCCAAGTCAGCTTGTTGTTAGGGCTGGGCGATATGGCCTAGGAATAAAATCCCAGATTTAAGATTTTAATTGATTTTGTGTTTTTCTTCTGAAAATAGTAATAAAAGCAGTATAACTTTCAGCTAGATGTCTAGTTTGAAACAAAGCAGTACAACTTAAAGAGACTGAATTTTCCATCTCATGAAAATAATCATTTCTTTGACTGTGACATTAAGCACCATGAAACAAAACTACTTAAAAAAAGTAAAAGTAAAAGTACCTCCTCTGGAAAAAAAATGTGTCTTTTCTAGAATTAACCTCCTTGAAAACTAAATTCTTTATGCTATTGCTAAAAAAAAAAAGAATTCCCCATTGGGATACATGAAGTGAAAATATATCTTTCATCAAACTAAAAAGTGTCTCCTATACTATCCCTGAAGATATATACAAATAAAGTAAACTGCATCAGATGTAAGCAGAGGTACAGGACATAAGGTGTGTGGTTTTTATCTTTCAACATTATTTTTTCCTTAAATATTTATATATATACAGCTGAGAAGGTTACAGAGAAAATCTAGATTTTCTTTTTTTTAAATTGCTTGAAACCAAAAATGCGAATTAATCGATTAAATCGATTTATCGTACAGCCCTACTTGTCGTATGCTTAGATTTCATTTCAACTTTATTTTCTTCAATTCTATTTCTGATATAATACCTATTGATTAAAATAGCATGTATCATCATATACTATCTATTTGCTGCATTAGTTGGCACAGTATACAGTATATAATAGTGGTGCAACGGATCATCGTTGATCCGTGATCCGTACGGATGCCTCTCCACGGGTCGGCACGGACGTGGTCCACGGATCGGTTGATGAAAAAAGTTGCGCGTGTTCACGTGATGACTGCATGTTCAATCCACACTCACTCGCCAAGCGCAGCTGTTGTCATGGCAAGTGAAGGAGCAGAGGGACTTGAAAAACCTCCTGCATCTTGGAAGTCACATGTATGGGAGCATTTTGGTTTCCCTGTGAAATACAGTGAATGCTGAATGTGCTTGAGCCACGTTATGAAATTCCGTTTCAGCGTTAGTGTGATTAGCTGCAGTTTTAGACTACGGTAGTGTAACCTCCTCCCACAGCTCCACAGTAATCATATCTTTCATATACTCTTCTTTCTGTCAGTGTATCTCAGCAAACAGGTAACAGGTTTAGATACTTTCATTGCATGTATTACAGGGAAATGGTACCAACATATTCACATGTTTTCAACTCGCTATAAGTTCCTCTGCTGCTTCATCACTCTGTCTGGTGTCTCCTTTGTCAACGCTGTCACTTCTGTGTAATGTTTATGCAGCCTAGAGAAAAAAAGTAGCATCCCACTAGACCAGAGGCTGTCAATACGCGGGCCGCATCCGGCCGCCTGTTCATGGCCCCTGAACTGTTATTCCTTCACTCTGTGTTTTGGTCGGGTCACCGTGTGTTTACCGGGACTTGTCTCCATGTTAGATACGCAGACAGGCTGTTACTGTGTCACTTAAGAGTCCACTGCTGAGAGTGCAAGTTTTAACTTTCACTTTCGTTTATGGAGCAGTTCGCATGTTGGCACTTTGCCAGCTGTAGGACCCTAGAATGCACGAAAACGGTGTGTTCACAGTTTGCAGCTCAAAGAAAAGTGGACGGTGAAAATCAGCAAATGAAAGAAGAATGGAGTGAAACTTTTGAAGTTCCTCTGCTCCTTCACTTGCCATGCCATGAAATGCAGTGAATGAGGCAGGACTGGGCCCACAGATGGGGTGCTTTGCACAAGCTGTACATTTTGAGTTGAATCTTGTTTTTATTTAATGGGCAAAAGTTTACAAGTGTTTTACAAAATAAATGGAGGACAAAGTTGTATTTGTCTTGTCTTCTTTTTTTTTTTTTTCTTTTTTTTTTTTGCTGATCCGATAAATGATCCGATCCGTGACTCAAAACCGTGATCCGATCCGAACCGTGAGTTTTTTGATCCGTTGCACCCCTAGTATATAACATATAATATATTCAGATATTCAGATTAGCAATTTACCCTTTATGAAATGAAACTGAAAGGGTTAAAATATCATTGGAAATGTATTTTTTTACACTCAACATTTGTAGTGAACTATAAATTCCAAAATGTGATTAACTATTTGGACATCCTTTTTCATGAAGTATGAATCAGTATAGTTTCAGCTTCAAGTATCATTTCAGTATTGAGTAAAGTGATACTATATGAAACTTGGTATTTTAATTAAAAGTCCAAATTTTGTTTTTTAGGCAACACTAAACTGGACCATGTACACTACCTTCTACCACTTTGAAGGCCTACAAGTTAACCAGTAATGTTGGGAAAAAGCCTTCAATGATTAAGGTTTACTTGCCTCAAATGTCTTGAATATTAACATCTCATAGCCAATAATTTCACTGCTCAAATGTGTCACTCTCTAAAATTACTTTTGCTAACCTGGCTGTCTGAAAAAACTAATATGAACATCTGACCACTCATTATCCTGTCAGATCTGACATTCTGTGAGCAGTGTTGACACATTCAGAGATCTCAGCAGTAAACTAGATGATATGATGGCTTGAACTAAAATATTAAAATGGAAAGAAGTAACATACTTCAATGTGAATCTAAATGTGGGATCAAATAAAGGCCAAATCAAGGTCATATCATAAAGCTAGAAATAGTTCTATTTTAAAATCTAATATTAAAAATCATTGCCCATTTTAACATTTTGATGTGATATTTATGCTACCCCATTTCTCTCCATAAATCAGTTAGAGAGAGTTTGGTAAATGCAAGTTTTGCACCTCATTTGTGACTCATGATTTCACCCCACACTTCCTTACTGAACTTCAAATTCACCAAAGCTGTAACCACAAAGCCTGTCAGTTTATCAGCACTTCAAAGATCTCCTAACTTATCACCCACTCAATAATGTCAATGTCCAGAATGTCCAAAAACTTTCTGTGATTTGTCTGTAGTCAAATTGAGCTCTAGGTACCCCCCCTCCCCCTCACTGTCTGCCCCAACCCCCAAACTTCTGTCTTTGTCAAAGTGAGATGCCCTCTATCTTCCAGGCGGAGGCAGGTGGGGGTTGGAGGTGGGGCTGTCAGCGGTGGCAGCACCTGGCTGTGCAGCAGCCTTGATCAAGCCCCAGGATCGGACGTGAACATGGAACGTTCATCTCCAGAGCCGCACCACTCAGCCCATGACACCTTTACAGGACAGGCTGACAGACAACACCTGAACTGTCTCTCTGCTCGGCTTTGAATGTCCTTTAAGATACAGGGGAGTAGAGGAAGAGTGGAGTGGTCCTTCTTCTTTTCTGTCGTTATACTGACAGGTCAAAGACAAGCTCCTCTCAGCTCGGTCTTTGCTCTTGTCTTGTCTTCTGGAGCCAAACCCCCCTTCATCCGTTACCCTTTCAAATCATGGTACCACAGGACTTTCAGGCGTTATTTTGAGAATAGTTTTTCAAAGTATTAAACTTTCCCTAATAAACTCCCAATCCTGATTTTTCCAACTTTCTTTTCATGTTTATTAAGACTATTTTGTAAGTTACCTCAGGGTACACCCAAATTAATTTCCTTATTTAAGAAATATTGTTTTTAAAGAATAAAGAATAATAGAAAATTTAGACCAAAGTACTTATAGGAACAAATTGAACCTGTGTTTGCATTTTTGCCAACTCATGCCGGTTACAATGGACATTATACCAGAATGTTGACATGGATAAAACTTCAAATACTCAGTCTGAGACGTTTTTGCTAAATTCAAAAATGATAATTGGTTTGATTATTTTTTCAGACAGTGAGAGTCTGGGGTAAATTCACCAACAATGGATTGTGGCTGCTAATTGCTCCAAGACTTGCCCAGTATTGTGTTTCATTGTGACTGAGATGAGCTGTCAGCATCTCCAGAGCTGCGCTGTGCACTCTTTTCCTAACTGTGTTAAATTCAGCATGACAATACTTCTAAATATTATAAGCATACTAGCTGATGGTACAATTTGTACTCTGGCTTTAAAGGTGATATATCACGCTTTTTTCATCAATATATATTGGTCTAAGAGGTCCCCAAAACATGTCTTTAAAGTTTATGCTCAAAAAAACACTTTGAAATCAGATTTTGGCAAGCCTGAAGAACCCTTTTCTTCAGTCCTCCTCAGAACACTCTGTTTTCTCTCTGACCACGCCCCCTCAGGAAGTGGATGTGCCTTGGCTCTCCAGCATGTTGATCTAATGTTTACATGTTGGCTGAATATGCACGGCTGCTCATAGATCGCGTTACTTCAACCCTCTGAATCTGATCCAGAATCTGATCCTGATGGAGAGGCGCCTGTAGCAGGACCTTTCTGAACGATTGGTCACAGATTTTGTGTTTCTTGTTGTTTTATTTATCAGTATGTCGACGTGTGTCTTGGTACACAGCTACGAACATGTAGCTATGCTAACTAGCGCTAGCACTTATCCATGATAAATAAAAATCATCCAGTAGATCTTCAAATCTGCAGACGTGGGGAGTAAAACCGACCTCTGCCAGAAAGGCAGCAAGATCTGTCTGAACGATTGGTCACAGATTTAGTGTTTCTTGTTGTTTTATTTGTCAGTATGTCGACGTGTGTCTTGGTACACAGCTACAGCTATGAACATGTAGCTATGCTAATTAGCGCTAGCACTTATCCATGACAAATAAAATTCATCCACTAGATCTTCAAATCTGCAGACGTGGGGAGTAAAACCGACCTCTGCCAGAAAGGCAGCAGGACCTTTTCTGAAGGATTGGTCACAGATTTAGTGTTTCTTGTTGTTTTATTTGTCAGTATGTAGACGTGTGTCTTGGTACACAGCTGCAGCTACGACATGTCGCTATGTAGCTATGCTAACTAGCGCTAGCACTTATCCATGATAAATAAAATTCATCCACTAGATCTTCAAATCTGCAGACGTGGGGAGTAAAACCGACTTTTGTGTTTATTAAGACAGCCTACAACTAGAATGCCTCCCTCCTAAGCTCCTTGTTACCACACATGTGTGCAGGTAATGAAAAACGGAGAAGTTGAGTTGTATTTTATACAGTCTATGGGCTGAACAGGCTCCGAGCTCTGACTCCGTGACAGACCGGATATTGTTGTTATGTAACAAAAACACGGAAGTCTGAAACGGCTCGTTTCACGCACATTTATAGAAAGGTGGAGAAATCAGAACAGGGGCAGGATTGATTTTTTTCATTCTCGAGGGGTTTGTAGACATGCCAGGGACACATATTTCAGGTAGAGAACCATTAAAAAGTCCACTTTGCATGATATGTCACCTTTAATGGTGTTAAATGTTTTCTTGAGAGGCTTGTTTGCATAGAAATGAGCAAAAGGACTAACTTTGGTTTCAATATTGATATTTGACCCCAAACAGGATGGTTTCCAGTCTTAACATCTAAAACCCTTTTCTCAACAGCTCTGTACTGGTCATAACATCAAGCTGTCAGAGAACACCTCCTTTTTAAAAAAATATATTTTGATGATTTTGGTGCCAAAAGGATGACAAAAATACTGAACAATCATTGAAATCATTTTGCTGCATTTTGCATTTAGCAAGATCATGTGTTCACACTGACCCGATCTGTAGCGGTTAATATATTCTCAGGCAAGAGGGGTGAGTTGACCAGCGTCCCCTGTGGAAAATTCGCTTACTATTGACAAGTACTTCATGAAACCTTGCTTAAAAAAAAAACTGGACTACTGTATACCTTTAACGTCCACACATGCTGGTACTGAATACACATTGCTCCAGTCTAGTGGCTGTATACCATTTTCACCAGACTGCCTTCACACAACTTTGTCTCAATTTTCTGCACCAAACTGCATGGTTTTACAGAATACAAGCTACCATCTGTGCTTGTTTACAGCCCAGTAGTAGATCGGTATATAGCACTCTGGCAGCAGCTGTTAAATCAAGCTACAGCCATGGCTAGTTGAAGATGGGAGCGTTACAGCTTAGACACACCATTTCACAGGCTTTTCTGCTTACAATCATAATCCAATCCAATCCACTTTATTTATATAGCACATTTAAAAAAAACAATCAAGTTTAGCAAAGTGCTGCACAGTGAGGTAAAATCAGTTAAAACACACAGAAACATAAAATGCTGTTAGGAAATAAAATAGAATAAAGTAAAAGAATCATGATGAAACAATTAAAACACTTAAAAAGAATAAAAACACAGTAAGAGCAAATGAAAAACCAATAAAAGAATAGACAGAGACAGAGACCACACAATTCTCAAGCTGGGTTAAAGCTGGGGTTGGTAATCAGATTTAGATCCACTTTTTGTTATACTGGTTAATATGATCTTTATGTCCTGATGGCAATCAATACATAATGTGTTCCTAAAAAAGAAGGAAGAAAAGCTGCTATCTACAGCCGGAGTAAACCTGGGAAAACAACAACCAATCAGCCTTTTTTGGGTGCCAAAATTTTAAACCATTCAAATCCCGTCCTGCTGTTCTGCCCGCCTCCTGTGCGTACATTTCCCCGGCGTGCACTCTGAGTCCACGTTTCCTGCCTCTGCTTCCCCTGACTCTATTTACTGCCCCTCTCGCTCCACCTCGGGCCTGTCCCCTCTGACCCGATGAAGTGCTTTGCTCAGGACTGTAGTCCGGATCAGAGTCTAAAAAGCTCTCACCACGGGGGCTCTGACAAGCAGAAGAATGAATGACATTTAGTAAGTCCTACAGAAAATGTAGATGTATTGTAGCGTCCGTCCGGACGCTGTAGGGATGAAGAGTCCGTCCGGACGCTGTAGGGATGAAGAGCCGGTTCGTGAACACGTTGAGCTTTAATAACCGGTCACTGTCGGCCGTGATCACGACAAACCAACAAAACAACAATCAATGTTTGAATGAATGAAGAACTTCTCCTCTTGTCTCTCCTCTCTCCAGCTCACACACTCTACACCTCTCCTGATGCCTTCACTGACTGTGAACACTGTAGGAATTAAGAACAAACAGTAGAGCTGTTACAGTATTATATATGTGTTATAACTTTTCTCCTGATATCGTGTCACCAGTACAACTGGATAATGCTAGCATGACAGTTGTGAGTACTAACAGCAGCCATGTTTGTTTGTGTTTTTAACTTTCACTATGAGAATGTTTTGGTGAGGACTGTTTTTGAATCAGTCACCATCATATGGTCGCAAGTCAGCGGCGCTCGTGCATGTGAGCGTGGGGGGAGGAGCCTTTTGGAGGAGCTCTGAGGGAGGAGGGGAGGGGTTAGACAGAGTCATGAGGAAATGCTACATTCAAATTCATGCTAGTTTTCCGAGACTACCAACCCCAGCTTTAAAAGCCAAGGAGTAAAAAGGATGTTTTAAGGCGGGATTTAAAAGTCGGTAATGTTGTGGACAATCTAACATGGGGGGGCAGCTCGTTCCACAGTTTGGGGGCCACTGCTGAGAAGGCACGGCCACCCCTGGTTTTCAACCTGGTCTTCGGGACCACAAGAAGCTGCTGTCCTGTAGACCTTAAAGACCTGGCAGGTGTGTAGCTTTGCAGGAGGACGGAGATGTCTGGCGATTCAATTTAAAGATTTAAAAACAAACAATAAAATCTTGAATCCTGAAATGAACAGGGAGCCAGTGGAGGGAGGCGAAGATGGGGGTTAGTTAAAAGCAGAGCGGCAGCATTCTGAACTAGCTGTAGGCGTGACAGGGAGGCCTGGTCAACGCCTACATAAAGTGCATTGCAGTAGTCTAGTCGAGTTGAAATAAAAACATGAATAACTCTTTCAAAATCATTAAAAGATAAAACCGATTTAATCTTAGATAAAAGCCTCAAATGATAAAAACAAGATCAGACAATGGAATTTATTTGTTTATCTAATTTAAAATCACAATCCATTATAATTAGAATATCAGTCACTTGTTTAACCACCTAGTAATTCTGATTAAGTTAACTAGATGAGCACATCCCTGTTAATGACTGTGGTACACTGTAATACAACCATATTATCTGCATTACATATGAAATGTGACATGAAAATAGGCGTTAATATGTGTCTAAATGTGTGAAAAATCTTGTAACAACAGCAGATTTTCCCAGTGAAACTTAAGATAGATGTTTAATCAAATAGACCTTGAAAAAACCTTCACTTTTAAACTAGTTTTTAACTGAATTCAATGTTGGCCATGGATATCTTTTAAAAGTCTTTCAATGAACAAATCAATTGACAAACTATCTCAAAACGCTTTTAAAAACATAGCAGGTCTAGACCATACCCTGTTAAATTATTAATAAAGACCCAACATCAAGACAGGATCAGATCCAGTTCCCTCTTACTGACAGGACTCAACCTTATCTCATCTTAAAGCTGGGGTTGGTAGTCTTGGAAAACTAGCATGAATGTGAATGTAGCATGTCTTTAGGACTCCGTCTAACCCCTCCCCTCCTCCCCTCGGAGCTCCTCCAAAACGATGCCCCCCCCCCCACTCACATGAACGAGCGCCGCTGACTTGCGACCATATGATGGTGACTGATTCAAAACCGGTCCTCACCAAAACATTCTCATAGTGAAAGTTAAAAACACTAACAAACATGGCTGCTGTTAGCACTCACAACTGTCATGCTAGCCAGTTGTACTGGTGACACGATATCAGGAGAAAAGTTATAACACATATATAATACTGTAACAGCTCTACTGTTTGTTAAACGTGTTCAGTGTAGATGTTCTTAATTCCTACAGTGTTGACAGTCAGTGAAGGCATCAGGAGAGGTGTAGAGAGTGCGAGCGGGAGAGAGGAGAGACAAGAGGAGAAGTTCTTCATTCATTCAAACATTGATTGTTGCTTTGTTGGTTGGCGTGATCACGGCCGACAGTGACCGGTTATTAAAGATCAACGTGTTCATGAATCAGCTCGTCATCCCTACAGCGTCTGGATGGACGCTACCGTACATCTACATTTTCTGCAGGACTTACTAAATGTCATTAATTCTTTTGCTTGTCAGAGCCCCCGTGGTGAGAGCTTTTTAGACTCTGATCCGGACTACAGTCCTGAGCAAAGCACCTCATCGGGTCAGAGGGGACAGGCCCGAGGTCGAGCGAGAGGGGCAGTCAGTAGAGTCAGGGGAAGCAGAGGCAGGGGACGGGGAGTGAACGCTGGGGAAATGTACGCGCAGGAGGCGGGCAGAACGACAGGACAGGATTTGATTGGTTTAAAATTTTGGGACCCAAAAACAGTGATTGGTTGGTGTTTTCCCAGGTTTACTCCGGCTGTAGATAGCAGCTTTTTCCCCTCTTTTTTAAGAACACATTATGTATTGATTACCATCGGGACATAAAGATCATTTTAACCAGTATAACAAAAAGTGGATCTAAATCTGACTACCAACCCCAGCTTTAATCCACCAGGAGCATTGCACCTTGCAGTATTTGGCGAGTTATAGTGGCAAAGACAAACTTCCTTTTAACAGGCAGAAACCTCCAGCAGGACCAGACTCACGATAAACGGCCATCTGCTGAGACCGAGTTGGAAAGAGGGATAGAGGAGATTGAGAGAGAGAGAGAGGGAGAGAGAGAGAGAGAGAGAGAGAGAGAGAGAGAGAGAGAGAGAGAGAGAGAGAGAGAGAGAGAGAGAGAGTATATATATGTAATATATGGTTGATATGTATGTGATGATTTAATATGTAATGAATATGGTGTGTGATTAATGTATATATGGTGAGTGTAGTGTGTTGTGAATATATATAATGTATTGTATGAATTTATGTGCTTTGGCAATAACATGTCTTTGTTCATGCCAATAAAGCAAATTTGAATTGAATTGAATTGAATGGAGAGAGAGAGAGAGAGAGAGAGAGAGAGAGAGAGAGAGAGAGAGAGAGAGAGAGAGAGCGATGATAGTGATGAGACTGATAGTAGTAGTAGTAGTAGTAGCAGTAGCAGCTGCCAAATGCACCCCAGGGTGGTAAAAAATGCCTGACACCAAATACAGCAGGGCTAAGAATATGATAAATCTCTCCAAGTGAATCTCTGTATAAGTTTGTAAAGATTTGAGTAAGTGAATGTTGTTGGACACATCCAATGGTTTTGCTTTTGCTAGCTTAAAATTGAAACCAACTTTCTGTTGTTCTCTACATAGTTTTTCTTTAAGGCCATGAAGTTGGTGTTGAATTTCCTTTGAAGTGATATCAAAGAGGTCTTTGCTCTTACACCTAGCGAGGGGCATCTTTGGTGTACCCAGTAAACCCTTTAAATAGAGACAATTAGCCATACACACAACACAAATCAGACATGTTCCAGTCCTTGCAATCCATTCTTCCTTGCAACCACCTACAGTATTCACTCCCTGCAGAATGAACTTGCCCTCTGTCCCTGTATCCCCCATCCCTAAACCCTGTCCATGCTGTTTTTTAGTTGCCTCTGTTGTGGGATTACTTTTCACAGAGGGAGGGAGAGAGGCGGAGAGCTGGAAAGAGAGAAGAGAAGGTCCAGAAAGGAGCCCTAAAATAACTGTCATGCAAGTGGACAGGCAGTGATTAAGGATTTAACTGATCATCCCGGGGCTGACAGTGAACCAGCTATTATCTAGCAGGAATCAAACGCTGCTCAAAGCCCTGGGAGGCTCTCTGCGCCTCTCAGCATCTCTCAGCTCCTCTCAGAGGCCTGGCCAACATGAAAGGAGACGTCAGGGTCTGGCAGCTGACAAGCCATGGAGAGAGAGAGAGAAAGAGAGAGAGAGAGGGAGAGAGAGAGAGTAAAGTAATGAGATCTTTATTTTGGCCGTTACCTCAGGGACTGTTGATCCGTGTTGTGGTGATGTGCAGTGGAATACAAAGACCCACTCTGTTTGTTTATGTGGGAACTCTGTCTATGCATGCACGTGTGTCTGCTTTTTGTATGTCACTCAAAATTAACAGAGTCAAAGTCATTCATTAATCTTGTAACGGCTAACAAATGACAGGAAACTAGATGCTACCAGAAGAATAAAAGTAAATCTTTTTTGAGGCTGTGGTGAGAACGTAATTATTGTTAGAAGGAAATTAGTGGACTGGGCTGCATGTGTGTGTGCATGAATGTGAGCATCTCTTTGTGTGTGTGTGTCTGTGTGCCTGTGTGTGTGTGTGTGTGTGTGTTGGCGTGGTTTCTCTGTTTGTGTTCTTCTTCATCAAAGGCCTTTCCATGACACAAGAGACTTTACACTTGATCCTCCTGCTGATCTCCCCACTGAAGTATGTGCTTCTGTGTGTGTGTGTGTGTGTTTGTGTGTGTGTGTGTGTGTGTGTGTGTGTGTGTGTGTGTGTTTATCTGCACAATGTTGTGGTGGAATCTTTGCACTGTAGTTGTTTGAGCTTTTCTTCCTGAGTATGTTATATCTTGTACAATACCATCACTAATGTCTGCTGCTTTTGAGATAGTGTACTACAGTAAACAGTATTGCAGTGGTTATAAGCAACACCCAGGTGGCACTAAAATCTGAATCAACATTAACCTAGAAAAACAAGAACTACTGTTTTTTTTTTTTTGTTGAGGGGAATCAAAACAGACTTCAACTTTGCTTTTGTTTTCATGCTTTTTAATTATGCACGTTATCATAACTTGATTAAGATAACTAGGACTGAACTATTATACCAAAATGACCCAAAATAACTTTTTTAGCTCAGATAAAAATTAAAAAAAAGATTAATTAGGTTAAATTTAATTACATTTTAGACAATTAGTTTAATTTAGTCTATCATGCCCTCTACGTTATACCATATTACAATTTAATTTAGAAGATGCCTTTGTCCAAGCTAAGAGTAAGTACAACATGATCTAGATAGGAGGGAGCAATCTAAGTGCCAGAAATAGCTTCAAGTTCAATTGGACAAAGGTGCTGACAGGAAGTGCTTAGAGGCTATTTTCATTTAATTTTTTTCAATTTGTTTCTGCATCATAGTCAACATCAAAACTTCATCAATATCATCAACATCATAAATATTTTAAAGGTGACATATCACGCTTTTTTCATCAATATATATTGGTCTAAGAGGTCCCCAAAACATGTCTTTAAAGTTTATGCTCAAAAAAACACTTTGAAATCTGATTTTGGCATGCCTGAAAAGTCCTCTTCTTCAGTCCTCCTCAGAACACTCTGTTTTCTCTCTGACCACGCCCCCTCAGGAAGTGGATGTGCCTCGGCTCTCCAGCACGTTGATCTAATGTTTACATGTTGGCTGAATATACACGGCTGCTCAGAGATCACGTTACTTCAACCCTCTGAATCTGATCCTGACGGAGAGGCGCCTGCAGCAGGACCTTTCTGAACGATTGGTCACAGATTTAGTGTTTCTTGTTGTTTTATTTATCAGTATGTCGACGTGTGTCTTGGTACACAGCTACGAACATGTAGCTATGTGGCTATGCTAACTAGCGCTAGCACTTATCCATGATAAATAAAAATCATCCACTAGATCTTCAAATCTGCAGACGTGGGGAGTAAAACCGACCTCTACAGCGAACCTTTCTGAGGGATTGATCACAGATTTAGTGTTTCTTGTTGTTTTATTTGTCAGTATGTCGACGTGTGTCTTGGTACACAGCTACAGCTATGAACATGTAGCTATGTGGCTATGCTAATTAGCGCTAGCACTTATCCATGACAAATACAAATCATCCACTAGATCTTCAAATCTGCAGATGTGTGGAGTAAAACCAACCTCTGCCAGAAAGGCAGCGGGACTTTCTGAAGGATTGATCACAGATTTAGTGTTTCTTGTTGTTTTATTTGTCAGTATGTAGACGTGTGTCTTGGTACACAGCTACAGCTACAGCTACAGCTATGAACATGTAGCTATGTGGCTATGCTAATTAGCGATAGCACTTATCCATGACAAATAAAAATCATCCACTAGATCTTCAAATCTGCAGACGTGGGGAGTAAAACCGACCTCTACCGGAAAGGCAGCAGGACCTTTCTGAAGGATTGGTCACAGATTCTGTGTTTCTTGTTGTTTTATTTGTCAGTATGTCGACGTGTGTCTTGGTACACAGCTACAGCTACGACATGTAGCTATGTAGCTATGCTAACTAGCGCTAGCACTTATCCATGATAAATAAAAATCATCCACTAGAGTGTAAAACTCTAGTGGAGAGTAAAACCGACCTTTGTGTTTATTAAGACAGCCTACAACTAGCATGCCTCCCTCCTAAGCTCCTTGTTAGCACACATTTGTGCAGGTAATGAAAAACGGAGGAGGGATTCAGTATTATTTTATACAGTCTATGGGCTGAACAAGCTCCGAGCTCTGACTCCGTGACAGACCGGATATTGTTGTTACGTAACAAAAACACGGAAGTCTGAAACGGCTCGTTTCACACACATTTACAGAAAGGTGGAGAAATCAGAACAGGGGCAGAATGGATTTTTTTCATTCTCGGGGGGTTTGTAGACATGCCAGAACATATTTCAGGTAAAGAACCATTAAAAAGTCAATTTTGCATGATATGTCACCTTTAATCAACACCAGCAACTTTGTCAGTATCATCAGCATCAATGCTACTATCATTAACATCATCAATAGTAGGGGTGCAACGGATCAAAATTCATGGTTCGGATCAAGACAAGACAAATATAACTTTGTCCTCCATTTATTTTGTAAAACACTTGTAAACTTTTGCCCATTAAATAAAAACAGCATTCAACTAAAAATTTGCTGCATGTGCAAAGCACCCTATCTGTGGGCCCAGTCCTGCCTCATTCACTGCATTTCATGGCATGGCAAGTGAAGGAGCAGAGGAACTTCAAAAGTTTCACTCCATTCTTCTTTCAATCGCTGATTTTCACCGTCCACTTTTCTTTGAGCTGCAAACTGTGAATACACCGTTTTCGTGCATTCTAGGGTCCTACAGCTGGCAAAGTGTCAATATGTGAACTGCTCCATAAGCCAAAGTGAAAGTTAAAAATTGCACTCACAGCAGTGGACTCTCATGGCCCTTTTCCACCGGCCCGTCTTAGCCCTGCTGTACTCGACTTGACCTGACTCTACTCGGTTTGTGTTGTGTTTCCATGGGCGCGGTACCTCGTGTCAGATACCAGTTTTACGTACCTGCTCTGCTCTGGTTCCAAGCGAGCTGAGCGGATACTACAAGGTGATGTCGACGGACTGCCGGCCACTGATTGGTCAGAGAATGTCGTCACCGAAGAGTCATGAGCGCGGCGCTCAAACTACGCGCTCAACACGGGAATCAAACCCGCCATTTTTACAAAATGACATCAGTACTCTTTTTGCTCTTCTTTTACTTTCCTCTCTCACTTGGCCTGCGACTAAAAAGCCACAGACCAAGCAGCAAGTACACCATTGCCTCCATGTCCTCCCTTGTTTGTGATTGTTGTGTTTGTGTTGTGTTTAAAATGATGTGAACGCAGTACATAATATGATACACAGTACACAATTTGATGTAAATGTAAATGTAAATCAAATGATGGAAATAACCTCAATCTGAGAAAAATAAGAATATACAAACTAAAACTTCACAAAAATCAAATTTTAGACAAAAGACCTGCTTCCTCTTAGCACCATCAGAAATGATGGATTCAAGAAGTTCATCAGAAAACTAAATCCAGATACAAACTGTCACTCAGGACCAAAACTCTGCATTTAAATTTAAATGAAATAATGATTTGATATTTATCCTGATAATTATTGATATCGACTGATACGAAATATTTTATCGTGATAACATAATTTTCAATATCGACCAGCTCTACTTTCTCTTTAGAAAGAGAACACATTGGAAACTTTCCATCTTCCCAGAGGAAAATTTTACTGCCTAGAGCTTTCTCTTCTTAGTCTCTGGAGACAAAATTGAGATTCTCACTTCAGCCTCATTCAAGTTTCAAATTGTTCTCATTTGTTTCTCATTAGTTTCTCCTAAAATTCACTAGGAGAAATAGTTGAGACCATGACATGAGTCTTATTTGAGACTTAAATGAGAGATCTCATTAATGGCTAATTTTCTTCTCTTTTTTTAAATTATATTTTTGGCCTTTTTACCTTTATTTGACAGGACAGCTGAAGAGAGACAGGAAATGTAGGGAGTAGTGAGCGGGGGAAGATATGCAGGAAATAGTCGACCGGCCAGGAATCAAACCGGCGGCCCCTGCGACGTGGACTGCAGCCTCTGTATGTGGGGCGCTTAGACCGCTAGGCCACCAGTGCCCAAAAGAGTCCACCCCTTTAATTGTAATAATCTGGATAAATCTGGTCAGCCCTTTTGCGGCCCATATTTTAAATAAATGGTCTGTCATACCTGTTGTATGAAATCTCCATCTTTTGCAATTTCTCTCAAATCCACTAAATCTTTGTGAAGTTGTTTTGTTCCAAACAGACTTGTAAAGGAAGGACCATATTGTGAAGTCAAAGAAGAGATCATTTCACATCTAAATAGCTGATCTTGAAGTGGTTCAAATGTTTTAATGAGAATTGTAAGTTTGTGGACAATTACATTGAAATCTTAATTTTGCAGGGCACTATAAATGTTCATGAAAAGATGAGCTCAGGCTCTTTCTTTGCTCCATCTGAGCTCAACTTGAGATACAAAAACTGAGTCTGACAAAAACAAATGGATGAGGTTAGATTGAGACAATTGAGAGAGCTCCCTGATTTCTCCACCTGAGCTCAAAAGGAGTCACAACACTTGAGAAATACCTGAGAATCATTTCAGATTTGGACCAGATCTCCTTTTGAACTGAAAGGGAAACTAAGCTGAGACTTTTTGCAACTTTTTTCTGGAGGCTGAGAGAAACAGGAAACATAAGCTATAGTCTCATTTTGCTTTCAAACAGATCTCATTGTTGTCTAGGAGACATAAATGAAACACTTTTGAGATCACCTCTCTAAAATTATTTTCCTATGGGTTATAACCAGTGTTCATGACTCTTGTTGGCTTTCGTCTTCGCCATATTTGGTTTTTATTGGACAGATAGTAACAGAGAGTGATGTAACACTACAAGCCAGCATCAACATGGGCAACAACCCCAAGCACCATACAGCGGGATGACCCCTCGGAAGTTCTTCTTGTGAGATGGGTGCGTTAAGAGGGATCAACAACACAAACTTGGTCTGGAGAACAGCTTATATAAATGACAGTGCGTTACTCAAGGTTAATGTGATAGTGGAAATAACATTACGAATTGTATGACAGTAAACTGCATCCAATACACTCTTAAAGAACACAATGCTAGAGCAAATATTACAAGGGTGTTGTGTGTGTCAGAGTGACAGCATCATAATGGGCATTCTGTGCTGTATTCTTCTCAGCATGCCTGGCTCCATGGAGTCCAAGATGTGAGCATCCTTCACACAAGATGCCACTCTTCTTCTGTATCAGTTTCTCCTGTGTGGTTCACACTATAGCAGCACTGCATTTTCCTGTGAAGCAGCCTTGAACTTGGTACTTCTAATTTCACTGCGTCTACAAGGATGGCTGCATTTTCTGTTCCTTGGCTACCATAACGCTCACATACACACGTGCATGCACATACCGTTGCACACACACACACACGAGTTCAATAGCTCATGCAGAGACAAGTGCTGTGTTCCTTCCTGAGGTCCCTTCACACATTAGACCAGCTCTAATAATAAAAGAGAGAGGAGTCAGAGTGTATCCTTTGAGTGTTCAGTTGAGGGCGGGTGACCCACTTATCCATTCCTCAGGCTTTGTCTGGGCCTCTGGGTTAACCCACTTACCCACTCCCCAGGCTTCTGCCGGGCCCTGGAGTGAAGGCCAGCTTCTTTTCTCATCAAACAACTGCTCTTAATAAAGGCCAGGGGCTGGGGAGCCTGAAGCCTGCCGAGCCCTGTGTGTGTTTGTACGTACACACACATACCGAAATACACAACAGTGCACTCATCCTCACAAAACCCACTTACATGCTCCTCAATGGTTTTCTGCTCAAAAAGGGAATTTGTTCCAAACCTTTATCATCGTTTGCTATATCGACACACAGTTTCTGCTTGTGTGTGCTTTCTGTAAGGCTTTATCTGTGTTTGTGTGTGTGTGTTTCTCCTTCTGTGCGTCTGTATCTGTGTGCATATCAGCTTAGAAATCTCTTTCTGTCTCCTCCACCACCAAACTGCATTTGCATTTTAATTATGTCAATGTTTGTTCAAAAGCATGACAGGCGCTCAGACATGACAAAATGGAAATAAGGGACTTAAACTGGGGAATTACAGCCCATTCGCACATGTTTTGTGAGACGCCAACATGATGTACCTCCCTGTGTCCCGCATGTGAAACCCTTCTTTTTCACGCCTCTTAATCCTGCTGTGGGGGTTACAGAGGAGGCTCGCTCAGGAGGACCTGAACTGTATCAGAAGCACAGGAAGGAATCCCTTATCTGTCGTCAAATTTGCAATGTTCCATTATTCCAAATAATGTTCCTTGATGCTTTGTTTTCCCATTGTGTAATCGCTCTTTCTCAGTCTTTACCTTATTTTCCCTTTGCTGAACCTTACAACTTTTCTGTACAGTGGCCAGAGTGACATGTAGCAGTATGGTGGCCTATTGAGTTTTTCCCCTCACTATTGTGTTGTTAGTCTGTTGATTCACCAGAAGAGTTGAACATTTAGAAAATTGGAAATTAAATGAAATACATTTTCTTTAACATTATATTTTTTGGGGCATGTTTGCCTTTTTTAATGAATAGGACAGTTGAAGAGAGACAGGACATGTGGGGAGCAGGGAGTGGTGGAGGACATGCAGCAAATGGTCAAGGTTGGGAGTCAAACCCACGACAAAGACCAGTCCCTCCAGGAAGTTGCGATTTTCGCGATCGCAACTATCAACGCAAATTCAACTAATCAGCGCGATTTTTTCGCGGCCTTGCAATTTTATACAATCACCGCAACTTTCCCGCAAATTTGACCAATTACCTTAACCTCAGCCCCTGTACGTCATCGGATTTGTCATCAATTTCACTTCCTTAAACGTAAGTCCTCACTTGATCGGCACTTCTGAACAGCAAAACATGCACAGAGAACGGGTGAAGAGAGGGGACAGCAGGCAGGACAAGTGATGATGACAACGTTATTATTTACAGATTGAGGGGCTCAGTGTTCGCTTGGTCACCTACCTGCAGCAGGTGTGCTTTATGAACCAGCTCTCCCTCCTCCATGCATCTGTCTCATCTTCATTGATGATTTTACCCCCGGTGTGTGTTAGTGACAAAGACACATCCACGGGGCGTCTGTTTACTATTTAAGGTACTACTATTTGAGGTTTGACATTGTTGCCGCCATTACCGTAAAAAGCTCTGCGTCTACAGCTTGATTTATTCCAGTTTGGTGAAACATCAGACACATTTAGTAAGTTTTGATCAACTCCTGGTCAACAAAGATGCAGATTCATTTCAGAGTGCCGTGAACTGCCTGTCAAGTGCCCGTCACTACGAGGTGCATTCAGGGACCGTCGTAAATGTGAAATACAGCCCTTTCATGTCATTTTTCTGTGAATCAAGAGAATCAAAATACAGTCACAGTGGTCACATCAAGAATGTTTTCTAAAAACAACTGTAATTTAGCGTATTTACTTGCCCCTGAGATGTTATTGGAGGAAAAAATCAAAAAAGAAAAAAAAATCGCAACTTTCACCGCAATTTTTTCAAAAAGCTGCCGCAAAATCAGGCTTTTTGGGCCGCAACAATCACAAAAAAATCCTGCGAAATCCTGGAGGGACTGAAAGACTATAGCCTCCGTTGGCCGAGGGCTTAAACGGTTAGGCAAATGGCGCCCAACGCTCTTTCTAAAGTGAGGTGAAAAAGGCATTAAAGTTGCATTTCAGTAACTCTCAACTTTATCTTTATCCATCCAAAACAGGTTAGAAATGTGGAAAAAGCCTGGAGTCAATGTCAGTGTCGAGCACAATAAGGAATTCATTTGTTTGAATGACTGACTTTTAACACCAACATGTAAAGCCCCTTTCATCACCGACTGGAAGAAGGACACAGTTAGTCAAGCTTAGCATAAAAACTGCAGCAAGACAAAGGTTGCTTTGCTCTGTCCACATAAAAAAACAACTGTCCAAGGTCACTAAGTAACATAAAGGTGAGATTATAATTTGTTAATACAGTAGAGAAAGCAGAATTGTGAATGTATTTTTTATTTTGAACAAGGCCAGCTAAGCTGATTTTACCTCCCTTCCCAATCAATACACTAAGCTAGGCCAACCCCGTCCTGACTCCAGTTCTGTTCTTCATATGGCCCTTTTCCACGGGCCCGTCTCAGCCAGTTTTTCGTACCTGCCTGCTCTTGTTCCAAGCCAGCTGAGCCGATACTAAAAGGAGAAGTCGACGGACTGCCGGCCACTGATTGGTCAGAGAGTGTCGTCAACGAAGAGTCATGAGCACGACGCCCAACACAGGAATCAAACCCGCCATTTTTAAAAATGAAAATATAAAATGCTTGCAGCCTTCTTTTGCTTTCCTCTCTTGCTTGGTCTGCAACAAAAAAGCCACAGACCGAGCAGCAAATACACCATTGTCTCAATTGTTTGTGATTGCTGTTTTATTTATTTATTTTTTAATTTAATCTTTATTTTACCAAGAATAGTCCCATTGAGATACAAAGTCTCTTTTACAAGGGAGTCCTGGCCAAGACAGCAGCATAAAAAGTCTCAAATAGAACAGGACAAAACATATAGTGACAAGTATTACATCGATTTATAAATTAGCAGTGTTAAGCTCTAAAACAGGCATGTCCAAAGTACGGCTCCGGGGGCCAATTGCGGCCCGGGGTCCATTTATTTATGGCCCCAAGCTTCCATCTTTAAAATGTGTTATTTATAGCACATAAATTAATCACCTTCTGAATCATCTGTACATTTGCAGTTTCTTTAAAGCGCACAAACAAAACTAAAGTCAATCCAGGAACCTCTCAAAAAGCTTCATATGGACCACCTCTCTAAAGAGAAGCACTGGGAATTCTTCAAGAGGGCAATAAAGAAGAAACACAAGAACTCTTAAAGCTGACAGGTTTTCAAATTAATGTTTTTATCATGATGTGAAAATGTTCTTGATGAACACTAAAAGTTCAGAAGACACAAAAGAGGACACAAGACAAGATCAAAATTATGAAATTGTACAGAAAAGGTCAAATTTGGTGCATAAAAAATGTTCAGAACTCAGGAAAATAATTATTTTGTTATAAAATGTTGTCTGCTGGTCAGAACAGTCTTAAAAACAACATGAAAAAGAAGTGTGATGAAATCCAGATTGTGATCCTGCCATAGGAAAATAATGATACAATATTTTTTCCCACATTGCCCGACCATTATGAAAAATATTTTCCCCCAGAAGAAGATAAAGTTTGCTAATGTTTACATGGTACTTCCTAGTTACTGTTTTATTGAGAGACATTTAAAATAATTGTTATTAAATGGAGATTTCATATATAACTTTTAGGATTCCTAAGTCTCAGTAGGAGCCACTGGCCCTGAGGTAATCTGACAACATCAAATGTGGCCCTCTTTGAAAAAAAGTTTGGACACCACTGATCTAAATGAAAGAATCATGATAAAACTGTGATAAAATCGTGATCCTAATTTTGCAAAAAAAAAAAGGTTACATGATTTATTTTTCATATCGCACACCCCTAGTTTTGAATATTGCAGATGACCATCTTTAGCTATGTTCTCTTAAGTGTGACTCATTTACCCTTGTACAAAGGAGAGGGTACAGATAATTGATATGGCTCCATTTCAATGGTTTTTATTCCCTTTTCTCTTGCTTGGTCACTTTCTATGCATCTTCTTTACTCTCATGCCCTTTGTAAGCTTTCTCCCTGTCACCCTCTCCTCTCTCTCTCTCTCTCTCCCGGTCTCTCTGTCACTCACACAGAGAAAGAAACATCCTAACTTAACCACTCTCTCTGACCAACTTCCTTATTTATGTGGACTGTAATGTGGAGAACTGCCTACTATCCTCAGCCCTTCCTGAACACTCACACATACACACCCAAACATGCACATGCACACATCTACGCATGACACCGTGCACATACAACTGATGTGGCCCTCTTTGAAAATAGTTTGGACACCCCTGCTCTAAAACATGTGCACAAGCTGATCAGATCATCCTTTATCCTAGTTTTAAAATCCTCCAATCGAATGAAAGAATCCAGTTTCAGGCAACCCTGAAGCTCAAACCAAGAAGAGGGAGCAAAGACATTAAAAGCACTTTTACCAAAGACAGAGCGTGTGTTTGTGTCGCATTCAAAACGACGTGAGCGCAGTTTCGGGCAGCTGTGTTATGACGATCCCGCCCACCGTGAGTCGGTACTCGGGCTGGTGGAAAAGAAACCCAAACAGAGTAGAGCCGAGTCAGGTCGAGTAGGGCTGGAACTGTATGGTGGAAAAGGGCCAATAGAGAAGGAAGATTCTCCAAAATGTTGTAGTGTTCCTTTCAAGACAATATAACTTAGCCATCAATCACTCCAGCATTCATACATTTTATGAGTGGTTTGGTTCACTGCTATCACTCCTGAGTCAATGGCGTGTAAAGTGTGTTTTAAGAGGAGCACAGGGACAGAGTCAGAAACGTACATTACTCTGTGATTTCTTTAACAGAACAATAAAACTTAAATAGTTATCTATCTGCATTGCTAATAGCTGCCAACCAATATCGTTTTTTCATGGCCGATGCCGATAATTAGAGAACAGGTTATATATAATATGCAGGATATATAATGTTGTTGTTTGTATTTAAAAAAAACAACAATTTAATAACAGACATTATTCCATGCACAGTTAAATCTAATATACATGGTGATCACGGCCAGCAACTTGTTTTTAGATGAGTCTTTAAACTGCATTATTCAATTCATCATTACAGATTTTATATTAAACACTAGCCAGTAGCTGCTTTAGATTTGATAAGGTGTCATTTAGGATTTGAAAAACATTGTCATTTAAAAAAGATGATGGCGACTAAGGAAATGTATACCAGAATGCAATATATAGAACACAGAATTGTGAAATGGACATTATGGAAAGCGCTAACATTGCTGGACAGCAGCCAAACTGACCGGGCTGCCTGCAATGTCTGCAGACATTATTTTCTTAATTCTTTAATCGCCATCAGGCTCATGAGCATAGACATCGGCCGATGCTGATTACCTCAAAATGCTATTAATCCGCCCAATTAATCAGAAACTGATGAAGTGTTTTTTCTCCACTTGCTGACATTAACCTTTAAGTCATTGTTCCTTCCAGTGCAAATGCAGCTGAAGTAGAATAACCTTCAAAGTAAGGATGAAACTTTCAAATTTAGTTCTGCCTTCTTGCCTTCTTTGAAAGATTTTTCCCATTGAAATACCATTGTGACAACCAACCCCATAGTGTGTGACAACCAACCCCATAGTGTGACAACCAACCCCATAGTGTGTGACAACCAACCCCATAGTGTGTGACAACCAACCCTATAGTGTGTGACAACCAATCCCATAGTGTGTGACAACCAACCCCATAGTGTGTGACAACCAACCCCATAGTGTGTGACAACCAACCCCATAGTGTGTGACAACCAACCCCATAGTGTGTGACAACCAATCCCATAGTGTGTGACAACCAACCCCATAGTGTGTGACAACCAACCCCATAGTGTGTGACAACCAACCCCATAGTATGTGACAACCATCCCTGTGATGGGGTTGGTTGTCACAATGTGTCAGAGTGTCTTTGATAGTTAATTGCCTCTTTGTTACAATGAGTTGGAAAATGAGAGGGATACACATTTCAAGCCAACACCTTAAGCTTCAATTTAATGTAGGAATGACCATTCAAAGGTGTTTTGATGATGAGGAATCAGCAAAACAGTAAAAAGTGTGACAACCAACCCCGTTCTCCCCTACTGCGCACTACATTCATGTTGAGTGTAAACAGCCAAATAGCCTCTGTCAGTCTGCATTCTGATATAGTACACAGTGGTATATATGTCTAGTATAAAGGGATGCACTGATGTTTTGCCAGTTTGTTCTCAGCCGGTCCTAGCCCTTCTCGGTCTCTTTTGTCAGGGTTGAATGTGTCCCTCTGAAACACCCTTAGCCCCAGCCTGGCCCCCCCAGTAAAATTGGTCTAGAACCACCACTGGCCACTTCATCCTCCAAAAGTTCTATAGTTTAACTTAAACAGCATGAGTACTTCCCAGGTGTGAGAAACACTTGAACAAGTGAGTGCATAAAGTTCCCCTGAACTCCTGACACACTACCTATCCTCCACACTCTCCTCCCCTTTATCCCTGCCTGTTTCTTCTCCCTCCTCTTACTCCTCCCCCTCCTCCTCTGTCTCTCCGGTGAGTGGCAGGGCCAGGATGGTGCTTCTGTTGTGTGTAATAAATGCTGTTGTATTGAGCCCACAGGGAAACCCTACTCTCCTCTCCCAGCCATTACTGTCTAATGGCCAGATGATGGGAGAGACACACACAGAGCCTTGTCACAGACAAGCTGATATACTGCCCCGCTATGTGTGCGTACATGCATGTGTATTGTGTGTGTGTGCGTGTGGGAGCATGTGTCATATAGAGGCTGATATACCACCCTGGCCCCTGGGCATGGGGGGTTGGAGGGGTTCGGGGGGGTGTAACAGCAGTAACTCACTCGCAACCTGATCAAGCAGTGATAAATCTTCTGAAGCCATCCTGTTTCCTGACACTCATACACACACATGCCCACACGCACACACACACGCACGCACGCACGCACAGCTCCACCCTCTCACTCCCTCTTACCCACCGAACCCTTAGGGCGACATTGAAAAGGATATGCGCATCACTTAAACTGTCCCCCATGTGCATTATATTACCACAGAGATGTTATGGTTCTGACTCAGGGGGGATGCAAAGATTTTTTTGCCACAGTAAAAGTTTTTTTTACACACGTATAAAACTCACATTCACCATTCTCTTTTTTTCCTCTTGATGAATCAATTGTGTAATTACTGCTCTTGAAGTTGTACATTCTCTATCTGTGAACTGATGCCATTTTAACAGTTCAGAGAAACAGCCCTGTTTCTCCTCCTAAACGCTGGACACATGACCAACTTCACCGTCATTGTGGAGGTGTATTTTCAGTGACTTAAAGCAGGTGAAACTCTGCCTGGTGCTCAGGTGGTTCTAAGATCTCAATCTTCCCTCATGGCTATATCTTGGAGGGAATGTATCACTGCTATTCTGTATTCCAATAATGCCCAAGGACAAACAATTTAAGGCGTTTTAAACCATTTTATTCTTCGTCAACACTTTTCTTTTATACTTGCGAAAAATATTTTTGAATAATCGCTGAGAAGTTCTTGGTATGCAGCGATTATTTGAGCTTGTGACAAGATAATAGCGGCCTCTTTTTTAATTAGTTATTTGTGTCCTCGTGAATATTTTTATTATTTGTTGAACTTGAGTAAAACTGTTTAAACTTTCCAAGCATTCAGCGTTTATTCAGTGTTTGATCTTGTTGTCTTGCTGAATGCTAACGTGTCCTTAATGAATTCCAGACTTGGAATTCAGACTTCCTTTGTATCCGGAGCCCAGTGGCTGTCAATAAAAGATGTGTTTTATTATTTTTTATATTAATGTGTACATGCATGCAAACACATAAATGGGCATGCACACAAAGCATTGCACACCTGCACACAAATACAGCTTCACAAACACTAGAGAGAATACAAGGACTGGACAGTGCAAGGACACCAACCCACTTCAACTACAATCAGACCAACCTTGAGAGGCACTGGTCCTTTTTCCTCCACCAAGCTCAAAAATAATTTGAATGCCTATATAACTCCCAAATTTGCTTGCTTTGAATGGCAAAACTCATAAATACCCAAACAATTCATTACTCTCCTTTAAAACCGTATCCCCGTAGATAAACATTGAAAAGGCTTCTTTTTTTTTGTTCATATTCAGCTTTGACTTTTTTCAACGGGACAAATGAAAGCTGTTTAAACCCAACCCTCGAAGAAACCAATTGTGCGACCTGACAAAGGACTCACTGCTTATTTCAGATAGTGGATGTGTGTCTGTGAATACAGGCACATAGACACTCTGACAAACTAATAATAACCCAGCATCTACTTTTTTTGAAGATCTCAAATGGACAAAAGTCAATTGCAGATTTTTAAAAACATGTTTCTAAATGTTTCCAGCCCCTTTGCCATGTGTGTGAGCGCAGGTTTGTTCACCCTCAATCGCTCACTCTGGATGGTTATTGTGGTTAAGCATATTAAGATTCCCACTATGGGCCTCAGATTTCATTTCTGATAAAACCTTAAATTGGTCCAAAAAAACAGCCACCTTTATGCTTTCTTCTACGCTGACACATGAAATTAATTCAGATTGTAAAGAAGATGAGAGTAGCCGTCTAGGGTCAGATGTTCGTGTGTGTGGTTGTGTTTCTGTCTGGCCTGCGACAGTCTTCCGTCCTAAAGCCTCCTGTCTTACCTGAGGATTAGGTGGATCAGACATTGATTGACAGATCCTCCCTTTTTCCTCCTCCTCCTACTCAAGAAACACCGTGTTTGGGGTTAGGGAATAACACAGGCGGGAAACCGTGACTGCAACACGCCGAGAGGGGACTGCAGAAACATGAGGTCTCCTTGTATCCATGCACTTTTCTGTGTGTGTGTGTGCTTGCACACGAGTGCAAATTATTGAGCTGTGTAAATATGCATGTGTGTGTTTGCCCGTAAGTGGCTGTATATGTGAGGGTCCGTGTGCTGGTGCAGGAAGATGAAAGGTGTGTGTGTTGAGCCCTGCTGTCAGTCCCTGCCATGTTTTACAGCCCGTCCGCTCTGCACAGTGATTAGAGCTGTCGACTCTGATGTGATGACATGGGCTGAAACCACAGCAGGGGAGTGAGAGAGAGTGAGTGAGAGAGAGGGAGACAGACAGCAAGAGGCAGTTTGAGGGTCAGTTGGAGATCAGAGAGAAAGTTTTGAGAGAGGAAAAAAAAAAGAGAGGGAGAGGGTTTAAGAGAGAGAGAGTTGACCTTGACAACAGCTGCAGCAGAAGCTCTTAAAAATTGCAGGCTGCCCCAGGACCCCGTCTACAGCCGCGCTGCTTCAACATACAAGTCAATACCTGCCGCTGTAAAGCTCTCAGCCCACTAGTTGCTAAAAGTCAGCATGCAGGAACACCTTGTGTGCTCGACTGGCAGAAAAAAGTCATGATGAACAGGCCATGTGCTGTGTGACAGCTATTAAGAAGAAAGATTTTTTTTCATACTTTAATACAGCTTGACTTTGGGGCCTCAAGGAAGGCATACACATACTTGCTGACACTTCTTCACATGTGTTCCCATCCCCTCTTTTTCACCTTTAGCGCGCCCCTTTTTCCATATGTTCTTAATCGGGCCAGAGGGAGGGAATTGATGGGGGGAGCACTACTCAGGGCCTGTTTGGGTTTAATGTCTGCCCCTGCTCTAATAGAGGATAAATAAACAGTGTGCTATTGCGGGGCGCACAGCTCCTATAGACACACACATGTACACACACAGACACACACAAAACCCACCTACTGGTTGCGTGGCCAGTCAAAGCTAATACAGCAGAAAATGGCTTGCTCCCCTGTCCTCCCCGTGTGCCGGTGCTGTTATTACTGGAGCCTAATAAGGCCCAGATGCCTAATATTAGACGTAATCTGTCAGAATAGTTTTGTTTATGTAATTTAATTTTTCCAGGCAGTTGTTTCCAATTAGGTTGTTTAAAAGTTTTAATTGAATTAAATGGGAGATATCTACATGAAGAGGAACAGCAACAAAAAAAAAAAAGCGAGGACCAGGGTAGACATGTGGGAACAAAGCTGTTTTGGCCTCTGTGTGCATGTGTGTGTGCGTGTGCTTGTGTGTGTGTGCTTTTTTCTCTATGATATGCACCTATCATTACAGCTTTCCCATTATTGTCAAGCCCCTCAGAAGTGAGTGCTGTAGCGTCTATGGTAATTATGACGTTATGAGGTGGCAATTACATTGAAATGTGTTTGACTGTCAAACGCCCACTACAATGACATGTCATCCTGCTGAGATGAGCAGGAAAAAATGGTGGAAATGGAGAGAATGAAAGAAATAATGTGGAGTGACTGCTTTGCTAAGAAAACTGACATTGAGAAAATTCCAGTGAAGAAATAAAAGGCCTTGCATTGTGCACGGTACTTGACCATATAATGACCTGTGGCTATGACAATCTAATGAAAGAATTAAAACATGGAGTGTTGATTTGAAACTGCAGAGGCAATAGTTAGTTACTCAAGGAAGCCAGCTGTGGCAGATGGCTGTCCACCAGTTTGTTTGGTTCTGCTTGAGGTTTCTGCCTGATGCAAGGTGTTTTTTATGTGTTTATGTGTTTGCAACATCGCCTAGCTTTTGATAAAGTGTGTTAAGATAAGATAAGATAAGAAATACTTTATTGGTCCCCCATTGGGGGAAATTCTTTTGTTACAGCAGCTTACAACACGGGACAGGGGAAAACAACAATGTACTAACATAGTTAAAAAATATAATAACAATAATAATAGCAATGATAAAGTTAAAATAGAATAGAATAAAAAAAATGAGAATAAAATTAAATAAAATAGAATAAAATATGGCAACTAATACAGATTAATACACACTATGTACACTTCTATCTGATAAATACATAGGTATGTTATTGTTAATGATACAATTGTTATTTTTTTTTACTTTACACCAATAAGTCTAGTTCTGCTTGAGGTTTCTGCCTGTGCTTGTAGTGGATAGATATTGGGGTACCAACTCTTTATGCCTGCCTTTATACCCCCTATGTGCCTGGGCGGCCCCTCAGGTCTGTGGATGCATCTCTGCATGGTTGTGCCAAGATCCCGCCTTAAAACAAAAGGTGACCGGGCTTTTTCAATCAGAGCTCCAAGTTTTTGGAACTCCCTGCCACTGACATTTAAACAGTCCACAACCTTGACTGCTTTTAAATCCTCACTGAAAACATTTTTATACAATAAGGGATTTCTCCACCCCTAATTCTTGAACTTGCTCTGCATTCAGATGTCTTGTTTTGCTTCTGTCTTTTTTGTGCTTTGTAATTCTCTGCTTTTTTTGGTGTGAAGCACTTTGTAACCTTGTTAAGAAAAGTGCTATATAAATAAAGTTTATTATTATTATTATTTATGTAAATTGTCATGACAAAGCATTTTTTCCTTTTGCTCTATATAAAAAACAGATGGATCAATTAATGCATGTATTTCATTGTGTGTTCTCCGCTTCAAGCAGAAAACTGTTACCCTTTTGAAGACACTCCTGAGAGTTTGAGGACTATGTTGACTATGTTGACCTGAACCTCATCCCCTTTTCTCTCATTAAACCGTGCCTATAGACATTCTCCTGTGTGGCCACAAGGGGCATAGATGAGCAGAGAAAAGAGAGGCCTCACTCCCTGCAGCTCCTGCTTCAGGCCCATAATGTAGGCCCCCGTCAGTGTAGTGTATGTGCTCATCTTTGTTTATGTGGCACCTATGAGCTGCGGCTAGTGTGCTGTTGTGAGGTACGGCGTGGAATGGGGGTTTGGAGCAGGAGGGGGCCACCTGTCATATATCCTGAAGACAGAAAAGGCGAGTGCAAGCATTCCAGAGGGAGAAAAAAAAAAGAGGTGAGGGAGAAAAAGAAAGACAAGGATCCCTTCAGCAGGCAGGGCAGTGTTGCGTGACTGGCGTTTCATAAACACACACTCACACACACATGCACACGCACATCAACAGGCATGAAACACAGACATCGCCCAGCTATGAATCCTGCCCTGATGTGTTTTCTCTCACTGGTAACTTTAGTATGGATGATTTAACGCTTAACTGCAATCAGTGTTAAAGCGTTCCACAAGGCTCACTCAGACATAGCTGCTGTATGTGTGTGTGTGTGTGTGTGTATGTGTGTGTGTGTGTGTGCCTCCCCCAGCCATAACAGACTCCTGGGCTGTTTAGAGAGGCTGGCTACAATGCGGAGGACAGATGTGGAAAACCCCTGGCTCTCCAGACAAGGGCCTCCTTCATCCCTCCTTCTGCTGTCCTTCACTAAGACTGAGGGACGGAGGGATGGAGTTACTGAACTAACTTCCTGGATTACATCAAACACCCCTCTGCAGGCAGGGCTGCCGAAAAACCTCCCATCTCCTCCTTCTCTCTCTTTATCACTCTCTGCCTCTCTCTTTCTCTCTATCTCTTCCTTTGCAAGGGAGTCTGTGCCTCCCTCTCTCCATCCAGACATTGGTGTGTTTGTGCAGGGCGGTGTCTGGCCCTTTCTACTTTACTGAAACGCAGGCCTGAGTGGCCTTTTTCTGCACTCTTAGTGCTGAGGTGTAGTTATTCGTGCTTGTGTGCAGGTGGCGTGTCCAGACATTTTCTACCAGGGAACTGATTTATGCAGGGTTGGTATGAAGTACAAACACATGGATTTATTCACCATGTCCGTCTCCACTGACCATATCCACTTATCTACAAAACATTAAGGTATCATAAACGTATTATATACCTGTTCAAATTTGTCTTAATCTTTAAAAAGGTAACAGAAAAAGTAGCAACACATAAATCCTCCTCACTTTCTAAAGAGGTGTTATGAAGCCTAACACAAGACTTCCACCAGAGCCGTGTTGGGTCCGGCTCCATGCTCTCTTGTCCGTCAACACCCACTGGTTGCGCTTTCAGAACGCAGCACAGAGCAGGACCGCCGGACATCTGGAGCCATGTGACCGAGGTTTTCCCATGGCAATCAGTGAATCAAGGATTCTCCTCCTCCTCTCCTCATCCATGTTGTCTATATCAGCCTCTGAAAACCTCTAACCTGTTGACTCCTGGTTGGCTGTGCTCAAAATGACATGTTTTGTCATAGTTGAGTTAAATACGATCTAACAATAACACAGAGCGTTTTATTCTGAAAATTAACCAGGTTTGATTTTCGTTTGGTGCCTGACTTCCTGTCCCGCTCCATCTGCTCTGTGCTGTAGAAGTCTTGTGTATCTGATCTGTTGCATTCCGACCTGCTGGATCAGAGACGCAGCCGGAACGCAATGGAGCGGATCCAGTGGAAGTTAACACATTGACTAGAATAGAAACTAGGGATGCACCAGTACAATCCTGGTACCGGATATCGACTAGGTAGGGCTCAAAAAGTTGGATCGAGTATCAGTGACAAAGGGCCGATATATAGTACCGATCCATACGGCAGATCTATTCATCTCAGTTCTATGCTTTTCTGTGTTTACAACAGCCATGCGCGTCTCCTACGTCATCAGCGCCGGCCGGTCTGTGCATTTTTGCCCGGTGGAGCATTATGGAAGATAACTGCAGAGGCTCTGCAGTTTAGGTGCATGTCACACTTCTTTTGCTAACAACTCTGCAAGAAACTTGCAACATGTGCAGACGCGCTGAAAAATATAATGGAAGCCCAAAGGAGGAAGTTTACATCAGCTGTAGCCGACTGCAAAGAAGGAAGAAACCTTCTATTGATGGATTCAAAGTGTGAAAAAATGGACAGGTTACCCAACTCAGTGGAGGCATGATGGCTGTCTAACATGAGTCCTGCCTGAGGTTTCTGCCTGTTAAAAGGAAGTTTGTCCTCACCACTGTAACTAAGCTAAATACTGCGATGTGCAATGCTCATGATGGATTAAGGTGGGGTCAGACTGAGTCTTACCCTGTCATGAAGTTGGGTCTCTGTTCATAATTTGACATAGAGTGGTCTAGACCTCCTATGTTTGTAAAAGCATCTTGAGATAATGTTTGTTGTGATTTGGCGCTATACAAATAAAGATTGATTGATTGATTATGGATTTAATTGTTCTGGATCCTTGAAATTAAGGAATTCCAGTCTCTGGTTTAGCACTTGGAACCCAAGTACAGTTCACCATCAAGTCAGAAAAGCCTGAAGTTGCCAAAACATGATTCTATCCTCACATTAAGGAATAGAGATTGTTAAATCAATACCGGGATCGGATTGGCTAGTATCGGTATCGGCAGATACCAAAGCCCAGGTGTCCATATCAGTACCATACCTACTAAAAAGTAGGATCAGTGCATCCCAATAGAAACCTATCAGATCCGGTACCGTGACGGATTGGAGACGGACCGGAGACAGACCGGAGACGGACCTGGTTGACTTTGGCCTTTACTATGGTGATCAGCATATTGGAAATGCTTATAGATGGAGCTAAGGCGGGCCTTAAACCTCTAGTGAAGCAGCCACCTGTCCGTCAACACAACCACGCCCTCAGTTATCTACAATCATGCAAATGTACTCAATTGTTCACTGTACTTTGTTTCTCCTCTGCTTTGGCTTCAGTTTTCCCCAGTGGATGTTGCTGCTTTGGTTGCACCAGCGTCAGCCAAGAAATTCAGAAGGCCCTCAGTGACACCTCACGCCACCCTCCGTAACACCTCTGTCTGTGTAATCTAGGATATCAAAACAGGATGCAAAAAGAATCTGTGGGCTTGCACTGCAGAAAAAGTTGACTCAATAATAATCACTATGACATAAATCCACACAATGACTGCAGATACATCCAAAAATACATCCACAGTAATGGGAAAAGCTACAAGTGGGGGAAAGTTTTTCAGTAGCAGGAGAAGAGAAAGTTTGCAGTTTGACAAGGGCTGCTGTAATTGAGTGAGTTGAAGCATTAAGCAGCAGGTGTTTGTGCTGTGTAGATGGCATGGCCAAGGCAGCGAGCTGCAGAGGGCAGTCAGTAGCCACTGAGCCACAGAACAAGTTGGGGATAGGGATTGGCTGTTATCTGCCCAGCCGTCTGCAGCTGTATTTACCGCCTTTGTTTGTTGTTCCCTAAGCAGTCGGAGATATGTGTATATGTGTGTGTGTGTGTGTGTGTGTTAGTGTGTGTTTGCTGTTCCCTGTGCGGCCCGGGGAGGACTGGGAATTTTCTGTGTCAGTGCGTCGGAGGATTTTGGCTGGAGCTTTGTTGATCCTGTCTTTGTTGATCCCATGTTGTTGTAGCGAGGGGAGCAAGAAGATTGAGGCATTAGCCATGGCAGCCAGGACTTAACCCTCTCCCTGCCCTCCTCTGCCTTCACCCCACCCCTGAGCCTGGCCAACTGGGCCGGGCCAGACACCCTCTCTGACCCATCCCAAGTACTCTCAAACTCCTGTATAAAAACAGTGTGAAATGCTCTTGGTTCCCCTCTTGGTTTTTGTGTCACGCTTTCTGAAGCGAGCCAATTTTCAATTATTGCCCTCTCTTGTTCACCCAGGCACCCGCAACCAGAGGTGTGTGATGTTGATTGTGTGTCTTAATGCTCAGTTTGTTTGTGGCAGTGGGCCAAGCGATCCAGACGCCTTTTTTTTTTTTTTTTTGGCTTGTCCGACCAGTTAAAAGATAGTGAGGTGTGTGGGTGTATGTTTGTATGATGTGAGATAAACTGCAATTTTGGCAGGGTGTTTTTCTGCATCATAAATAGAGTGAGTTGTTTCAGATGGAATAGTTCTCAGCCCTCTGTGAGCTGTGAACTATCCCCTCTCTGGCTATCCTGAAGGTCAGGATAAAAAGCGGCCCATCTAAAGAAGCAAAGTGAAGTGGAAGCAGCCTGGAGGCTTTAGCTTTCCAGTGTGACCCTGCAGTTCCAAGCCAGCAGTGGGGGACACACCGCTCTGCTCTGCAGGAAATCCTAATAATACTGGAAAAAGAAGAGAGAGAGAGAGAGAGAGAGAGAGAGAGAGAGAGAGAGAGAGAGAGAGAGAGAGAGAGAGAGAGAGAGAGAGAGTGAGGAGAAACTTCTGCAGCTTGCAGTTTGGGCTGCATGATTTAGCATGTTAGCACTGCATGTGTGTGTGTGAGACAGAAAGAGACCATGAGGAACAACATAGAAGTAGAAACCAAAGAGGCAGAAACAGGAAACAGTGAGAAGACTGATAAAGGCTGGAGAGAAAAAAAACACCTCTTTTTCTCACTGCATTTCAGTGTGCGTACAACATAGTGATGTACAATTTAATTAAACTGTGACCAGAGGCCACAGCACATTAATCCAGTAGGTTTGTCCAGACAGGTTGAAGTATTTGTGTGTCGTAGCTGTCTTTTATGTGTTTCAAACGTTGTCCAGGCTTGTCAAAAGTGCATTAACACACAGCTTTAGTTTATAATCTATAAACATGTGTGTTTAGGAAGAATTCAGAGGGAGCACCCTGCACTTTGGCAAACCATGCTGTCTTCACAACTTTGGGATTTTCTTTTCTGAACACTAAGAGCTCCAAATTATTCACCATATGCCCATTCTTACATTTCCTTCATGGAAATAATCAATACAATCAACCTTGTAACCATTAAAGGGATGTTTCAATTTTTTTGAAGTGGGGTCGTATGAGTTACAGTACACTATTGCTCCTGTTAGCCACAATGAGTGCCGGTGAGCTCTTCCCCTTTAATGAGAAAATTCCCAGAGGACGGGCCGGCAAGCTACGCTACAATTCTCTGCAGATGGGGCCGCCTATTTCACGTAATTTCGCCAAAGTTGAGAAAATATGGTCCAGGAACTTATCACGGTGCAAATGCATGCACCAGTAGAAACAAACCCCCTTTGTTCTGTTTTGGCACTATTTTCAGACGCACCTCACAGACCGGTGTTCTTCCGCTGCATGAGCACGGATACACGCCGATCAGCTGTTTGGATCAACAAGCACTTAGCATTTTTAGCAGTAAACACTTTAAGGAACAAAAACTACAAACTGCAGAAATGAGTGATTCTGACAGCGACGATGACATGCCGTTTACTGTGGACACAAGAGGATACCTCTATGAACCAGAGTTTACAGAGGAAGAACTCCAGATGCAGACCCAACATACCAACGAAGAAGAAGAGAGGGGAGAAAGTTCTGTGCTAACGAGTGAGCAGGAGAGATCCCACGTTACCTGGTGGTGCCGGTGTGTAAACTGTGAGCCCATGCCAACGAACCCAGAGAGCTTCTGCTGTCAGGAGAGGGACTTCAGGACCTTTCTGAATCAGAGGATACCAGCGGCTCACATACGGCTCCAGTCTGCATCACTCATCATCCAGAGTTCCCTGCCTTACAGGAGGTTTGCTTGTTTGAACAGCCAGGATAAAGACAGGTACGTCCCATCTTTTAAATGTGCAGAAAAGTGAGTTTAATTCACTCTAAAGACCGATACCGCTACTTGATCCTGCTACGTGCTTGTTGATACAAACAGCTGATCGGCGTGTATCCGTGCTCATGCAGGCAAACTGAAGAGCTCCAATTTTTCCACTGGTGCATGCATTTGCGCCGTGATGAGTTCCTGGACCATATTTTCTCAACTTTAGCAATATTACACAAAATAGGCGGCCCCGTCTGCAGAGAATTGTAGCCTAGCTTACCTGCCGGTCCTCTGAGAATTTTCTCATTAAAGGGGAAGAGCTCACCGGCACTCATTGTGGCTAGCAGGAGCAATAGTGTACTGTAACTCATACGACCCCACTTCAAAAAAAAACTGAAATATCCCTTTAACTGTCCTAAAGTACTCAACAGAAAAGGACAAATACAAAAACAAATCCAAAGATTGTTTTTTTAAGTTTTCTTCAGAGGCTTTTTCAACCCCCCTCTCAAAGAAAATAAACAATACTCCTACAGTTTTCTCTTAAATCACTTTCCCACCCTTTCCTGTTTCACATAAGCTCCCTCCCTATGGCTCTTCCTCTCTAACCATCACACACAGCAGTCACCTGCAAAGGATTAAGAGGGTGTGGAGGTGGAGGGAGCTGGGTTTTTTGTGTGTGTCATGGTTGTTTGTGTTTCTGTATGCTGGGCGGGAGGTTGGGTGATTTCAGTCTGGTGGGTGTTCAGTGACCTACGAAGTTAGTCTCTATGGACACCTTGACCTGGCTGACTCTGACATATGGTTCAGCTCTTTAATCTCTCCCTCGCTCTGACTAGTTAACTTTGTGATCATTATATTAGACATCTTCATTAATCTGTGCTTCTTTTGGTGTTAAAAGAGTGGGTACACATACATTTATATACAGTCAAGTACTTAAATGTGTTATACTCTTAGGTACAGGTTAAGGAGCTTGCCTTCATTCTTCTTTCTGATTTTTCTTCTCTTTCTTCATCAAACTTTGGCAGATTTTGCTCTGGCAGTTTGTTGAAGTTGTGACCTCTTTTGGCCTTCCGTTGGTGAGAGTTGTGGACTGTTTTTCACGATGAAATCACCAAATTTAACTTTTACTCGCATTCCTTTTGCCCGGCATCCCCGCTTTGTGTTGTTTTTACTCGTGCTCGGTTATTTGAGCTGAAGCCGGCCGGCTCGTCGGCTCAGGCCGCTGGATGTTCCTGTGGAGCTCTGGAGATTTTAGGACACATGGAGGCAGAGGAAGCATAAAGCTACTAGGGAGGAGAGCTGGTATAGAGGAGACAGAGGTTTATGGAGAGGAGACAGAAGCCGTGTCTCTTCTCTCTCATCATGGGCAACGTGAGATCTCTGGCTTATGAGATGGACGAGCTAACAGGACTAGCCAGGAGTCAGACGGAGTTTCAAAACGTGGCTGCATCAGGATATTCCCGACCACAACGTCTCCATTGACGGCTTCCAGACTGCCCAGGTGGACTGGGATAGCACCGAGAGCGCTGTGGGCCTCCGACCATATTATCTGCACAGGGAGATCTCACATGTCATACTGGTAGCTGTTTACATCCCCCCCTATGCCAACCCGACTACGGTGTCCAACATCTCAACGCTGCCATAGCCAGACTCCAGACAGACCACCAGAATGCCCTCTTCCTGATCTCCAGGGCCTTTGACCATTTCTTTTCTACATAGCTTATTCTGTCTTCTGTATATACTTTTATTATCATTATCATTATTTTCATTGTATTTGTATTTATATCTTAATAATTACTTCTTTTATTAATATGATTTGATATTCTTAATTATTGTGTATAGGAGCAACTTTAATGACTGAATTTCCCCCCTGATGAATAAAGTATTTCTAAATCTAAAAGTTAAGTGTTATGCACTGTACGATCTTTGATGTGGCACTTTCCATGTACAAACCATAATTTGCTTCTCTGCAGAGATCTTGAAGGAACCAAAATGAATTTGCAAAATGAATAGTTTTTAAAAAGCAAGTTAAGCAGCAGGAAATTATTAGTAAACAATTTAAGCTCCCTGCAAGAGCAAGCACTCTTTCATTGCTTGAAGAAAAGAAACACGTTGGTATTACTGTAGTATTTTCATTACAGGTCAAAGCTCTGTATTAATGTGACATACTGCTAGGGCACAAGCACTGTGCCTGGTACAAAAGTGTAAAATGGTATAGCAGTGTACATGAATGCAAAGGGTAATTGATTAAAACTCACAGAAATAGTGAGAATAAAATCAAGGTCATCAACAGATCAACCAAATGTGAACATGAGTACATGAATACATCCGGATGAAAACTAAAAGCAGTTTTGATTGTTGTAACAAAGCTTCAGAGGTAAAGCTGTCAAGGCTTTCGTCATTATTAATCAATAAAAATCTGCTCCCATACAGAAAACACAATAATCACCCTCTCACAGAATCTGTGTTACAAAAACTATATCTAAGAATGTTTTAAAATCCCTGTCTGTCCCTCCACCAATGGTTGCTATTCATCCCATTGTAATGTGTTGTTTGTCTTGTAACAGGTTTGAAGAATTACATGCATACACAGCCAGCTCGCAACTCCAGTAACAGCAGCCATGTTAAATTAATTTGGATTTATTAGCCTAGCATCAATGTAAGCCATTAGTTTAGATGCTATAGGACATGTAGGGTAATAAGCAACCACTTAGAAAGGAGCAGCAAGTAGCATCAGTATAAAAACATTGTTGGTGCTCAAAGCCAGAGCAACTGCTAACTTCAAAACTTCAGCTAAACATTGATTCAGAATCAGAATCAGCTTTATTGGCCAGGTATGCTTGAACACACAAGGAATTTGACTTAGGTAAACTGTGCTGTCTTTGTACAAGGCATAAGAATAAGACCTACAAATAAAAATAAAATAAAAATAATAACAATAACATCAGCTATAAATACAAAAGAACAACAAATAGGCATGACTAATATGTACAGGCTAAAATAATATGATAAAGTGCAGTGGTGAGTAGCAGAGGTAGTTTTTAACATTAAAAAAAGTAGTAGTTAAATAATGAAATAAATAGAAATATGGAATTCTGCTTGGAGAATTGTTGCATTGTATATTTACAGAGAGTATTGATCCAACAGGTATGACACTGTTATGGTTTAGTGTTCATCAGAGTGACAGCCTGGGGGAAGAAACTGTTCTTATGGCGGGTTGTTTTGGCGCACAGTGATCTGTAGCGCCTGCCAGAGGGGAGGAGTTTGAAGAATTTGTGTCCAGGGTGTGAGGGGTCAGCGGTGGTGCTACCTGCCCGTTTCCTGGCCCGGGACTGGTGCAAGTCCTGGATGGGGGGCAGGTCAACACCGATGCTTCTAAGCTAGTACAGCTCAAATATGAGCTTGATATTAGCTTAAAGCTGGGGTTAGTAATCAGATTTAGCTACACTTTGTGTTATACTGGTTAAAGTGATCTTTATGTCCCGATGGTAATCAATACATAATGTGTTCTTAAAAAAGAGGTAAAAAAAGCTGCTATCTACAGCCGGAGTAAACCTGGGAAAACACCAACCAATCGCCGCCTTTAGGGTCCGAAATTGTAAACCAATCAAATCCCTTCCTGCTGTTCTGCCTGCCTCCTGCGAGTACCTTTCCCCGGCTTGCACTCCCCGTCCCCTGCCTCTGCTTCCTCTGACAGCTGGGGCGTCGTTTTAGAGGAGCGCCGAGGGAGGAGGGGAGGGGTTAGACAGAGTCCTGAGGAAATGCTACGTTCAAATTCATGCTAGTTTTCCATGACTACCAACCCTAGCTTTAAAACTAACTTTAGCTATGTTAACACTAATGTAAGTTACAAGCTTACCAACAGGAAGGGTCGCTAAAGGTTTAATAAAAATCAGTGCACACAATTCTGCATTTCTAGCTAAACCAAGTTTCTGAAAGAACAGCCAGGTAGAGGTGGATGGTGTACGGGTTTCAATACTGTCACTAGTGTCATGTTCTGTCATGACATGAACGGGTTTTGCTGTTTTCTAAATGCACATTTTGGTTTGAGTGCACACATGATGGAGACTTACTTCCTCCAACACCGATGCAGCCTCAGTGGGAGGTAAAAATAGTAATTAATCAGGTTAATATGTGACCGACAACAACCTAGATTGGACTCCCCTCCTCTCTGTGTTCCTCTGTGATACTTAAGAGCAGAGCCACGCTAATCAATGAGCACCAGCTCCTCCTCACTTTCTTACAAAGGGTCCACCTGCTTGAAAGTGTTTTAACTGAAGACCAGGAAGTCCCAAGTCCAATATGAGTAAGATTGATGACTGTAGCTGGGATTCCTGGTGAAATGAACAACTGTAGATATTGTAACTCCTTACAAGTGCCGCTAAATATTTAATTTTTGACGTACTCGTCCCAATAAAAGTCCCCTGTTGTTATATTGTTAAAAAACATTTACTCTGAAATAGCCAGGCCAGGAAGTGGCATGTTATCAGCTTTGGTAACTTGACACAACACAGATAGCAACCAGCATAGTGTCACGGCAACACAACCCTGGCACGAGCTCAGTCTAGGGCATCCAAGCGTTGGCTGCCCGTGCCATACTACAGAAGGAATCAGGTGGCTGTCGAGCAAAAGGCAAAGGGAAAAGGCAGACCTTACCTGTGCCGACTTCTTTCCAGGACACCATTCACGGCTCCGGGACCAGCTCACGCTGCTTCCTTCTCATTACCCCTCAGGGTTTCCGATGACAGTTCATATTTAAGTTGACATATATAACACACGACAAAACTCAACGGGAAAAGGGGGAAACTTCGCAAGAATGTCTTTCCACGGCTTCTGACAACGGCGTCTCTTTCTTCTCGCCTCTCTAGCAGGTGTCTGCCTGAGCTAATCAAGACCACAGCGTCACCTTCTCATTGATAAATTGGTCACGTGACCAGGAAGGTCCGCCCACCTATAGCTCGACAGCCACACCCCCATACTCTGGACAGTGTTGTCGCAACAATAGCAATAGCAATTTTATTTATAAAGCACATGTCATAGCCCTGTGATAGGTTGGCGACCTGTCCAGGGTGTACCCTGCCTTCCGCCCGAAGCCAGCTGGGATAGGCTCAAGCCCCCCGTGACCCCTAACGGGATAAGCGGTCAAGACAATGGATGGATGGATGGAAGCACATGTCATTACACGTACGTTCAACATGCTTTACATGGAGAATTTCAAAAAATATAATAGAATAAATAAAAACAGAAAAACAATAGATACACCCAACATACATCAGACACAGCAAGCAAACGAAGATAATTTTTTGCTGCACATGCATCCAGTCACAACAGTCATTATATCATGGAGACAGTGGTTATGGACCTGAAGTTAGCAGGCAGTTTGTTCCAAAAAGATGGACCACAGTAACTAAAGGCCCCTTCACCTGACCTTGATTTGACTCTGGGTACATTTAAAAGACTTCCACCCACTGACCTGAGGATCCTGGTTGGGTTATACACTGTGAGCAAGTCAGAGATGTACTGGGGAGCTGAACCATTGAGTGCTTTATGGACTAATAATAAAAGTACCAGTAGATGTCCAAAATATGTGAACAGGTAAGAAGGAGAGAATTGAAAATTCTGATCATAGATTTAGTTACAAGCTACATTGGGTACGGTTATATGATGTTTTTTAATTCTGAATTAATAATTCCGAATTAAATAATTCGGAATTAAAGTTTTCTCCTTCGTGTTTACATGGAAATATTAATTCCGAATTGAGGTTTACATGGAAAACACGTTTAATTGTTTTTATTCAATTCCTCTTAAGGTCTGGGGGTTGGGAAGGGTTCTGATTGGACAGGGGTGGGCGTGACGTATTTATGTTTACTGAAAGAAAACAGACTCCAGTTCCTGCTTCTTTCATTTTCGGTTACAACATGGAAGACCACACAATAAGTACAATATTCACTTTGATTTTGATTCTAGTTTTGAATAAGCAGCTCGACACAAACATACTGCTTCACTTTCATCAGCTGAGGAGGAGAAGAGAGATAGAGGACCGGAGAAGGGAGGCGGAAGACCGGACTTTGGGGAATCAGAGCCGGTTGGTGCAACGGCTGCTCTACCTCAGCCTGGAATATGTGCCCGCCAGCGCGGAATATGTGCGTCATTGCGACAGGACAAGGGAACAAGCATGCGCAGAATGACCGGAATTAATTTAAAGCTGAATGAACGTATACATGATCGTGGAATTATTCAATTCGGATTTAAAATCAGAATAAACCAGCTACTTACATCGGATTTAAGTTTAATTCAGAATTAGGTGTTTACATGGTCATTTTTAATCTTTTTAAAGAGGATTTAATCTTAATTCAGAATTAAAGAGGAATTAAAAGTCTCATGTAAACGTAGCCAATGTCCTGAGTTCTGAACACTTCCTTTGGTCTCAGGTGTAGACATGAGTTGAGTGTTGCATTGCAGGCTTGTTTAAGGGGAAATGAGTGATCCCTTATTTTGTAATTTTGTGAAATAATACCGTTACTACAGAAATCCACATTGCCAACCTAACATTGTGACCTGTTTCACATTGAGAGTTTGGTTCTCTTTACAATCCTACTAGAACACATTAAAATTACCACCACCTTATCTCGGTGGATTCATGACCTGATTATGTTCCTAAAGTTAGAAAAAATGAGGCACTCCCTACGAGGGTCAGTTGAGAAATACAACAAAACTTGGTCACTATTTCTTTCACATGTCCAAAGCTTAGTGCTACCATAAGGGGTGTGGCTATTTTTGTACTTATGTAGCTGTGTGTTGCATCATTAACAGTAAGAAACTGCGTGCTGTAACATTTTGCTCACCTTCTCATGACGTTGTGTCGACTCGGCAGAAGTTTGTGTATTTGGTCAATTTTGTATTGTTGGTGTGTATTTTGACATGTGGGTCAATGTGTGCGCCCGTGTAGATGTTTATGTATGTATGCTTGTGTGTTTCTGCGGGCATGTATATGTGTGCACTTGTGTGGACGTGCCTGTGCTTGTGCATGTCTGTGCAGGCATATATATGTTGATATGGATAAGGGGGTACCTGCCTCTAGATGAGGTTTTGGTCAGCTAGGCATTCTTTTCTTTTTTCTTTTCAATGGTTGTGATAGGTAGGTTGGTGCTGTTGTTTTTGATTTCAGTGATATATTGTGAACCCTGACTTTACATCCTGATGAGGGGGGGTGACTAGGGAGGGGGAGGGTGGGGGTGTCCAATTGTTCCATGGTCACTCAATTGAGTATAATATGTGAATAAGAATGTGAGAAAAACAAATAAAGTCTATCTAAAATTACCACCACAGGAAAAAAAAAAAAGCATGAAAAATAAAATAATAAAAGATAGAAACAACAATGTCAAACCTCTGCTTTTCTTGTGGGCCTGTGTCACACTTAAGTCTCTGGGAAATGCAGGTTTACAATGAACAATAGTCAAACTTGTATTGATTCTTTCCTTTTCATTCACAGAAAATCAGGTTATTTTTGTGCAAGCGAAAACTCCACTGATGCTACCTCTTTCTTTTTGTCTTAGATATTTCTGGAGGAAATAGTTCAGGGTTTCTGTTTTTGATCTCATCTTGCTATTGTGGTGATGCACGGTTTAAAAAAAAAAAAAAAAAAAAAAAAAAGAATCACCTCAGTTCAGTTTACTCTACAAACTTCTGGAGCAGAGCGAGAGAAAGCAAGATACAAAGAGAGAAAGATCAATTTAAAGCTTAATTTAGCGTGCAAACACGGGTATTAACAAGAGGAAAACAAAACAAAGACAAGGCAGTGGAGAGTGAGATAGTGAGGGGGAACCAGATATTAAAAAGAAAGACTGGAAAAGATAAAGAGAGAGAGTGTGCAAGAGAGTGTGTGTGCTGAGGCCTGTCAAGTTGGTTAGGTGACAGTGCTGCGTGTGTGTGTGAATATGTGTGTCTATATGTGCACAATGTGGAAAAGCAATCACACAAACAAATTAATTAGTCTCCCCCAGCAAAGGGGTTTGATAAATTGAGCTGCTCATCTCTCCTCTTCCTCCCCAACCTCCCCTCCTCCCTCCCTCCTTCCTTCTCTCTCTCCCCTCCCCTCTCTCACCATTTGTCCCTCTCTCTCATCCCCCTTTTTTCCTCATGTCCTGCTCTCTTTTATGCAATAAACATCTCATTACATTGTCCCACTTTTAATTGTATTTTTTCAATGTCAGTGGTTTTCCTGTTTTGCGTCGGAAGTCTTGCTGCGTGTTTTGTTTACACCATTGCATGTTCACGGGAACACACACACACACACACACACACACACACACACACACACACACACACAGAGTTTTGTGTCTAAGCCTGCAGGAAGCCCCGTGGTACATGCAGACTTATTCTCACTCAGCCCCAGTCCCTTATTTAGGGCCTCCATGCTACCCAGCTCCACTCCACCTGCATTTAGATTAAGTAATATGTGTTAATTATTCATATTTCTTGTTTTATTAGACCACTTAACTGCAATTTTATTCCCTCAGTTTGTCAGTAGGCGCTCTATACACCTATTGCCAAAACAGAAGAGAGCAACTTCATCAACAGAAATATGCAACGGACACACAAAATGTATTCATGAGGTTTTTTTTTTTTCCCTCCACTGTGTGGACGCTGGGGGCTGGAATGAAGACTGTGTCTCTATTCAATTATCACACTCAGTCACATGCACGCACACACACATACATACACGTACACACACGTGGAGGCGTTAAGCAGTGTGCACTCATTAAACACTCTCATTATACACAGGAGGAGATCCCTGCAGGTGCAGTTTACCAGAGTTTAGTTCGTTTCCTGCTCCTCCTCCTCCTCCACCTCCTCTTCCTCCTCTTTTACATCTCTTTCTCTCTTCTTACAGCATTATTTACCTTTCAAACCCAGAGCTTCAAACCTCACCGAGTGCGTTTATTGTGTGTCTGACCCCCTCGATTTACAGAAAGACACACGTCACACGTTCTTGTCAACCACCTGCAGGTGTATATTAACATTTGTGAACGAGGTGAAAACCTGAACAAGGCAACATCAGATCTTTATCAACACTTAGTTATTCAGTTTGGCTACTTTTCGAGCTGATGCTACCTCATTTGAAGGCCGTTTCCCCCTGCTAGAAACTTGATTATTCACTATGATTCATATGCTAAAGTGAGAGTGTCTGAATGGCTTTTTTTGAACTGTATTATTTTAGCTGGCTGAATGTTTCTTTGTGCTAAACCTCTCATTTTCTCCACATGCTCATAGGCTTTCATACCTTTTTTTTCTGATTGACATGCGCACAAAAAAGCCCTTTATACCTGACCCATTACAACTTCAGATGAGCCTGTTCATAGAGCGTTAGGCCGTGCTCTGCGTGTGTGTGTATGTGAGTGTACATTTGAGGATGTAATAATAAGGAGCATGAGAGAGAGAGAGAGAGAGAGAGAGAGAGTGCTCTCGGCTGGTGGTGCTGTTCAAATAGTTTCGCTGGACTGTGGCTACCTGAGCACAGATAGTTCTATTGTCTGTGCCCCGGCTAAACCCTGCAACCCCCAAATTTCTCTTTTATGTTCCATAATCTCAGTGACAGCTTCGTGCCTCCTGAGGAGAGCACATTTTGATGGGCTCTACTGCAACGAAATAGACATTTAGAAAGTTTCAAAAGTATTGAGTTGAAATGAGCATGAATAGATTATATAGATACTTTCTGAACCTATGAAAGAAAGAAGCGAATGATTGACAGTGAAATCACTTTTTTTTATTTGCAGGTTACTGCTCTGCATTACTCCTCTTCATTTCCTTTTGAGCTCCAAAAGAAGATTTGTGAAAGCACGGGTGCCTGTAAAAACTGCCATAGTTAAAAATTTAGTCCATGCCATATGCTTTAATTAATTTACACTAATTCATTCACCGTTTTTTTTTTTTTTTCTTCCTCTGCAAAGTGAAGTAATAATCCATTTGTCTCTGTTGCGCTGCACTGCAGTCCTTCTGACCTACTTTTCCTTTTCTTTTTCCGCTCCCTGCTGCCATCTTCTTTCTTCAGCAATGATGGAATAAGTTTGGCATTGTTTTTGCCCACTGGCCTTTCCTTCACCAGGTCTGTAAAACTGTACCCAGCTTCCTGGGTGTGTCTGTTACTTTGTGTGTTTGCACTTGTGTCTATTTAACCTAGCTTTCGGCCTAAAAAACAAGCCTCCACTGGAAATAAGCCGCCTGTTTTATTGGGTCAACCAAAGACTTAATGAAGTGGGTATTTTAAGAACAAACATTTTTGGCTTCATCTAAAAACAAGTATTGTATTTTTCAATGAACAGTGTCACTTTAATTTCTAAAGTGGCATTAAAATCACACAATTTCCACCTAGATTTACAAGTGTATGCTTCAATCTGTTGAAAGCTGATTTTTTTGTCCTTGTTTTCCTGTGAAACTTACACATGATTACATACCGGTGCATAAGGGCAGGCTTCCTCACACCCTCAAGTGTACAAGAAGTCAGTTACCTTTTGTTAAGAAAGTAAAGAAAGAGCCTGATGTTGCATTCAGTCTCACGTCTCTCTCTTTCTTTTTTTCCCTGTCAGTTTGTCAAATCCACCCTCTCCCCGAGCTTGTTGTCACCTATAACTCATTCCTCACCTCACCTGTCTCCCCCTCCTCGTCTTTGTATCATCTAATTCAGCAAAACTGGATCGAAACTTCTCTTCTGGAAGGCTCAGGATGTCAGATGGCATAAAACCCCCGTTCCACAAAAGCTAAACCCCCCCAAAACCTTTAGGTTCAAAGAGACAGACGCACTTCACATGACGCAACCATTTTACATTGATTCCCCTCAATTCTCACTTGCATTCAGCTGTTTTTGTTCAGTGAGAGATAACATTCATGGGGGTGTTAATATGTGTGTGTGTGTGTGTGTGTGTGTGTGTCAGAGTGTTTGCAGAGAGATGGAAGTTGAGGAGGCAGCATCCCACAAGGGTTTGGATTCTTAAATATGCCTCACTGTCTTTTGTTAAACATGATGCAATAGTGATGCAGCGCTGACTCTGTGTGCGTGTGTGTGTGTGTGTGCATTTGTGTGTGTGTGTGTGTGTGTGTGTGTGTGTGTATGTGTGTGTGTTCCAGCCAGTGTAAATGTATATGTGTGTGTGTGTGAATGAGTAAGTCGCTTTCAGTCTGATCTGATCTGAATCTGTGTTTAAGGCTGTTTTTCAACCTGCAGGAAATTATAGGTTGAGGGAAACCCCTCCCCTCCAAACCCTACCACCTCGCTCTGCTTTTGTGTGTGTGTGTGTGTGTGTGTGTGTGTGTGTGTGTGTGTGTGTGTGTGTATGTGTGTGTGTATGTGTGTGTGTTCCAGCCAGTGTACATGTATATGTGTATTTGTGTGTGAGTGGCAGGGCTGCTATCTGTGCCATCACACGTGGATGTGTGTGTTAATAGAGAATGCCCCATGCTGCCACTGCCTTTGTTTGCCAAGGACATACATATGCATGAAGCCTATGTGTGTGTGTGTGTGTGTGTATGTGTAGTATGGGGGGGTTACTAATTACTAGATTTCTATCATGAATATGTATGGCCGCATCCTTTATTATGGGATTGGCTTAAACACATCACACAGACGGACGAGTGGCAGAGAGAGGGAGAGCGGGGGTGAGGGCTCGAGAGGGGAAACGCCTCTTTAGAGAATAACAACAAAAAAAAAAAAAGAAAAAAGGAAGGAAGAGGGACGTTTGTGCTGCCAGCGATTTGGACCTTCAACCTCCTATGTGTGTTTTATAAAGCAAAACATTCAATTCAGGTGTTTTGTGAAATTTTATTTGACAAAAGAAATGTCAGAAAAGTGGACATTTTTTCATATTAAGAAGTGATCATTCCACTCAATATGTTAACAGTCCATACAAAGAATATGGCCTGTTTTATTTCAAAAACACTCTTTGAGTGTGAGGTTATGTTTGATGGGATCATGGCGTCCTTGGTTGAGTATTTCTATGTATTTGCTCTGCCAAGATGTGCGTTTTTAAGTAGTTATTCAAACTGTGTCAGTTACTATATAAGAATCAAATGTTACTATGACTTGTTTTTAATATGTTTAACATTAAATAGAACTGTAAACACATTTTCATGATGCAGTAAATCAACAGTTTCTGTACTATGATGTACTATACAGAATTTCATTCAAGAATGGCCTTAAGTAAAAGAGAGTCAATGCAAAATATTTGTGTCCTTCTGTGTAGTATATTTATTGTATATTATAATTCATGAATTAACATGTAATCCATCCATCCGTCCATTATCTGGACCGCTTATCCCATTTGGGGTCAATGGTGGACTGGAGCCTATCCCAGCCTGCTTCGGGCTGAAGGCAGGGTACACCCTGGACAGGTCGCCAACCAATCACAGGGCTAACACAGAGAGAGAGACAACCATTCACACCCACACACACACCTACGGGCAATTTAGAGTGATCAATTAACCTGGTGAGCACGCATGCACGGGGGGTACATGCAAACTCCACACAGATAGGCACCTGCCCAGCCGGGGATTCAAACCAGGAACCTTCTAGCTGTGATGCAACAGCGCTACCCACTGCATCACCATGCAGCCTAACATGTAATCAAGATTTTAATGTTGCAGTTTGTCAAAGGACAGCTATTTTCCACACCTCTGTTCTTATATGCTTCGAGGCAGTTCTCAGTCACCAAACAGACAAAGAGGAGGTCTGATCCTGACCCAAAACAGCCTTGTGTTTACTTGCCAAAGTAGTTCTAGCATTAGTAATGTGATTGATAATGTGATTAATCCCAAATTTACATGCAGAGATAAGATAGATAGATCTTTATTTGTCCTTAATAAGGATATTTGTTGCCACCTTCTGTACAGCCCAGAGGAAGATTTTACTGCTCAAGGCTTTCTCTGGAGGCAAAACTGAGATTCTCACTTTAGTCTCATTCAAGTTTCAAATTGTTCTCATTGGTTTCTCATTAGTTTCTCCTAAAATTCACTAGGAGAAATAGTTGAGACCATGACATGAGTCTTATTTGAGACTTAAATGAGAGATCTCATTAATGGCTCATTTTCTTCTCTTTTTTAAAATATATTTTTGGCCTTTTTGCCTTTATTTGACAGGACAGCTGAAGAGAGACAGGAAATGTGGGGAGTAGTGAGCAGGGGGAAGACATGCAGGAAATGGTTGTCTGGCCGGGAATCAAACCGGAGACCCCTGCTACAAGGACTGTAGCCTCTGTATATGGGGCGCTTAGACCGCTAGGCCACCAGTGCCCAAAAAAATCCACCCCTTTAATTGTAATAATCTGGCTAAATCTGGTCGGCCCTTTTGTGGCCCATATTTTAAATAAATGGTCGGTCATACCTGGTATGAAATCTCTATCTTTTGCAATTTCTCTCAAATCCACTAAATCTTTGTGAAGTTGTTTTGTTCCAAACAGACTTGTAAAGGAAGGACCATATTGTGAAGTCAAAGAAGAGATCATTTCACATCTAAATAGCTGATCTTTCAAGTGGTTCAAATGTTTTAATGAGAATTGTAAGTTTGTGGACAATTTCATTGAAATCTTAATTTTGCAGGGCACTACAAATGTTCATGAAAAGATGAGCTCAGGCTCTTTCTTTGCTCCATCTGAGCTCAACTTGAGACACAAAAACTGAGTCTGACAAAAACAAATGGATGAGGTTAGATTGAGACAGTTGAGAGAGCTCACTGATTTCTCCACCTGAGCTCAAAAGGAGTCACAACACTTGAGAAATACCTGAGAATCATTTCAGATTTGGACCAGATCTCCTTTTGAACTGAAAGGGAGACTAAGCTGAGACTTTTTGAAACTTTTTTCAGGAGGCAAGAATGAGAAACAGGAGACATAAGCTATAGTCTCATTTTGCTTTCAAACAGATCTCATTGTTGTCTAGGAGACATAAATGAAACACTTTTGAGATCTCCTCTCTAAATTTATTTTCCATGGGAGGAATACATGTATAAGATTCAAAGATTCAAGATTCAAAGGTTTTTATTGTCAATTTTCACTGTATATACGAGACATACAGAAAAAAACGAGATGCTGTTTCTCTCTTCCAGCTTTTAAATATCTAAAATTTAAATATAAAATACAATAAAATATAATAAAATACAGTTTTATAAAAAGAGCCTATGTACACTGTGCTGGTAGTGCAGTGACAGTTTAAAAATGGACAATGAAAATGAAAATAGATAACAGTGCAAATGATATTAAGGTGCAGACACACAATAAACAATAAACATCCACCCAGCCTCACAGCAATGGTGCACCGTTCCCTCCGGATTACTTGGAAGGGCTTCATATAAGTCAAATGTCTTAATTAGTTCAATCAGACATCATACAAACTTTCCTCCTCTGTCAAAAGTCCATGTGATTTCTATTTGAGTGGCTTTGGCACCAGAGATTCATCTGGAGCATTCATAGTGTGTGAGAGGGTTTATCGTGACCTCAGTGTGGCCTTATTTTATTTTTTGCCCAAGAAGTCAGCTGTTATGATTAAACCCTTAATAATGAATCCATCTTTTAGGTTATCATATGTAATCTTATTGTTGTTGTTATATCTTTGGGCAGTTTTGCCTCCATTGAAAGGACAGCTGAAGAGAGACAGGAAATGTGGGGAGCAGAGAGTGAGGGAAAAGACATGCAGGAAGGGTTGTGTCTGGAATTGAACCCCTGACCGCTCCAATGAGGACAGCAGCTCTCCTGGGTATGGGGCTTGCGCCTAAACCACCAGGCCAACCAGTGCCCAGTTATTATGTAATCTTCTACCTGTACAATAAAGAGTTTAATATTCAAATGAGCTTTTAAAAAGTCTTAAGGTACATCTTTAGAGGTATAAAGGAGTCTCAAAAGTTGAAACTGAAGTTTAAGTAAGTTTGAAGTGTTTTTATAGTATTTGGCTGAATACACTCTCCACTTCTACTACTCTTATATCATTTTTAGATAGTACATTCATTCACTTCCTTTCATCTGTTTGGTGCTCGAACCTGTAGCAGTTCTAACTAAAGCTTTCCATCTCTGTGTTAAGTGTGTTTGAGCACTATGCCACTTCATCTCTGTCTCTTTTTTTTTTTCTTCCTCCGGTTGCCTCCCCTCTGCTCAGCTCTTCTCCCTCTCTTTCACACACAATGCACAAACGGTCCCAATTTAAACTTACACTCATACGATCTGACATGTATACAAAATACCAGGCATTAAGTATTTTTCAGGCTTGTATTGTTTTTCCACATGGACAAACTCAATTACACCAGCCGTGTCTTTTGTTGTGGAAATCTTTCCACGTGAGAGGTGGAAGACAAAAAATGAAAGAGCAGAGGAAGTCATGAGAGATGTAAACAAAACACACGGAAGGAGTTTGGGACTAATGACAGAACTCATGATATGTAAACACTAATGCATTACTTGGAGTCTTTTTCTGTGATTGGAAATGTTTTTATTTTCATTTTCTGACAACAAGCAACTCCAGGCTGAAGTGTGACAGATATAAAAGAGTTCACACCTTTACATTAGATGTGCACAATAAATTGCAATTGTCTGGATTTCATCCTATAGATAATACAAATGTTATTCCTATTTTTAGTGAACAAGCAGTGCTTTCTCACTCAGCATATGGACGTATCATCAATTGGATGAAGGCCTGAATTTACCAGCCATGCTTTTACATATTCTATGCAGGTGGATGAAGTTTAAGTTATCCATCAGCTACCATCAGATTAATAAGTGCCAATTCAGGGGGGATAATACTGCTAATGGGATTATGTAGTGAATTTTTACAATCACAGGTAAAGCTTGAAGAACAGCAGACAGATTTAAAAGCTCTGAGTAAATATCTTATATTACAGTTGCATTGATCAGTCAACATTATTTACAAAATGAGTTGCTGACAAATGTATTTGTCAGTAATGAGTTGCTCATCACATGTTTCTCATTCTGTTAGCAGACATAGCGCTGTTTTCTGGAGCTGAGTTGCTGAGAGTCGAGCCATCTTGCCATCTTTACTAACTCAGTTGAGAGTTGCGCTCGCTAACGAGCAACCAGGAATTAAAGCAAGGGTTGGTAATCACAGAAAACTAGCATGAGTTCTTCAATGCCCCCGCGACCATATGATGGTGACTGATTCAAAACCGGTCCTCACCAAAACATTCTCATAGTGAAAGTTAAAAACACAAACAAACATGGCTGCTGTTAGCACTCACAACTGTCATGCTAGCATTATCCAGTTGTACTGGTGACACGATATCAGGAGAAAAGTTATAACACATATAATACTGTAACAGCTCTACTGTTAGTTAAACGTGTTCAGTGTAGATGTTCTTAATTCCTACAGTGTTGACGGTCAGTGAAGGCATCAGGAGAGGTGTAGAGTGTGCGAGCAGGAGAGAGGAGAGACAAGAGAAGAAGTTCCTCATTCATTCAAACATTGATTGTTGCTTTGTTGGTTGGCGTGATCACGGCCGACAGTGACCGGTTATTAAAGATCAACGTGTTCATGAATCGGCTCGTCATCCCTGCAGCACATATACATTTTCTGTAGGACTTACTAAATGTCATTAATTCTTTTGCTTGTCAGAGCCCCCGTGGTGAGAGCTTTTTAGACTCTGATCCGGACTACAGTCCTGAGCAAAGCACCTCATCGGGTCAGAGGGGACAGGCCTGAGGTCGAGCGAGAGGGGCAGTCAGTAGAGTCAGGGGAAGCAGAAGCAGGAGATGGGGAGTGAACGCTGAGGAAATGTACGCGCAGGAGGCGGGCAGAACGGCAGGACAGGATTTGATTGGTTTAAAATTTTGGACCCCAAAAACAGTGATTGGTTGGTGTTTTCCCAGGTTTACTCCGGCTGTAGATAGCAGCTTTTTTTCACTCTTTTTTAAGAACACATTATGTATTGATTACCATCAGGACATAAAGATCATTTTAACCAGTATAACAAAAAGTGTATCTAAATCTGACTACCAACCCCAGCTTTAAGCTAATATCAAGCTCATATTTGAGCTGTACTAGCTTAGAATCAATGTTTAGCTAAAGTTTTGAAGTTAGCAGTTACTCTGGCTTTGAGCACCAACAATGTTTTTATACTGATGCTACTTGCTGCTCCTTTCTAAGTGGTTGCTTATTACCCTACATGTCATAACTAGCATCTAAACTAATGGCTTACATTGATGCTAGGCTAATAAAATCGAAATTAATTTAACATGGCTGCTGTTACTGGAGTTGCGAGCTGGCTGTGTATGCATGTAATTCTTCAATCCTATTATAAGACAAACAACACATTACAATGGGATGAATAGCAACCATTGGTGGGGGGACAGACGGGGATTTTAAAACATTCTTAGATATAGTTTTTGTAACACAGATTCTGTGAGAGAGGGATTCTTGTGTTTTCTGTATTGGAGCAGATTTTTAATAGCCTTGACAGCTTTACCTCTGAAGCTTTGTTACAACAATTAAAACTGCTTTTAGTTTTCATCTGGATGTATTCATGTACTAATGTTCACATTTGGTTGATCTGTTGATGACCTTGATTTTATTCCCAACCCCAGCTTTAAGCAAAACAGCAAAAAAAAGCATCGGCCATTGCAACACGATGGGGGTGGTAATGTCTGGGAGCAGTTCACCCTCAACCCTGCAAAGAAAAGTAACGCATCCCAAATTTGTAAAGATGACCGCACTTATCATGGTAGCACGTCGGTAATGTGACGAACATTCGAAGAGAAGGTCAACTGTCATCATCTCCTTTTTTCCCTCCTATACTTTTGTGCAACAGTGAAGCAAAGTCTTATCGTGTCACTATAGTAACTATACTGTAGATTAAAACAATTAGATCTAATGATATTTAAAGCGAAGACAAACGTGGCTTAAATTAAGTTTAACGTCTTGTTAATGCTGGTTACAGCTGATGGTTAAATAATAGCCCTTAAGTCAGGGGTGTCAAACATGCGGCTCGTGGGCCAAAACCGGCCCGCTAGAAGTTCCAATCCGGCCCGCGGAACAACTTTGCAAAGTGAAAAAACTACAGAGAAGACATTAACTGCATTTTTTCAATAAAAGTAACTACTATTTCAGATTTGTTTGCTGGGGGTCGCATAAAATCATAGCGCTGATGGAGCGCACCTGAACAGCGCTCCGGGACTTTTTTTCTCAAAGCACTATAAGATGATCCAATTAGCACTAAAGTTTACATATATGTAAACTTATTACAGCAGGAACAGTGGATCCACAATCTTCAAAAGAAACCAAGAATTATACGCGTGCTTACCATACATGTGCATGCCTTACAGGTGCACTCAGTCACTACTAACACTAGCACTATCCCTTCATACAACACTGTCCAGCAAGCAGACTGTTCATGTTTGAGCTGAGGGGTCCAAAATAGTCAACTTTACCTTACTATTATAGTCTCTCTGTTCTTTTGCAGTAAACATTACACACTGTGTGTCAGTTGAATGGCTAACCTGTGTGTTTGGTGTGTTTGCAGCAGGTTTCAGGGCTTCAAGAGTAAAATATTTGGCCCCACTATGAGACTCATCATGGCAAAAACTACAACAGTTGTTTCTGTAGAAAGGTAGTTCATTAAATGTGAACATTTTCCGAATGTTCTTGTACTTTTTTTGCACTAAAACAAAGGGAAAAATGTAGAGTTGTCATTATTTATAGGTTATTATGTTTTGATTTTACTGGTCCGGCCCACTTCAGGTCAACTTGGACTGTATGTGGCCCCTGAACTGAAATGAGTTTGACACCCCTGCCTTAAGTTATTGTGCAGTACATTATCTGAATAGCTGATTCATCATTTCAGTAATCGATGTCTTGTTGACTACCAAATTAGTCGTTAATTGAATCCTTGGCTAACATACAGTCAATTATACTTTCTTTATTTCATGGACCTTATATTGTAATCACAATATTGAACAATGCAGTGTCATACCACATGTTTTCCTCATATCATTGAGGCCTGCTGTACATGGAATGATAAAAAAAAGCTATTGGGACATGACAAGCAGAGAAAGAAAGTATTGAGACCAAGTGGCAACCTCCAGCTGCAAGAATTGAAGCCAATGTGGAAGTGTTAAAAACTGCAGTTCATCAAGGATCCACTTGAGGCTAGCTCCAGAAGTACCAGAAACCACATACACACCCATTCAAAAAAGACGATCTACAGCAGAAATAAACATGTTTACAGCCTGGTACAAAAGTCGAGTGTAGTCTGGATAGATCATTTCTTGATCGCCTCTCACTGTGAGGGGGGTGAATTTTTTCTAACGTGGCAATTTAGAAGATATTAAGATTACGAGTTTTCCATTATGAAAGGCACAGCTGACTTGATTGACAGGCGGGAACACTGTAGCTGTTGGCTAGGAGGCTCAAACTCCGCCTCTTAAAATCACACTCCACACTCCAATGGGGAAGTGCTGAAAACTGCAGTTCATCGAGGATAAGATAAGATACTCCTTTAAAAATTGATGGAGTTACAGCAGCAAACAAGAAGGTGTACAGTACAAGAATTTCAACAAGAATATATATAGAAAAGAAATGTTCATCAAAGACGACAGCTTGGCCATAATTCTCCTGTCAGCCACCACATCCACAGGGTCCAGGACTGAGCTGGCCTTCTTCACCAGTTAGTTCAGTCTTGCTCTCCTGTATCCTGTCCGTCCACAGCAGGTGAAATCCTTCCAATGTGGCGTTCGTGTCCTGTGTTAGCTCTGTTAGCATGATGCTACTCTGGTGCTGGGTTAGCTCGTCCACCTTATCGTAGATAGATCTTACATTCAGGTCTGACAGGACAGGTCGATGTCGTCTTTTCTTAGCTTGCACCTCAGTACCAGCACGTCGCCCCCACCTCCTTCTCCTCAGCTCGCAGGGAACATCAGGCCTAGCATCATTTAGCATCAACATGCTACTGGCTGCTAACAGCTGATCTCTTATGTAAACAGTATTACCAAGGTTACACGCAGGATCTCCGGACACACACAGGAACAAAAATAGTAAAAGCACCACTGCAAACGTAGCCAGTTTGGCCAACAAGCAGCCACTCGAGCGGCGCTAAGGATCCGCTTGAGACTGGCTCTGGAAGTACCGGAAGTCACGTACACATGAATGGGGAAAAGACGATCTTTACAGCAGAAATAAACATGTTTACAGCCTGGTACAAAAGACGAGTGTAGTCTGGATAGCTCATTTCTTGTTCGGCTCTCACTGTGAGGGGGGTGAATTTTTTCTAACATGGCAATTTAGAAGATATTGAGATTACGAGTCTTCCAATGAGAGGCACAGCTGACTGCAGGAACACTGTAGCTGTTGGCTAGGAGGCTCAAACTCCGCCTCTTTACGTCACACTGGCTCCACAGAAGCAATATGGCTGCCGCCGCTGATTGGCCTCAAAACAGCTCTTCAGAAACAGATGGGTGATGTCACAGATACTACATCCATATTTCATACAGTCTATGGTTGGGACACATGGGATGACACCTAGCATTGATCAGCTAAGAAAAATGAGTCACATGGTCCTTGGGCTCCTGCCACTCCAACACCTCAGCCTGTAACGTTGGAAAGGTAACAATCCCATTTCAAAATGAGACATTTCACTTCTTACATGACCATGAGTTTACCTCAATGGTTATACAACTTATATAAGATCTTGGGAGGGATCACTTTGACTCATACTGTCGCAGTGGACTCTCTGGACCCATATTTCCCCCTTGATAACCACTGTTATCAAACTAACATTCAGCACCCATGTTTCCTATTTTAGCTGCCCCAAGATGGAAAAAGACCATCACGTATAAAATGAATGAAATCTTTCTCTTACTTTCTGTGTTTTTCTCCACCTGCCTTCCACTCACCCCAACACCTTAAAAAAACCCACACAATCAGAAGACTATGAAAACTGCTATCTCCCCTTCTCTTCCCGCCCCTCCCTGCTTCTCCCCCCACTTGGTTCTATATCCTAGTCTGGATAGCTAATTTCTCGATCGGCTCTCACTGTGAGGGGGGTGAATTTTTGTTAACGTGGCAATTTAGAAGATATTGAGATTACAAGTCTTCCAATGAGAGGCACAGCTGACTGCAGGAACACTGCAGCTGTTGGCTAGGAGGCTCAAACTCCGCCTCTTTACGTCACACTGGCTCCACAGAAGCAATATGGCTGCCGCCGCCGATTGGCCTCAAAACAGCTCTTCAGAAACAGATGGGTGATGTCACAGATACTACATCCATATTTTATACAGTCTATGGGTTCAACATTTCCAATATGGCTGCCGCCGCCGAATGGCCTCAAAACAGCTCTTCAGAAACAGATGGGCGACGTCACAGATACTACTTCCATTATTTATACAGTCTATGGTTGGGACACATGGAATGACACCTAGCATTGATCAGCTAAGAAAAATGAGACACATGGTCCTTGGGCTCCTGCCACTCCAACACCTCAGCCTGTAACGTTGGAAAGGTAACAATCCCATTTCAAACTGAGACATTTCACTTCTTACATGACCATGAGTTTACCTCAATGGTTATACAACTTATATAAGATCTTGGGAGGGATCACTTTGACTCATACTGTCGCAGTGGACTCTCTGGACCCATATTTCCCCCTTGATAACCACTGTTATCAAACTAACATTCAGCACCCATGTTTCCTATTTTAGCTGCCCCAAGATGGAAAAAGACCATCACGTATAAAATGAATGAAATCTTTCTCTTACTTTCTGTGTTTTTCTCCACCTGCCTTCCACTCACCCCAACACCTTAAAAAAACCCACACAATCAGAAGACTATGAAAACTGCTATCTCCCCTTCTCTTCCCGCCCCTCCCTGCTTCTCCCCCCACTTGGTTCTATATCCTAGTCTGGATAGCTAATTTCTCGATCGGCTCTCACTGTGAGGGGGGTGAATTTTTGTTAACGTGGCAATTTAGAAGATATTGAGATTACAAGTCTTCCAATGAGAGGCACAGCTGACTGCAGGAACACTGCAGCTGTTGGCTAGGAGGCTCAAACTCCGCCTCTTTACGTCACACTGGCTCCACAGAAGCAATATGGCTGCCGCCGCCGATTGGCCTCAAAACAGCTCTTCAGAAACAGATGGGTGATGTCACAGATACTACATCCATATTTTATACAGTCTATGGGTTCAACATTTCCAATATGGCTGCCGCCGCCGAATGGCCTCAAAACAGCTCTTCAGAAACAGATGGGCGACGTCACAGATACTACTTCCATTATTTATACAGTCTATGGTTGGGACACATGGAATGACACCTAGCATTGATCAGCTAAGAAAAATGAGACACATGGTCCTTGGGCTCCTGCCACTCCAACACCTCAGCCTGTAACGTTGGAAAGGTAACAATCCCATTTCAAACTGAGACATTTCACTTCTTACATGACCATGAGTTTACCTCAATGGTTATACCAGTTATATAAGATCTAGGGAGGGATCACTTTGACTCATACTGTCGCAGTGGACTCTCTGGACCCCTATTTCCCCCTTGATAACCACTGTTATCAAACTAACATTCAGCACCCATGTTTCCTATTTTAGCTGCCCCAAGATGGAAAAAGACCATCACGTATAAAATGAATGAAATCTTTCTCTTACTTTCTGTGTTTTTCTCCACCTGCCCTCCACTCACCCCAACACCTTAAAAAAAACCACACACAATCAGAAGACTATGAAAACTGCTATCTCCCCTTCTCTTCCCGCCCCTCCCTGCTTCTCCCCCCCACTTGGTTCTATATCCTAGTCTGGATAGCTAATTTCTCGATCGGCTCTCACTGTGAGGGGGGTGAATTTTTTCTAACATGGCAATTTAGAAGATATTGAGATTACGAGTTTTCCAATGAGAGGCACAGCTGACTGCAGGAACACTGTAGCTGTTGGCTAGGAGGCTCAAACTCCGCCTCTTTACGTCACACTGGCTCCACAGAAGCAATATGGCTGCCGCCGCCGATTGGCCTCAAAACAGCTCTTCAGAAACAGATGGGTGACGTCCCAGATACTACATCCATATTTCATACAGTCTATGGTTGGGACACATGGAATGACACCTAGCATTGATCAGCCAAGAAAAATGAGTCACATGGTCCTTGGGCTCCTGCCACTCCAACACCTCAGCCTGTAACGTTGGAAAGGTAACAATCCCATTTCAAACTGAGACATTTCACTTCTTACATGACCATGAGTTTACCTCAATGGTTATACAACTTATATAAGATCTAGGGAGGGATCACTTTGACTCATACTGTCACTGTGGACTCTCTGGACCCCTATTTCCCCCTTGATAACCACTGTTATCAAACTAACATTCAGCACCCATGTTTCCTATTTTAGCTGCCCCAAGATGGAAGAAGACCATCACGTATAAAATGAATGAAATCTTTCTCTTACTTTCTGTGTTTTTCTCCACCTGCCTTCCGCTCACCCCAACACCTTAAAAAAAAAAACACAATCAGAAGACTATGAAAACTGCTATCTCCCCCTCTCTTCCCGCCCCTCCCTGCCTCTCCCCCCGACTTGGTTCTATACCTCTGACAATAGTCCTGCAATCTGAGCACAGCGAGGGGAAATAAAGGAGCAGGACAGGTTTTAAAGAAGAGAGAATGTCAACTGTCAGTCTGGTGTGTGACGTCGGAATCAGTGTTCGCCATCAAACTTGTATCCAGAGAGAGATGAGAAAGAGAAAAGGGGACGGTGGAAAAAAAAAAAAAAAGGTTATGTGTCTTTAGACGAACTGTAAAAGTAACTAAAGGGTAGAGGGGGGGGGGGGGAAATGGCAGCATGAGTGCATGCTAGGTAAAGAGGTTGGTCATCCCTCGTTTGTAGGGCTTGATTTGTTATTTTATTCCAAAGCTGCTCTCAGCATCTCTCCACCTCGTGCAGAGCCCGCTGTGACTGGTTTGGAGTGTTTGAGAGGGCACGCTCTTTTTTTGCACAGGAGCAGCACAGGCGGGAGATAGCAAAAGGAGAGAGAAAGAGTATGAGAACCGGGCGATCAGGGCCGCCGGTGTTTGCGAGCGTTAACACAGACATCACAAGTTCCCTGGCGAGAGAGGGCAGCGGGGTGCAGCAGGGCATTGAGCTGGAGAGAAAGAGAGGTTGCAGAAGAGGAGGAAAAAGAGGAGAGGAGGAAGAGAGGCGGTTGTGTTTGAAGAGAGTTGTTGAGATAAATCAGTATGTTTACGTTCTGGAGGAACAAAGTGTTCAGTTGGCAGAAGAGCACTCGACTGTCCGTTTCCCCCCTTGGACTGTTTTTACCCTATTCTTGTGTGTGTGTGTGTGTGTGTGTGTGTGTGTTAGTAGCAGTGTAGTGTCCAGTTCTTTTGACATTGAAGTATGAATCAAGTCAGGGAATCTTCTACTTGCAGACAGTGCTGTGACATTCTTGTTTATTTAAGTACAGGTAGATGTTGGTGTGTGTGTGCCCCAGAGGGAGATGCATAAAAATAAAAAAACCCTCCATGTACTGTTGAGATTAAAGAGAAAGAATATTTACTGTATATTCTGAAGCTTTGTTGATAGCCTGGTGTAAAATTCAAGAGGTCCTTGTGCGTTCTGCTACAGTCAAACACCTGTGTATGTTATATAAAAGCACACTTTAAACACTCTTGATGTAAATCTACGCTAAATAGTGAAGCTTTGGTAGTTCTGAGCAGGTTTGGAACAAAGAGACTCTTTCAGTTCTTCCCAAGCTGGCATTGAATATTTTCTTAGATTTCTTTTTCGTGTTTAATAGTTTCTATTTAAAATCCTAATTGAGCTAGTTTCAAACTCTTTTTATTTGAACAGGAAATTACATTTTTGATGATACCCTTTACTATTTTTGAAAGCAGGACAATGAAGGATACAGAAATGTTACAGACTGTCTTGTGCAAGACTTTAATTTTATGAAATTAAGTTTTACACTCCCCGTAATTATAACCCTTCGTTTTTGTCTTTTTGGAGCAGGAAAATGAAAAACTAATCGGTACATTTTCCTGAGACTTGATGGAAATTTCTTTTTTTTTTATCAACCCATTACAATGTTGGACCAGAATGGGATCTGAATCAAAAAACAGCTACAATATCTAAAAAAGTTGATAATCAGTGTCTTAATATTAACAACCACGGCTCAAGAACATGCAGTTAATAACTCATACAGCTAATACTGTGCTTGCTGACTCTCATATCACACTGGACTTCTCAATCATTGCCCTAGTTTGCTCTATTTTTATACCTTTGACTTTGCCATACAAACACTGAGTAAATGCATTGAACGAATCAATGACTGGACGAGACAGAACTTTCTTCAGCTTAACAAAGAAAAAACTGAAATGATTGTTTTTGGAGGAAGAAAGGTTAAAGGTTACTGCTCAGCTCCAATCTGCACAGATGAAATGTTCAAACCAAGCCAGAAACCTTGGTGTAGTCTTAGACTCAGACCTTAATTTCAGCAGCTACATTAAGACAATTACAAAGTCAGCCTACTATCACCTTAAGAATGTATATCAAGGATTAAAGGACTTATGTCTCAGCAGGATGCAGAAAAACTTGTCCATGCATTTATCTTTAGCAGACTAGACTACTGTAACGGGGTCTTTACAGGACTCCCTAAAAAGTCCATCAGACGCCTGCAGCTCATACAGAATGCTGCTGCTCGAGTCCTAACAAGGACCAAAAAAGTAGACCACATCACTCCAGTTCTTAGATCTCTACACTGGCTTCCTGTCTGTCAGAGAATAGACTTTAAAATCCTGCTGATGGTTTATAAAGCACTGAATGGTTTAGGCCAAAATTCATTGCTGAACCACCTCGACCTCTGAGGTCATGTGACTTGGCACATTCACAAATAACTACTGTATAAATCTGAATCACACTGTTCTTCATACTGTTTATGTTTGTTTTTAAATAACCTGGTGCAATTTTTAACGTGCAATAACTTACCTTATCTATTTATCAGATAGAAGTGTACATAGTGTGTATATATCTGTAATAGTTGCCATATTTTATTTTATTTTTACTTTATTTTATTCTATTTTGTTTTATTTTATTCTATTATATATTACCCTTGTCATTGCTATTGTTACTGTTATTATATTTTTTAACTATGTTAGTACATTGTTGTATTCCCCTGTCCCGTGTTGTAAGCTGCTGTAACAAAAGAATTTCCCCCAACAAATAAGGTATATCTTATCTATCTTATCTTATCTTATCAGGTACTGGTCTGCTTTCAGTCCCAGGACTCAGAACGAAACATGGTGAAGCAGCGTTTAGTCATTATGCACCACATATCTGGAACACACTCCCTGAAAGCTGGAGGTCTGCTCCAACTCTCACCTCTTTTAAATCAAAGATTAAGACTTTTTTATTTTCCACTGCCTTCCTATCTTAGCTCATTTTAACTCACTTTAAATTACAATTTTAATATAATTTTTAATATATTCTAATTTTCCTTTTCTTTTCTGTTTGATTATAGTTGTCATTTTTAATTGTGTTCTTTTATGCTTGTCTGAATGTTTCCAATTCTTTTAATGTTTTAATGTAAAGCACATTGAGTTGCCCTTGTGTATGAAATGCGCTATACAAATAAAGCTGCCTTGCTTTGCCTGAGGGAGCATTTTGACCTCTGAACAACATAATGACAAACCTATTCACAACATTTTGTACTAATATAAGTAGGCCACGCAGGACAGGGACTTGAAGAGTCAAGTCAGTGATTAAAGAACTTGAGCATATCTCCTCCTGACTTAAACATGTGCGACTCTGCAAAGTGGAGCCGTGTCCAAGTAATCAAACATAAAGGCGAAAAAGGAAGCCGTCTGTGTGTATCTCTGTGATTCTCTGTATTACTTTACACTGTCTCCCATCCATTGTCCTTACACATATGGTTCTTCTATCAGTGTCCAAACTGCCCACAGCAGACAGAGACAAGGGGCGTGTGGGGTGTGTGCGAGGTGGAGGGATGGGGGGGAACTTAAGCGCTCTCGTACAAGAGAGAGGAGAGAATGATAGCCATTCTGCTTTTATTATCTCGAATGTATCAACTTAATCACAGCTTCATTCTCCCCCAGTCCTCCCTTGGGCTCAGTGGGAGACACTGAAGGAAAATTGGAAAAGTATCGCCGGGCTGGAAGGTAGAGACGAGCGGAGATGGACAGAACAGGGGGATGGGGGTGGGGGGACGCATGAAGAAGAGTAACTACCATAAAGAGAGAGGAGAGCGACACAGAGGAGAGAGAGAGGGTAAGAGATAAACCTGTTAATTTTTCATGGCCAGCCAGTCATAATCACAGTGTTCAGTGCCCTCAGAGCCTTAAGAGTTGGCCGGTGTGACAGTGTGCATATGTATATGTGTGTGTGTGTGCATGAGGAGAGAGATGGATTGAGCTTCATTACCAAGACTTAGGGGACCCCCACCCCAACCCCTCACGCTCCCCTGCGTCCCTGCCTGACTGCCCAAAGTTATAATAGTCCCTATCATAAAGACACATTATCCTCTGATAGGAGTCAGTGCCGTCTTAAGGCTATAAAAAACACTCAAACTTCATTTATTTTGTCATATACGGACACAGATAGAACTAATGAAGTAAAGGGAAAGTGTCAGAGCAATCAAAAAGAATCCCGGGTAAAGTTTTTTAAGTCACCAATTTGAAAATTATTTGACCATTGGCGAAAAGTGAACCAAAAGATATCGAGCCGTATCACACTGTGAAGCTGACAGGCATCAAATGTACTGTCTACTCTTCCCTTTTTTTTTTTTTGCTGAATGGATATTTTGAGTGAAATTAGAGCTCAACAAAATTTCAAATGTAGGGTATAGAACACACGTGATACACCTTTATGTTCACCAATGGAAGAGGATTGAAATGACGTGAGAGCACATCGGCGTGTGAACTGAATATATAAAAATATATGGCTCTTAAAAGTTGTCCAGTTTCTCTGACATAACAAACCTGTCACTGTATAAACAACACTCTTTTAGAACATGAGCTCACTCCAGGTCACACACAAACACAGAGCAGGTTAATAATGACCATAATCACCCATCCCCAACACACACACACACACACACACACACACACACACACACACACACACACATACATACACAAACAGAGTTTGGCAGCACATGGCCATGTAAGGGGAAAACCACTGTGTGTGTTTACACTAAAACACTGCTTGTCTGAGTGGCTTTAGAGGCCAGGCAGAGCGGGCAGCCTTTTTAACAAGCCTTAGAAAAAAAACAGCAAAACACACACATACACACACACAAACACACACACACACTCTCTCTCTCATTTCCTCCTCTTTTATTTATAAAGGTTTCTCCCTCATCTCTCCTTTCCCTGATTAGATTAACTTCATCACAGCTTTAACATTCAATACACTTCCAGCCTATGATTACACATCTTCACTGCATGACACAATAAATATGACCAAAAGCTGTGTGTTGTGTTCGTCATGTCAGTGACAGTAAAACTTGTTTCCTCTCCCTTCCTCCCTCATAGTGTTCTGTGTCTTCATTACAAGCACTTGCCTCTTTTTCTTCCGCTGGAGGGAGTGTGTGTGTATGTATTTGTCAGTGCAAGTGTGTGTGTGTGTGTGTGTGTGTGTGTCTAAGTGCAGGTCAGAAAGGCAGCATTTGTTCTGTGAAGGCCTATAAACATCTGCGATCCCTTTTAAGGGATTGTTTAGATTGACGGAACGGGAAAATAAACGTTCTCAAGGAGGCCGGCGCTCTTTTACTGACAGAGAGATCTCCGCTACTAGCACAGAATGTGTGTGTGTGTGTGTGTGTGTGTGTGTGTGTGTGTGTGTGTGTGTGTGTGTGGGTTAGGTGAGTGTTTGTGTGAGCAGAGCCTAAAATGACAGCTTCTTTTTTTGGTGATCAGAAGAGCTCTTTTTTTGCGTGAACCTTCCATGACCTCACTTCTTCTTCTTCTTCTTCTTCTTCTTCTTCTTCTTCTCCTTCTTCTTCTGTTGTACCCTCCATCCTAACCCGCCCTCTACCAAGCACACAAAGAATCTCTGCAGCTCACACTTTTCCTCCTTTTTTTCGTAAAAGCATGGGTGTTGTTTTTACCCCCCCTCCCCACCACCACCAATCCAAACTCACGCTAACTCCCTCCCCTCACCAGCACAAACTTCTCCCCGTCTCCTTTCTTTTTCCTCCTTATGCCGAGGAGTTGTTGTGTCTGGATTGGGAGCAACATGTGGAATATATCAAACCGTTCTCTCTCTCTCTCTCTCTTTCTCTTTTCTCTCTCTGCTTCTCTGTCTTGCCCGGCCTCTCACTTATTCACACATACACACACACACACACTCAGATCTGGTAGCGGCGCTTGAGAAGGTCCAGCGTGAGGAAGTGGGGTGTCCGTCCAGCCGTGATTTAGGTCAGAGGGAAGCAGGGAAGGGAGGCTTCTCTGCTCTGTGTTTATTTGAAGCGGGAGCCATTACTGCTGTCTCTGGTCCGTATTTATACACAGACACAGAACAGACGCACGCTGATACAGCCGAAAAAAAGTGTGTGTTTCTGTCTGTGTGAATCTGTGTGCGAGGGTGAGACAGAAAGAGGCCTGCGTAGAATATGACTCACATTTGGAGATGTGTGGTGTGTGTGTGTGTCTGTGTACAATGCACAGTAAAAATAAACTGCTGTGATTTGTGGTCTGGGTCTAATAGAGGAAAGGCCGGCTCTTTTAGTGGGAACAGTGTGGCAGCGTAGGGCCTCAACGAGTCCTCTGGGACCTGCTGGCCTCCCTCCAGCCCTGTCCCAACATACTCGATTCACCTAATGAAAGACATCTAATCACAAGACTAGAGTAAAATAAGCAAGCAAGTCCATCTGCTGAGTCTGAGTGAAGGGTTTGCAGCAGAGTAAATAAAAGTGTGCATGTGTGTGCAGGAAGAGAGGCAGTGAGTCTGTGTGGCGTAAACTAGTCCCATGGCATCTATTGCCTGTCTGCCATTACTGCAGGGTTGCCACAGCTTGTAAAAGCCTCGTTAACACAAAGACCTGCTCACATGTTAATTGGCTAATTGACTAATTAATTTTTGCATAAAGGCCTGCACAGGGAGGAAGGTTGGCTAATTGAAAGTGACTATAGGTTTAATTACGTGAAGAAAGGGGGGTGAGAGGGGGAGTTGTGAAGGTGGGAGGAACCGATATGTTGTCCTTTTTCCACAGCATTTGTGTAATGTGACTTTTATCTCTGATCTTTGCATCTGACCTGTCATGTATCTCTTTTTACCTCGCAGGAAAACGCGAGTTTGTCAGCAACCCAAACTGTCTGCTACAAGTGCTTCTTTCCATGTTAGAGAGATACAGAGACAGAGAGGAGCATCAAGTGACAGTGTTGTTTAGGAGGAGATGAAAGCGTCAGACAAGGTGCTCCCTTTTTCATTAATTGGCCTGTTGCTGAGAAACATATTGGATTAAACTGTTTATTTTACAGGGGCAAAGCTCATTCATTAACATGATCCAAGGTGTAAACATCCTGGCGTTAGTAAGAATACTACTTTGCATCCCTAGTCTTTGGGAAGGTTGCAGATGCAGGGAGTGTGAAAGTGTTAATAGACAAGAACAAAGATCAAGAAATGACTAAGGTATGAATTCTAAGCTGTTGCAGAAAGAAATGTCAGGCAGCTCAACCGCCTCTGGATGTGCGCTGCAGAGAGGCATCAGTGTGATCATGCATTCACATCAACAGTAATCTAAGTCCAATTATTGAACAATATGTAAAACTGACACACACATCGGGTTAGAGACAGAGGAATGTACCAGTGAACGAATGTCTGTTAATTCAATTCCTACCCGCCGCTCACTAACACAGCACCACAAATTAAATCGGCCAGGGGAGCAGACAGCTAACAAAGGAAATTAACAATGATGCTGCCTCTGTATTAGGGCATATGGATTCGCTGCATGTTTGCTGCGTGTGCGTAGCCGCAGCCTCGCGCCTCTGTACGCACAGAGAGGGGGGAAAAAGGCCAGTTTTAATCAAGAAATCCATTCCACTTTTCTAACCTCTCTTCGCTTCTTTCTCCCCCCTCCCTCCATGGCGGGCTTGTGTGGAAACAGAAGTGCTAAATTACCCTGGAGCAGTCAGACAAAAACATCTTGTTGGGTTCTAAATTGCTTTGCATGCATATTAATTGGACAGAAATCCCTGCAGTGTATTTGGGTTTGTGAGCATTTGTGTGTGACTCTGTGATTGTGTGTCTCGGTACTGTAACTGTGTATGTACAGTACGTGTGCGCGAGTGTGTGTGCGTGTGCCGGGCAGCACCGGTGAGCTATTATAGCTGCAACGCCTTGCAGAGATTTGGAGGTTATCTGTTTTTGTTGGTTAATTGTGAAGCTGATAGTATCGAGGGTCTGGGCCAATTCAAGTGGGCTTTCAGCCAAATTACCTCAGTAATCGTCTGTATTCAAGTCCCTGGACGCTCTCACCAAGACAGAGGCTGGGAAGCCCTGAAGTTCAATGGAGAGGGGCAGATCTGACCCCAGCTTTAGACAGCTTACACTGTAATTGAAATGATATTTTTTTTCGCACAGTTATTGGATTGCTGACGAGATTTCAGTGAAAAAATTCCACTTGTGGTCAATTTATCCTGTTTGTTTTTAATTAATGCGAGCAGCTAATGAACTCAGAGGGAATCTCAGCCAAATGATCAGAATTTCCTCCATGTTTTCGCTGTTATCTCTGAAGCAGTAGGCTTTTGGAATTAGAGCATGAAATTGTTTGAAAGTAGGAAAGGAATTCACTTGGATGGAGCGCACAAACACTGTAGCCAACACAAGCAGAGAGGGGACATTGGAATATTAAATCTACTGTTCATTCACTATGACTAGAAATTCCTTTGACTATAACTAAAGATTATTTGAAACCATAACTAGTTTATGGTGACACAGACGTGAAGTAATAAAGAAACACACATACAGTAATCAGATAATTTTTTCTGATGTGTTGATTCAGTGAATCAAAAGTGGAGCACATTGTATACACAGTTAGCATTTTGTGGCTGCAGCCTCTTCATGTCTTGCTGCCTCTCAAAGATAAATCATCCCACAGCTGTCCTTGTCCAAGTAGAAAGTATTTCATTCACTGAATGGGTTTAGAAAATAAATTAAAAGAATGTGGTTGATGTCTTGAAGATGTGTATTTTTGAATATGAAATCTTGAGAACGCGGCAGACAAAGGACCCAAATGACTCTCATTCTGGCTGCTATTAATCATGAAAGAGTGAACATTTATACATCTTAGATCTGATACAAAAAAGAGGTTCAAGCATAACCTTGACAGATGATCCCTTGATGTCCTCACGACCCGTCCGACCGCAAACTATTAATTCTTTTCATCTTCCTTTACTGTGTACTCAGACCCATAATTACTGTGTGCTCTGTGGATACGCACGTCGTAGCTTCCTTCACTTCAGACTTAGATTTCTCTGTTTCATTGTAACCATACCTGCACAGGGCTAGCATCAAGTGTATGTGTGTGCTCTTGCTTGGGAGAGGTTGTGATTGGGAGAGAGAGAGAGAGAAGGAGACCACAAAGCAGATTCAGGGTAGTGCAGGACATAATGTGGTATTAAAGAAGCTCCTGTTACACCATCTTGAGATAGGAATTAGAGTGCACAAGGCAGAGTAAAAAAAATGCAAAGCTGTGTTCACACATGCTTAAAACTAGGGATGCACTGAAAATTCGGCCACCGAAACACTTTTCACTGAAACAACACGGCCGAAACAGAATGTTGTGATGACGCAAGCAAGACTTCACACCTGTGGGTCTTAATAGAGAACATACCCTCTCTTCTTGCCCCCTTAGAGCAGCTAACTAAAGAGATCAGCTCCTCTGATGCATCTGTAGCAGACCTTCTTCCTTTAATTGCAGCACTAAAGCATCTTCTAATCAAAGAGGTTGAGACAGACCACGGAGTGAAAACAATGAAAGGTACACTCTTAGAGTCTGTCAGCACACTTTTCACTGAGATCTATTCAGATCCTCTGCTCTTCATCGTGACTGTACTTGATCCACGTTATAAAGATCAGTACTTGGATGTGGGAATAAAGCAGCGCGCACAAGAAATGATCCAGGCTGCGATGGATGTGGAGAAGCTGCTGGGAGATGGAGAAGCGCACAGGGCAGGAGAAGGAGAACAGAGCGGCCGAGGGGCAGGGGCGTGTCCAGAGCCTTTTGACCGGGGTGGCCCAACTGAGGCTCTCACATAGGCAGGGGTGGTCAGTGCATTTACAAATAAATAACATTTACCCTTTCTGTCTTCACAACCTACTTTCATTAAAGTATTAAGCAGTTGTTATATTCCCTTTGACTTAAAAAAAAAACATGAAAAAGTGGCATACATCTTCTAAAGTTAATTATTTAAGGACTTACAAAAGATTTTTTTCAAAGTCACATTTGAGGATAAAGAGCCTAGAACAGGCATGTCCAAAGTGCGTCCCGGGGGCCAATTGCGGCCCAAGGTCCATATATTTATGGCCCCAAGCTTCCATATTAAATTGTGTTATTTATAGCACAGAAATTAATCACATTCTGAATTATCTGTACATTTGCAGTTTCTTTGAAACGCACAAACAAAACTAAAGTCAATCCAGAAATGTCTCAAAAAGCTTCATATGGACTTCTTGTCTAAAGCCAAAGCTCTGGGAATTCTGCAAGATGGCAATAAAGAAGAAACACAAGAACTCTTTAAGTTGACAGTTTTTCAAAATAATGTTTTTATCATGATTTGAATTTTTTTTTTTTATGAACACTAAAAGTTCAGAAGACACAAGACAAGATCAAAATTATGAAATGATGCAGAACAGGCAAAATTTGATGCATAAAAATTGTTCAGAACACAGGAAAGGAATGATTTCGTTCTTAAAATGTTGTCTGCTGGTCAGAATGGTCTTAAAAACAACATAAAAAAGAAGTGTGATGAAATCCAGATCGTGATCCTGCCATTGGAAAATAATACAATATTTTTCCCACATTGCCCGACCCCAATGAAAAACATTTTCTTCCAGAAGAAGATAAAGTTTTCTAGTGTTTAAGTGGCTTGTGGAGAACTGAGGACTACCTAGTTACTGTTTTTATTGAGAAAAAATGTAAAATAATTGTTATTAAATGGAGATTTCATATATAACTTTTAGGATTCCTAAGTCTCAGTAGGAGCCACTGGCCCTGAGGTAATCTGACAACATCAAATGTGGCCCTCTTTGAGTTTGGACACCACTGGCCTAGAAAATGTCTGTGCAACACAAACAGAAAATGCATGGCTTAATCTCAAATCCAAGGGGTGAAATGTTACAACTGTCCCTGGTGTCCCTACACATAAATGGCATAATAATTTATTTCAGTGTTTCAGTTTTCGGCCTTGGTTTCCTCATTTTCGGTTTCGGCCAAGAATTTTAATTTTCGGTGCATCCCTACTTAAAACCCCAAAACTTTGAGAACGTTCAAATTGTGTGAACATAAACATCTAAAATTTTCATCTAGACTTAACCAACATTTTTCCTGCCAGCCCCCAAATAGAATTCCAGTCAGACAACTCACGTTTAAATTGTTTATTGTAGCAGCAATACATATTCAAGTTTGGCGCCTAGGCTCTGGCCTCATCACTCCCTGCAGATAAGTTTACATGCAGACATTGAGGAGTGATGAGCAAAACATACTGAACACCCCCCCCCCCCTGGAGCCTGCAGGTGTATGCTGGGGTGGCGGTGGGGATGCAAGAAAATTCAGCAATAGGCATGCAGGGCAGCAGAGGCGTTGACAAGCAGAGGGAGAGATGGTAGATTTTCCCAGTTTAAATAGACCGCCAATTTGAGAGGCAGAGGGTGGGATTGGATGATGGTTATGAGAGTGGGACATGTGTGACGTGTATAGCATTGCAGCTCGAGTTGTCTGCATGAACTAGCTCGCATGGCGAGATGATGACTTTTATATCAGCAACCAGTGTGAGCAGGAAAGAGTGACACGTAACAGGATGAATAAAAACACCTGAGGTTGAAGAAGCACAGTCACATTCAAGACAAGAATTAAAGAGATATCTTTACATCCCTTTGATATAAATGTCATCATAGTGATGGTCTCCTGTTTTAAACATTACACTGTTGCTTTGGAAGAGTGCTTCTGATGTCATGTTCTACCTCTTCACCACCTCCTTCTGAGACTTGGAGGACGTCAGAGTAACATATCTGGAAATACTTGGTGGCAGAGCTCCTGAACATTTCCAGAAAATTCCAGTGGTGCACATGTGATAGACGCTCAAGTCAAGTCTGGGCCTCTTCAGCCACTTGTGGGCTTAGCAGGAAGGAAATATGACTGACATCTTTCTTACGATCCTGTAAGGCAAGGAATAAGTCGTCATCATTGTCTTCCTCATGTGCTGAGCAGGACTCCAGGCCATGAATCCTCAGACGGTGACCTCATATCTCACCCACCAATCCCCCCAAACACACACACACACACACACACCAACAGTCACACCCCTCCACCCACACACATACAACACTACTTCATTTTCTTTGCTGCTTGTATGTCTTTTTTTTTCTGTCTTGAATTATTTTCTGTTTGTTTCCACATCTCAATCTGTAAACTGCTCAGAATCTGCGTGTTTGTGTGTGTGTGTGTGTGTGAGAGAGAGAGAGTCACGCACCCACACATATTTCACTTCTGTCGACATTCCAGACAAGGCGTCGCTGTGTTTTTTAGCAGCCGTTTTAGTTTCTGCCATTTCACTTTGCTGCTGAAGGTTGAAGGAATACTCTGCAGAACACACAAACAAAATGTGCAAAAGGAGACAAACACACACACAAACACACACACACACCGACACGCACACTCAGAGCGCACGGTGTGAAGCTGTGAACATAAACACTTAACCCTGGAAAGATTCAATGATGGTGGATAAAAGAGTGATTTGTGTTCTGCTAAGGGGAAAATGAGTAATCCTATCATTCAGCGTGACATGCAACACAACACGCCGCATCAGTCACAGACACACACACACACACACACACACACACACACGCATGACACTAAACACTGCCTATCAGGATGATAAAAGCATGCCTCACCCACACAATAAAGCGTTTGATTTTTCTATTTTCCGTGTCATTCATTTTCTCTTCATGCTGTTGTAAACCTCTTCTTTTCTCTCTCTCTTCCCGCCGGCATCGCTCCTCACACAACAGCTCATATTTGTGTATTCATGTAAATATCTCAACTAATCTCTATAAATATATTTATGAGGTTTAATACCTTTGTACAGTAATACTATGCACGCTGAGCATCAGGATTTTTACACCCTCATGAAGACACACACACACACTCAGACACAGCTTGCTTTGGGTGCATACCAATCCCTTGGTCTTTCTTTCTTCCTGCCGGGGCATTAATTCCTGCCCATATTTCCATCTGATTATGGTCCGGTTATACCCGCAACTAATTGAACATTAATATAAAGAAAGTTAATGAAAATGTCCTTTATCCCCTCCAACTAGGCCTGAGAACGCATCCATTAACGCAAATTAATCTGGCCCTGGTGCGTGTTGCAGGAGGAAGATATATGCACAGTTTGCTGCTCCCCTCTCCAACCCGAATTATGGTCCTCCTCCTCCACCCTGAGCAGGACAGTTAAATAACAAAAGATGCGTTGTTCTCCTCCTTCTGAGTATTCCGGTAAGCCATTCCCAGAGCTTCATATCTGGGTGAAAACAACGTGACGCTGATGCTTTGGCTCACAGTTTGGAGGTTTTTTTCATCCTGCAGATCTCTTGTTACTGCTGCTGGCCCGTGTGTGGACCACCGGCTCTGTGCTTTAACCGGTTTGGACAGAAAACACATGATTATGTGCACTCTATTTTTATTGTCAGAGTCAGATTATGTGTTCTTTTAATGCACAGGTGTCAGAGCTGTAGCACCAACACACACAACCTGAATAATGTATCTTTCTGCTCAGTATAATGAGTTCTAGCTAGAAGATAAAAGAATAAGAAATCACTTCTCAAGTCCTGAAATGAATATATATATCAGCAAGTTTGAATTTCCTTCTTTCATTGACAGCACAGCTGCACAGCTGCAATGAGTTGTCTTATTTTCTAATGGGCTTGTTATTTTACTTCTTGTGTGCTTTTCCTTTCAGTTGAGTTTTCCTGCGCAAGTGGCTCTACCAGACCCCAAAGACCCCCACTGTGAGCGCAGCCAACAGACAGACTGACGCACAAGAAAAAGGAGGGAAACAATGAACGGATGGATGCTTTCATTCTGATGAAAGGAATAAACGCTAAGGCATTTATTTTGTCTATTATCCCACTAAAAAGCCCTCTCCATTCCTTTCCCCCCTCCTCCTCTTCTTGTTCCCCGAGGCCCGTCATATTAGCATCTCTCCTGGACAGCGAGGGGTTAACTAACCCGTTTAAGGGGAACCACAGAAAACAATACTCGGACCCCAAAAAGACAATGGCGGTGCCTTTCTCCTCCGTATTTGTAATTTAACATCAAAAGACTCCTCTCCCAGCGACCTCTGAGAGCCAGCGTCTCTTTAATGAAGCGCCCCACCCCCCTTAATCACATTCAAATTGGTTAGTGTTCAGAAAATAGAAATATGTATTAGATAGCAATAAATTTTCATCATTGGCTAAGCCTGCTTCTTAATTGTCCTGTCCCAAGGCTTGGGAATTTCATTGTTCGTTAGGTGCTTAAGTCCCCCATCTCATTCAGTCTCTCTGACATTACTGCTGAGGGCTCTAATGCCCAACTAATTTGAATGGGGATTTACATGATAGAGCAGGGAGCATTAAATGTGGAGGGAAGGGAGAAAAGGAAAAAGGAAAAAAAAAAGAAAGGGGGAGAAACGGCTTCTTTCACTTCAAAAGTCACTTTGTTCAAAGTCAAATGACAGTGTTTAAAGATGCTCTATCTCTCTCTCCTCAGGATTTTGGACAGCAGTGCCAACTTTAATGGTTCGTTATCTTAGCCCCCTCTCCGTCTTCCTCTCTCCTCACCTCTTTTTTCTCATTCTGCCGGCAACCATAAGCTTTGTTTAGTGGCACCATACTGTTCCAGGATATACATTGTTTTGACTGACTTTGAATTGCAAAACACCTCTGTCGTTCTCTATTATTTCTGCCTCTTTTATTTCTGTTCCTCTGGATGTCACTCAACCGTGTGCCATTAGAGGTTTAGGAGGCCTATTGAATAGACATGAATGTCCATATTTGTACACACATGTACTGTTTTAAGAGTGTGTACTCCAGTGTGGTTAGAATATTAGGCCTTTTGCTATTCCTTTCACTCTATTCCGCTATGTAAACCTTTCTGCTAGTGTTTCTGGCTGGCGGCTCAGACAAAAAAAAAAAAAGAAGCTTGGGATTGTTTTGTGTTTGTTCTGGAGGTATTTTGGATCAGAGATTGTGTGTGTGTACTGTGTGCATCTGGCGGTGTTCCTCCAAGTATGTCTATTTTGGATCAGTGTGAAATAGAAGCAGTGGTGATAAAGAGAATCAGATGTTTTCTGATGTGCGCTGTTGGACTCTGCATGTGTGTGTCTGGCTGTGCAGAGTATAAATGTCCATAAGGCAGGCGCAGGGCAAACAGTTTGCAAGGGGAATTAGAAAGTCAGCCGTGCAGCTCCTAATGCAATCATCTGTGCGCTCTTGTGTTTTCATTTACACACATATGCACAAGTGCTCTGAATATGAGTGCAAATATTCAGTGTTTTCATACAAGTAAAGAAAATACAAGTTGAACCCCTGCCCACCTGTTGTTTTGCTGAAGCATCCTGATTTTCTGCTTGGTAGAAGGCTTCCCTTAGCTCACAGCAATGTGGTAAATATGAGGTGATAAAAGCTGAATTATGAGACAGTGTCACAGCCTACTGTTTACCCCTTTTTAATTATTGTTTACTTCTTTTTAGCCCATAAACATTGATGCTCTCCACCTCCGATTCGCCGTAATTAGTGTGTTTGGTTTGACCTGTGTGTCACTGGAGATGAGAGGAGGTTGCAGAGGGTCAGAGCTAATGAGAGAGAGGGGTCGACCTTAAGACATTGAGTCAACCCAGGGCAAGATGGGTATCATCATACAAAACAAACAATCCCACACATAAATGTTTCAGGGGGGGGGAAAAAACAACAATGGTGAAAAATGACTCATAATTTACTCATTAGTGAGCGTGCTCACAGTGACAGTGTTCTGGTTGTTAACTTTTAGAAATGAAAATAAAAGGGTTATTGTGGATGTTTGGTGTCAACAGGTAAAGTATTTTAAATCCTGTCGTTCCACACTTCATGAGTATCACAACAACATCCCTTTGTCAATACTTGTCTGTTCATATGTGTTTTAATCTTCAGCATCTTCTTATCTGAGGATATCGAGCTAAACGTCCCGCTGTCTGGAGACTAAAAGATCAGAGTCAGAGAGTGAAGGGTTAACTCTGATAATCACCTGTATTGATCCGTGTGTGTAGAGGAAAAAAAACTGCTGGTTCCAGAGCAGCCGACCCATGAATGGTTATTGATTCTATCATAAAGACCAGCTGTCTCCTGAGTCTGAGGCTCTTTAGGTAATCACTGATGCTTGTTTTTTTTTTCCATTCTGGCACTCCGACAAGTTCAAATCTTACACCTGTACTGCACACTTTTTTAAACCCACCCTACCATAACTGAACTGTAACCAAGATCCATATCCTGTTTTGGTGACTTTGGCTCATCTCTTCTTGCCTGCTTTTCCCCATTTCCCGTTTATGGATCTTAAAATTCCTTCCCTAAAGTCTTCATCGTCCATAGATAGAAAGGCAAGCAAACAGACAGACAGGCGACAAACTGGGAAGCACTCCCTAATAAGGCTTATGATGCTAGTGGGCTCATGAAGCCATGCGCCCCGCTTAGACCGCTGCTGTAAATGATTAGCGTGGCTCAGGCTGAGCTGTATTAGCCGGCCTGCCATCACTGATAGCTCCCAGCTCCCAACTTTTATTGCCTTGATAAAGCCGTCCGCTGGAGCCTGCATTAGTAACAATCAGCCAATCTCCTGTGCTCTAGTGTCTAGGTGGGAATGGCGGTAAGATTGTCTTCCTTCACTGAGGAAGCTTGTGAGAACCAAATGAGGACGCTCTCTCACGATGATGGCCGCCGATAGCCAGGAGAAGTTGGAGAAAGAATAAGAGAAAGGTGAGAGACCCGGCTGTGACTTTTATTCTGTGACTAACAGGGGTGTGTCTGAGCTTTTTAGACTGTGGTGGCTCAGCCCCAGCACTGACCTATGTGTGCAAAGTATGTGTGCACACATACTAAAAACGTTCCTTTTTGATAAAGCTTATAATTAGATCTGGCTCAGGCTTGGACCAGCTTTTGTTATGCTGCTATAGGCCTAGACTACCGGGGGAACTGGCGCACTAACACACTGGGATCCTAGCTCACCCCCTTCCCCCCAACCCCTTCATCACTTACTTTTGCTGCAGACGTTCTGGACTCCAGCTGATACGGACGTACTGGACTTCAGCGGCAACAGCTTCTACTACTCGTCTCATCACTATCACCTCTCTCTCTTACTCCCCTCTATCTGTCTTTCCAGACCCAACTCAGTCGAGGCATGATGGCTGTCTAACATGAGTCTGGTTCTGCCTGAGGGTTCTGCCTGTTAAAAGGAAGTTTTTCCTCTCCACTGTAACTAGCTAAATACTGCGATGTGCAATGCTCATGATGGATTAAGGTGGGGTCAGACTGAGTCTACCCTGTCTTGAAGTTGGGTCTCTGTTCATAATTTGACATAGAGTGGTCTAGACCTCCTATGTTTGTAAAAGCGTCCTGAGATAACGTTTGTTGTGATTTGGCGTTATACAAATAAAGATTGATTGATTGATTGATGATACTTGTCTTAAAAGCTTTTACTCACCATGTTTTATCACCAGGAATGTTAATTTCAACTTCTAACATCAAAATTTAACAGTGGCTGCGATTGAGTACAAATTGTTCAAGAAATCACAAAACTTAAGTACAAAGAAAGGAAATGATGCGACTTTGACATGATATAAAAGTACTGCTGTTGTTTGAAGCTAAGTCCTGCATCTGATAGGCCAGAGTCATATATAGGCTGACTCTAGAGGCCACCTTTGGACATGCCTCTGTAAACAGAATATCTGATGGTCAAAATTAAAGCAAAATAAGTGACTAATCTCTCTTTTAAATTAATTTCCCTTTTACTTGATTTATATTATTTGTAAGTTTTGTTTCATCTTCTACCCCAAAATAAAGAAGACAATTGTTACTTTGGCCTTTAAGGTATCTGAACATTGTCAAATTTTTGTGTATGATTGTCTTAGTGTTTGAATTTGAGTGTTGGAACACAGCACACCCATAATGGCCTTTGATTTGAGTGGAGAGCCTTTATTTTTAAGCAGTCACACACTAAATACACAATCCCAAAAACCCTCAAAAGTATCTAAGCACACACTCGCACATATTCGCACACATCCAAATCCTTTGACTGGCACAGAAATAGGAAAAAAAAGTCTATTTTTATTTTGTGCTGGTCAAAAAAAGGTGGGTGTAATACCCCAGGCGTGCCATACAGGAACAAAAATCACACATGGAACACACACAGCTTATACAAATAATGCCCACACACACACACACACACACACACACACACACCTACACCTGGCCCTCACACAAGATGCACGCACACAAAGACACAGACAAATGAGACCTTCGTGAAATAGCTGGTGGGTTTTCTGCTATGGTCATGATTTCCTTCAGGGCTGTGAAAACACTCTGCATATGGAGTCCATCTCCTCCACGGCTTAGCACCGAGACAAGCACACACACACACACACACACACACACACACACACACACACACACACACACACACACACACACACACACACACACACACACACATGCACACACAAGCAATAATATTCTTTTCCACTTTTGCCTGCCACTGTAGAGGTATGTCACTGGAGAAAAAAAGTGCAATATGAAAAAACGAAGACAAGACATATATATATGATGAAAAAGAAGTACATACTTTAGGTTTAATATCCTGAGCAGGATTACCTTGATTGAGTGATCCTACATACTGGCTTCACTTGTACATGCGTGTGTCTCCTAAGTATTTGTAGCTTTGTAGAGAATGGACGTTTGTTAAAGCATGAGGTATTCTGGCACGGCAGGAAAATCAATAAGATCCGTCGTGTTTTTTTTTTTTCTTCATTGGTGCGGCTGTCTATTGAGTTACCAGCGCTCTGCTAACAGGTTATCAACTCAGGGCAGTGTGTGTGTGTGTGTGTGTTTGTGTGTGTGTGACTGTGTATATATTCATTAACGTCCTTATCACAAAACAGGCACATAGAAACTCGAGCAGGCTCCACGTGTGTATGTGTGTGCGTGTGTATCTTCTTTGACTGGGTCGGGTTGTGGAAGTATTGACCACTTGCCAGGGGATAGGAGCTATTGATTGTGACTTATCCAGCTGTTTATATTTGAACCCTGGGTTTAACCTCCATCGATCGACACACACCTCACAGCCTGCAAGGTGTTCAACTCTGCTTCCCGCTAATGGGGCTAAATGGTTGTGCAACAGTGTGTGCGTGTGAGTGTAGATTAACATGGCGGCTACTGTGTAGCTTTTTATTTTGGAAGAAAAACATATTCAGGGAATTGAAGAGGCATTTGATTGACTTGATTGTTGCTGTGAGTTGATACAGGTTGGTGTGTCACAGAAAGACACACACACACACCACACACACCACACACACACACACACACACACACACACACAGCAGCGTTTGTTTTGCCTTGTGCTCAAGGAGAACATGAAATTCTTGGGAAAAAAAAATAAAAAATCATTACCCAAACCAGACTACATTTTCTATTGAGTCCTCTTCACTCTGTCATTGTCATGACAACTTTGCAAGGTCTCCGAGGTCTCTTGATTAATGTGAATACTCTCCTTGCATATTTAATAATTGGCTTAATAACCTACTTGTTATTCAGTGACCAATACTCAGTCTGAGTTTACCTTGACTCTCTCAAGATGTCACCCTCATACATTACAAGCCCTCACACCACTCTCACAGACAGGCGGACACCAATGAAGTCGATTTTTTATTTTTGTTTTCCACTCCAAAGGGGAAGGTTACATTTACTCGCCCCCCTTCCACCTTTTGTTAAATTGTCTAAAACGATTCATTCAAAGACCCTTTAATATAATTCTGCTCTAGTCAATTTTGCATTTCTCTCCATTTCACTGTGCCCTGGCCCTCACATCCACAGCCATGCCTCTGCTTTGTCAAATGAAGAATTATTATGTGTGAATGCATGTTTATGTACTGTTTGTCTGTCTGGGCCGTAACATCAGAATTTTAAATAGAGGCAAGCAAAATAGATAGAATAAAAAGGTATTCATACAAAACTTTTTCCTGTGTGTGTGTTGGTGTGGCGTGTTCATATTTGAATCTGCGTATTCTTGTCTCTCCCTGCTCCATCCCTCTCCATTTGAAGGGTTGTAATGAGTCATCAGGGAGAGCTGATGTGAATTATTAATATTCAATCATGATGCTGTTCATGAATTAACTGAAGCCAGAGGAGGAGGGGTGGACAGGAGAGAGAGCAAAAAAAATATAGAGAGATACAGGGAGAGCGATGGGGAAGATTAGTTTATAAAATTTCTAAGATTAATTTCAAAAGCAAGAGGAAAATGGCAAAGCAGCTTAATATGGGACAGCAATACAAGAAGTCTTTAGAAAATAAGACGCATTCAAGCAGAGTTAGTTATATTAAGCTTCACCCATGTGACATGTAAATAATTCAGTAAAATCATATTTTCTCAAATGATTTACCTCTTCTGTGAAGGTACTGTTCTTGAATTAGAGAGGGTTTTATTCATTTTTCCAACATTAAAGTAAAAAGTCCTCTTTGGATCTGCTCCCATTTTTCATGATAAAGTTACTGTGATTACAAACTCAGCACTGAACATATCAAATCATTTTTTAAAAATGGTATTTTAAACAAGACTTTTTTATGATTCATTGTGCAAAGTGAAATGTATTAAAGAAAGCTCTGTGAGTTCATTGTTCCCATATGGGGTTAACATTTTACCAATGCAATGAGGCACTTGAATTCACAACAAAATACAGTATAACAATTACATTAAGCACAAAACATTTGAGATGAGCATTCAAAAAGGGTTCTGGAAATTCAAACACTTAATTGTCTTGTTCAAAACCCTCAAGAATGTACTCTTTATTGTGAATTCAAACTTTGGCCACTTCTATTGGTCCCTCTCTACTTTCAAAAGACAGCTAAAGACCCAGCTCTTTAGGAAGCACTATGCACTTAGCTAGACTGTTCTCCACTGTTGTCCCCAGTGGCAGATCATGTCTTCCAGCTTCAGTTGACTCACACTGTCCTGCTCTACTCTGGGAATCTGTGTTCAGGTCTGGAGTGACCCAGCACTTGGTACTGTGGTCATTATTGTGGTGATGTTAATTGTTGATGATCAATCAATCAATCAGATTTTATTTATAAAGCGCTTTTCATACAATGACATTGTAACACAAAGTGCTGCACAAGAAAAACAACTTACAATAGAATAAATTACGAAAAAGATCCCAGCCACAGCCCCAACCCTAAACCCACCCCACAATCCTAAGGTTAACAACACAATATGCAACAATAGTAATAAAAACAATAAAATAAAAAAAAATAAAAAATCTAAATAATTTGCTGAACGAACTGAGGAAACGCTCTCATGTTATCTTAATGAGGAAACACTGGAGGTAAAATTAGATGCTAAAACTCAAAACAGGAAATTAAAATCACCAAAGTAAAATACAAAATGATGATAATGGAAGGTTTTAAATTGTTTGGTTGCTTCATTGTAGATGTTCCTTATTTATTAGTAAATAAATAATAAATTCCTTATTTACTTTTGTGCATGCCTTTACACTGCTTGGCAGTACCTGCACCCAAATGGACTTGAAGCACTTCTTACTGATCTTGTTTTCTCTTGTCTAGATCTTTGCTTGTGTTGTTCTTGTTCTGGTATGCACGTTGCTCTGGATAAAAGTGTCTGCTAAATGACATTGTAACATTGTACACACCACAAACTACAGATGGGAAGTGTGTAGCACTTGAGTCCAGGACTGTGACTCACTTGGACTAGAGCACTAATGACTCAGACTTGAGCCCTGACTACTTTCAGACTCTGAAGATGGAAAGTAGGACTAAATGTCTTACGTGTGCTCACCTGAAAGTGCGTGCCGTCTTGTTCAACAATATTCCCACCAGGATGTCTCATGTAGTTCAAGCAAGAGCAGCGCAACCTGTTTTAAAAGAACCATCGATGAGAAGACAGGAACAACCTCAAAGTTAACAGACATCATTCAAGGGTGCACCCAGTCTGAGTGAGACACTAAAGCTACTTTAACTGTTGATAGCTTTACTGTTAGCTAATGGTACTAAAGTGAAAGCCAGCCTCCAAAATTCAGAAAGACAGCAAGTGGATTCCAGGTATTTTTGAGTTAATTCAAGACCTGCAGTGATCCCCTCACAGCAGAACTGATGAGTGCATATCTTCATTAAGAATGACGCACAGCGCTGCTACTTCATTGTTAATTCAAATCTTGAAATATGCTGACAGGATCACTCAGAATCAAATGATAAAAAAAAGGTACTGTTAATTCTACACATCTAAAATGTCCCTCACAATCATTCATGGTTCGTACAGTGAATCCTCATGTAACACAGACTTGACTCGGACTCAGGCTCGGGTAACGGACATTACTCAGACTCAACTGGAATTCTTCCTCGGTGACTCAGACTCGACTCAGACTTGAACACTGGGGACTAAAGAGTGGACCTAGACTTCAGGATTGGTGACTCGACTACTAACACTGATCACAGCATCCAGTAGTTTATTCAACAGAGCCAGCTTCAATTTAAATAATATCATACAAGAGGGTGTGCTGTTGAACTGAATATCAGCACTGCTGTTATTTAATAAAAACAGCACTCCATTTTATGTGATATTGCTTTTATAATATTGTTAATTTGTTTGCTATGCTAACATAACTAGTTCCACAACTTGACTGGACTGTTGCCAATAAATACATATACGTATCCCTGTACATTTTGTACACTCACTGTATGTATGCACTTTTTAACTGTTGCTCAGCTGGCCTGTGTTGTTCTTCTGAGGTAGCAGCTTGATAGATTAAAAAAAAGATTGTGTGCAGTGTAAATAATTATATATCTTTACTTAACAGTATATAGAACAACTGAAGTGATACACATGGTTTTAATTCCCAAGGTTGTTGTACACTGTCTGTTTTTTCTTGTAAGACAAAACAGAAACAAAAATGTAATCCTTAATCAATAAACCTAAAGCAAACTATAATATTTTAAAGGTGACATATTATGCCTTTTTTCATCAAAATATATTGGTCTAAGAGGTCCCCGAAACATGTCTTTAAAGTTTATTGCTCAAAAAAACACTTTGAAATCAGATTTTGGTCTGCCTGTAAACCCCTCTTTTTCAGCCCTGCTCAGAACAGGCTGTTTTCTGTGTCTGTGCCTTTAAATGAGAATGAGCTCTCTGACCACGCCCCCTCAGGAAGTGGATGTGGCCTCGGCTGTCCAGCACGTTGATCTAATGTTTACATGTTGGCTGCTCACAGACTCGCATTACTTCAACCCTCTGAATCTGATCCAGAATCTGATCCTGATGGAGAGGACGGCCTGCAGCAGGACCTTTCTGAACCATTGGTCACAGATTTTGTGTTTATTGTTGTTTTATTTGTCAGTATGTCGACGTGTGTCTTGGTACACAGCGACGAACATGTAGCTATGTGGCTATGCTAACTAGCGCTACCACTTTTCCATGAAAAATAAAAATCATCCACTAGATCTTCAAATCTGCAGACGTGGGGAGTAAAACCGACCTTTGTGTTTATTAAGACAGCCTACAACTAGCATGCCTCCCTCCTAAGCTCCTAAGCTCCAGGGAATGAAAACGGAGGAGGGGTTGAGTTGTATTTATACAGTCTATGGGCTGAACAAGCTCGAGCTCTGACTTCCTGTTACAGACCGGATGGCGTTGTGACGTATGAAAAACACTGAAAACTGAAACGGCTCGTTTCAGCACACATTTACAGAAAGGTGGAGAAATCATAACAGGGGCAGGATGGATTCTTTTCATTCTCGGGGGGTTTGTAGACATGCCAGGGACACATATTTCAGGTAGAGAACCATTAAAAAGTCGATTTTGCATGATATGTCACATATAAAACCTGAATACAATTAAACGGTCACATTAAACACGATTAATCAATCTAATTAAATAACATACATACTTTGGAGGCATTGTTTACAGTGAAAAGTGTGAAAAACATAAACCCAGGTCTAAAGCCTTTACCTAACAAAAAGCTAGGATAGGCTAACATTTGGCAGCTAAGGATACATGCAAACAAATCTATCTCACTATCACCTAAAATTACACACAACACCGATTTCCATAAGAAGAGATGGTTTAAATCAATATGTAGTACCCTTTTCTATAGCTGGATGCTTTGCTGCACTGTGAAATGTGTTACTCATTACCTTGCACAACACCAGTGGCTACCTAGCAGCATATCTTATTTACTTATATCCAGTTCTACGGCAGGTAAGCAACAAACTCACCTTCAAAATAAAAGCACCAAATCTGTTTATACCAACAAACGCAAAATAAATCAAAGAGCAAACCAAAGACTTTATTAAATATGGACGCAGTATCCGTGATGTCACCCATCTGTTTCTGAAGCGCTGTTTTGAGGCCAATCGGTGATGTCAGCCATATTGCTGCTGTTGAGCGATTGTGACGTAAAGAGGCGGGCTTTGAGCCTCCTAGCCAACAGCTACAGTGTTCCCACCTGTCAGTCAAGTCAGCTGTGCCTCTCATTGGAAGACTCATAATCTCAATATCTTCGAAATTGCTGCGTTAGAAAAAAATTCACCCGCCGACAGTGGCGGTTCTGGGGAGGGGCCAACAGGGGCCAGTGCCCCTGTAAAACTGAACCTGGACCCCCCTGTGGCCCCCCCTCCACACCAAAATAATATTTTACAATAAAGAAAGCTTCGGTATCGCGCTGATGTTACAGGTGGAACACATGCCTGTGGTACTTGGTTCCAGTCCCTTAGGGTGCTGAGGGACTCATGTTGAGTGTAAAGTGTCAGTCTGCATGTTGATATAGTACACAGTAGTATATATGTCTAGTATAAAGGGATGCACTGATGTTTTGCCAGTTTGTTCTCAGCCGGTCCTCGCCCTTCTCAGTCTCTTTTGTCAGGGTTGAATGTGTCCCTCTGACAACACCCTTGGCCCCAGCCTGGAGCCCCGAGTAAAATTGGTCTAGAACCGCCACTGTGTGCCGATCGAGAAATTAGCTATCCAGACTACACTTGTCTTTTGAACTTTTGTACCAGGCTGTAAACATGTTAATTTCTGCTGTAAAGATCTGCTTTTTTGAATTGGTGTGTATGTGGTTTTCGGTCTTCCAGAGCCAGCCTCAAGTGGATCCTCAATGAGGTGCAGGTTTTAGCACTTCCTCATTGGACTCATATTTTTTAGACCAGAGGTTGCCGGTGGGAGCAAACCTTAAAACAGATATTAAGACACCTAAAAGTTGAATTTTCTGGTAAAATTGTATTCTCCTAAAGAGTCATTTAGAGTTACATAACTGATAAAAATATGGAAGTCTCTTATACACGGACGCACAGGGAGAGGGTTTTGAACCAGAAAAATGGGACTCATTAGCTGCTATCCTCACTCAGAGATGGTGCTCTGCTTACAGCTTAGAAAAGTGTTATGACCCAGAGCTTGCACACAAGGAGGTTTATACCCCAAAGCCTTAATGTTGACAGAAATAGTCAGTTCATACACTCATCTATTCAAGTTTAGTGTAGTCTTTGACATAAATACAGTGCTTTGTTGTTTTTTACAGATACAGGATGTAAGCTGTCATTCTTTATAACTGTAGTGGTTAAAGTTATTGATATTTACTGTCTAATCCCCTGTGTGTGTGTGTGTGTGTGTGTGTGTGTGTGTGTGTGTGTGGTGTGTGTGTGTGTGTGTGTGTTTGTGGTGTGTGTGTGTGTTGTGTGTGTGTGTTTGTGTGTCTGATCAGGAGGTGGTGCATATAACAGCTGTCAGTGAGATTTTGATGTGTCTCTGTGTTCTGCTGTCACTGCAGAACTGGATTGAGTTTGCAGGTTATAGGTTATCAGATGCTCACAGAGACAAAACGCACAATACACACACACACACAAACATCAAACACACAGACATTCATATACACACATTGTGCATGCACTTCTTTGTGCTTGTAAACCTGACCAAGCCTGACAGTTCTATCTGTATAAGCAGACTCAAAGGCTCTTATACTATCAGCTCCCTTGTTCTCCTGTGTACCTGGATGTTTGTGTGTGTGCATTTGGGGCGTTTGACATGAATTGAATGATCACAGATGTGCTTACAGATCAGCATTCTCCCTTACTCCATGTACTGTCCTGTTTGAAGTTAAAAAAAAATTAAAAAGGCCAAAGAGGTGTGTGGGATCAGGGGCCATATTACAGCACCCTTCAATGTTATGGTTTACAGATTTCATGTATCATCTCTATTCCCATAAGGAACAACTTGATGAGACAAAAACTAAGCAAAGTTGTTTTTGACTTATGATTTTGGTGTTCTTTGCCAGATTTCCCATTGTGTTTCCTAGAAAGAAATGTTCCTGTTATTTATTTTAAGATTAAATTGTCCTTTTTTTCTCCAAATAACTAAAAAGGCTACTCAAAAATCAAATTAAATCTTTTTACTCACACACACACCTTCACTTTTAGTGTCTCACTGCACACCACAGCATGCCCCTATGTTTCCTGCATGTGTTTCAAGTGTTGTCTTTCTTCATGAGAAGTATGTTTTGCAGAGATCCCAAAAAACACAATTTGTGTTTTGAATTTTTCCCCTGGATCTGTTTTCACAACAGCAGGCGGGCCCCCAAGTAGAGGAACACTATGCAATGAATCAAAAAAAGCAACACCAAGTGATGACATTGGCACCATTTGTAAGCACAAACAGCAACAGTACAAGTTGGCCAATTTTACCCAGGAGTAAAATGAATCCCTGTCAATACAATATAAAGGAGGGAGGTAGCAGAGGGGGTTTTTACTTTCAACCTCTCTTTGTACTCTGTAGAGAGTGTTGGATCCATTGACTGTATATGGAATGGACCAGGAGTTCCCAAACTTTTCAGCCCATTACCCCCAAAATATAGATTCCAAAGACTCGCGATCCCCACTGTCCCTCAATGCGATTTAATGTGGCTTCGCTGGTCTGCAGAAAATTAGCCTACCTATACGAGCATGTGGCTGTGTTTCCTACTGCTACTGATGCTTTTGATAATTAACTGTTCACTAACCCTAAACATAGGAGTCATCTGGCAACAAAGAAAGGCAGAAAACTCATCACATTTTCTATTTTCAAGGTTTTATTTCAAGTTTAGCTACTATATTTGTTGATAGTTTTTACTATAATGGGTAAATAGTACTAATTTTAGATAACTTAAAAATAAAAAACATTCTGGAAGACTTCTCATGACCCCCCATTTGTGTCTCGCGACCCCCCAGGGGGTCCCAACCCACACTTTGGGAACCCCTGGAATGGACAGTACAACAGCAAGCTCCCACTGGTGATTGGCTGCAGTTCAGGTCATAAAGCCCACCTCCTTCATTATAAGAGATCAAACATGGGTGAGATTAAAAACACTGAAATACAAGATAAATCCATTTTTCTGACATTATATATAGTTGGTTCTCATCATGTTGATTTAAGTGCAAGTGTTCATTATTTGGAGGAGTTTAGTTTATATTAGTTATTGATTGACAGCTGTTTTAAAGGTGACATATCACGCTTTTTTCATCAATATATATTGGTCTAAAACATGTCTTTAAAGTTTATTGCTCAAAAAAACACTTTGAAATCAGATTTTGGTCTGCCTGTAAACCCCTCTCTTTCAGCCCTGCTCAGAACAAGCTGTTTTCTGTGTCTGTACCTTTAAATGAGAATGAGCTCTCTGACCACGCCCCCTCAGGAAGTGGATGTGGCCTCGGCTGTCCAGCACGCTGATCTAATGTTTACATGTTGGCTGCTCACAGACCCGCATTACTTCAACCCTCTGAATCTGATCCAGAATCTGATCCTGATGGAGAGGCGCCTGCAGCAGGACCTTTCTGAACCATTGGTCACAGATTTAGTGTTTCATGTTGTTTTATTTGTCAGCATGTCGACGTGTGTCTTGGTACACAGCGACGAACATGTAGCTATGTGGCTATGCTAACTAGCGCTAGCAACTTTTCCATGAAAAATAAAAATCATCCACTAGATCTTCAAATCTGCAGACGTGGGGAGTAAAACCGACCTTTGTGTTTATTAAGACAGCCTACAACTAGCATGCCTCCCTCCTAAGCTCCTTGTTAGCACACACGTGTGCAGGGAATGAAAAACGGAGGAGGGGTTGAGTTGTATTTTATACAGTCTATGGGCTGAACAAGCTCCGAGCTCTGACTTCAGTTACAGACTGGATGACGTTGTGACGTATGAAAAACACTGAAAACTGAAACGGCTGGTTTCAGCACACATTTACAGAAAGGTGGAGAAATCAGAACAGGGGCAGAATGGATTCTTTTCATTTTGGGGGGGCTTTGTAGACATGCCAGGGACACATATTTCAGGTAGAGAACCATTAAAAAGTCGATTTTGCATGATATGTCACCTTTAACAAATAAAGGCTCCTGCAGCATTCTTTACCAGATTATCCAAGAGGAACAGTGAGAGAAAATGTAAGAAACACATACACAATAGTCATTGAACTTTCCATGACCGAGAGTGTCCACTTCAACTCAACTTAAGAAACCGTCCTGCGGTGGACTGTACCCACCTAATAGATATTTTAAACTTTAGCGCTAAGTTAAATGTGTGTTCTGGCTAGTGGAACAAGTGTGATATTAGTCCCTTGGCTCCACCAGAGCAACATGTCAGCACCTAATATGTCAAGTGGTAATTTGGCCTCACATCTCACAGTGGGTAGAAATGAAGGCATGTTCTCCATTCTATCTACAGTCAATGGTTGAACCCTTTGACAAGAGTCAGGCCTACATAAAGAGAGGATAGCGGGTGGGGATTGTCCTATTCACTTGAATGGCTGAAAAATAACATAACAAGTTTATATTTGGTAACCAAATATACTTTGGCAGCACTTATTGTACCCGGGTGGCCCAAGTCTATGTGTTTCATTATAAAAGCAGAATCACTAATGCTCCAACTATACTGATGTGAATGTCTGTTGGCTTGCACTGTTGGAAATGCTGATGTTACTTCCCATTACAGATACCTTCATGATCGATTTCATTATTCCTCTTTTTTTTTTTTCTCCCCGTTTCCTACGACTGGAAGGATTGGATAACATCTGAAAGAAAATCAGGCTAAAAGGTTCACAGATATCTTTTGAACACTTTTGATTTCTTTTATAAAACATCTCAGACACTCTTAAACCTCTGTTCACTGAGATTGGAAAGTTTATTTTATGAGACTGCTCAGCACTTCCTCATGTATTCATTGACTTTGAAGCAAACTTATTTAGTGAGAAAATCAAACCCGAAATCCTAGTTGTTCCCAGTTGTATGTAAAAGTTATAGCTTCCTGTTGCATCATGTTATACCCCCTGACAGTGTTTGACTTATCTGGTATCTTTGGAAACTTTCCCTGCTTTACTGGAATACAAAATGAGATTCTGTGTGCTTTACTAAAGCTTGGCTGCACAGGATGCATTTTTAAGGATGGACGCAGTGAAACGCCCGTGGAGCTGAGGAGGTTAATGTATTTTATGAGAGTGGTCCTTGGGCTTGGCAATGGTGCAGTTCTCGGTGGTTTGCTGTGGCTGGCGCCCTCCACCTGAGTCTGGGCAGGACTCAAACCCACAACTTACTCAGCTCTTAGCCTGCTCTTTGGCTCTGCCAGACCGGGAGTATAAACTTCTGAAAGGATGCTGACCTACACACATGCAGACGTACAAATTAATACAACCTTTCACATAAAAAGGACCTCAATATCTAAACCCAAAAGCAAAACCCTTATGTAACCTGTTAAGAATGCTAATTTTAAATTCTGACACAAATTTAATAAGGAGTGGCACAAACTTAGAGGATATTTAACCCAAAATAGAAACTGTCAAACAGACATGCACTCTTTTTCTCTGTTTTGAGGCAGTATATGTGTTTTTAATACAAGTGGGAATCACAGGGTCACTCACAGTTCAATATGATTCTTTATTCTTTATTCAGATCCCCATTAGCTGCCACTAACGCAGCAGCTACTCTTCCTGGGGTCTACATAAAACAAACATAACATACAAAATATACATAAAATACAAAACTAAAAATTCTAAAACACTACAAAGAAAAACAGTGAATGCTATGTAGAAATAAAATACACAAAAAAAGAAAAATGCTACAAACATGAAGATAGAAAAACTGAAAATGCTACAAACATAGATAGAAAAACTGAAAATGCTATGGACATAAGATAGAAAAACTGAAAATGTTACAAACATCAGATAGAAAAACTGAAAATGCTACAGACATCAGATAGAAAAACTGAAAATGCTAAAAACACAAGATAGAAAAACTGAAAATGCTACAGACCCAAGATAGAAAAACTGAAAATGCTACAACATAATAGAAAAAAAACTGAAATGCTAAAAAATAACTGAAAATGCTACAAACATCAGATAGAAAAACTGAAAATGCTAAAACATAAGATAGAAAAACTGAAAAATGCTACAACATAAGATAGAAAACTGAAAATGCTACAAACATAGATAGAAAAACTGAAAATGCTACAGACATAAGATAGAAAACTGAAAATGCTAAAACATAAGATAGAAAACTGAAAACTGAAGATGCTACAAACATAAAATAGAAAAAATTGAAATGCTTAAAACATATAATAATAATAATATAAAATAAAACAAAACAGGATGTTCACTAAAATTCATTAAAATGCATTAATGTTATGTTCCCTTAAGAGTCTCTTAAAACTGGCTTTACTTGGGGCTTCAATTATAGTAACTGGTAAATTATTCCACAGTGTGATGGCTCTACACATAACAGATCTGCTCACCGCATCAGTCCTTGGTCTTTTCTTAAATAAATGACCCTGAACAGCCTGCCGGGTACTGTGACAGTGTTGGTCCCTCACATACTTTATTTGTGAAAACAGACAATTTGGATGTTTACTACGATGTGAGGCAATGCAATTCAATTCGATACAACACGAAACGGAGCATTACATTACCGAGTACATTGTCCTTGATAACTCTTATTTCATAATACAGTGATTCTACAATGATTAATAAATTGCAAGAGAAGCCATGAAGTGGTGACACAGTGGGGGAAATCAGAAGGTAACATTGGTTAGGTTTTTAATTGAATTTTGGACATTTGGCACCAGCGATAATATATTTGTATTGTACCAATATTTTTATAAGCTTTTGCAGTGAGTAAAAGAGTTCCAGCATTTATTTTATTAGATACATTTGTTAGCGCTGCCACTATTTAAAAAAAAATCATTTTTTGAGATATATGACTTTGGGATTCCACATCTGGAGAAATAATAAAGTATACTGTATATGTGATTGTTTACTTCTTGAAACACATTACATCTTTGCTGATCGGCCATAATTATATTTTCATGGTTGTTCATTCATTGTTAGTGGATCTTTATAACTTCCTCTCCTGTCATTAAAGCTTGTATGCTCCAGTTTGGGCTGCATGGTGGTGCAGTGGGTAGCGCTGAAGGTTCCTGGTTCTAATCCCCGGCCGGGCGGGTGCCTTTCTGTGTGGAGTTTGCATGTTCTCCCCACGCATGCGTGGGTTCTCTCTGGGTTCTCCGGCTTCCTCCTGCAGTCCAAAAACATGCTCAGGTTAATTGATCACTCTAAATTGCCCGTATGTGTGAGTGTGTGCGTGAATGGTTGTCTGTCTCTCTGTGTTAGCCCTGTGATAGGTTGGCGACCTGTCCAGGGTGTACCCTGCCTTCCGCCCGAAGCCAGCTGGGATAGGCTCCAGCCCCCCGTGACCCCTAACGGGATAAGCGGTCAAGATAATGGATGGATGGATGCTCCAGTTTGCCAAAAAAAGAACACCTTTCTCACACACTTATTCACTCATAAGATTATTTCAAAGTTATGTGAAAGTGGATCAGCTGTTATAGACCTGCTGTGGGTGGCGGGTGTTCACACATGTAAAATCTGCACGTATATGCAGTTTACAGACATGTGGACAGTAGGGGTGACAAAGAGTGTGTATGTGTGTGCATGTATGAATGAAGTGTGTGTGTGTGTGTGTCAGTGAGTGAGACAGGCCAGAGGTAGAATGGTAGAATGCCGTATTCAGGGCAGATTAAATGAGGGTTTTGTTCAGTTTGCTCCAGATGTTGAGTCTATGTGTTTTATTTTTACATTCTTGGCCTGTGGCCCGTATATATTTTGGATTGGGGCAGGGAGTATATAATATCAGTGGAAAATGCTGCGGTCTGGTACCTTTTAAATAACATTTCCTCCTTTTTCTGCTGCTGTCCTGTTTTTCTTTCCATGTTGTCTTTTATTCGGGAATGAGCTTTGAGAGGTGATGTTTAGAAAAGCGCTGAAATGAGACCGGGTTCAGGGAATCACTGGAGACCCCTACACACACATCTCTCTCACACACACACACACACACACACACACACACACATAGAAACCATGCACACATGCTGCTGGTGCTGACTTCAGACTTCAAACAGTGGGCAAAGAGGAAGAAGTTGAGGTCTTAAACGAGAAGGTCAGCCTGGCGGTCTTGTGTCTCGGGGTGGCCCTGCTTGTGCTGTAGGTAGCGGGAAATGTTGTCGTGCTAATATTTGGCTCTCTTCCCTTGGCCAGTGGAAGGAATTATACCAAAGGTGCTCGGGGACCCACATTTTGGACTTCCCTTTCCTCCATTTCTGATTTATTTCAGAACAAATCTGGGCCGAAGCGGGCTAAAATCTGCACTAGAGCAGTTAATGGAGTTGTAAAGCTGGGGTAGGCTCCAGGGAAATATAACCACAGGGCTTAAAACCTTCTCTCTGCCTCTCTCTCAGTCTGTCTTCATGTGTGTCTCTCCTTCTCTCTCTGTCCTGTGGTGGGCCCACTCCTGCTTGAAAAGCCACAGTCAGAAGTGAATGTTAGATCCCTCACATCTACCCTCATGGTGGGCCTTGTCATCACTAATCCTGTATATGTGAGGACTACAGTATGTGTGGACTTATTCATGCAACAATCATGCGGTATGATTTGTCAGTATGTGCTTAGGTCATAATACTGTAAGTCTTTTTCTGTAATAAATTACTGGAGATGTTCCAATACTATTTTTTTCCTTACTTGAGTGGATTCTGATACCTGGACCTAAGCATCAGCCGATATTGAGTCTCCCTTATATTCCAGCTGGATGAAACGAAAGGGAAGTTGAAGTTGGTTTCAGCATCAGAGACCAAAACCATTACCACTAGGGATGGGCGATATTATCAGCCCTCCGATATTGACTTAAAAATGTAATATTGGGATTTGGTAGGCTTTAGCAATTACGAGCCTGCATGAATGCAGCATGGAACGTTTACAGGCGCACGCTTGATGACGTATAACAACAACAGCAACACGCTAGACTCATGGGTTGCTAACCGTGGCTAACAAGGTTGCTCGCCCGGTACATGAGATGTCCATGGTTTGGAACTATTGACCTGGCAAGGGACTACAGATGTAAATTAGCTTTAAGCTAACTCTGGTACAATGCATCAAATGGTGACATTTATGTTAAATATTGTACATGGTCCCTTTAGAAATAAATCAAATTTTAAAATTTAAAAAAAAATTCCAAGTGTCACCTACAAATCATAAATTTGCAATTTGCAATGATTGCAAAGCGTTGGTTATGCAAGGAGGAAACAAGGTGTCTTCCTTTAATACATCAAATATGATCTCCCATCTCAAGAAGAATCTTTCTTGTTTTTATTTGCACTATTTTGAGAGAGCAGGGCCATGGAGCCCAGTTTATAATTGAATGATTGTATTATTTGCCAAGTTATGGCCATTTCCTCATTCCTTGAACTTTGAATAAAAGAGGACTATGTTTGTTCAGTACTCTGGACTGAAGATATGCATCTTCCTTGTTTTGATAGTGTCTGTAGTGTTGTTTGAGGCAAAATGTTTCTCTCTAAAATCTCTAAAAAAATAATAATAAATATGGCAGTGCCATATTGGCACATTTTTCCATAACTTAAAGGGATATTTCAGTTATTTTGAAGTGGGGTCGTATGAGTTACAGTACACTATTGCTCCTGGTAGCCACAATGCGTGCCGGTGAGCTCTTCTCCTTTAATGAGAAAATTCCCAGAGGACCGGCAGGTAAGCTAGGCTACAATTCTCTGCAGACGGGGCCTCCTATTTCACGTAATTTCACTAAAGTTGAGAAAATATGTTCCAGGAACTCATCACGGTGCAAATGCATGCACCAGTAGAAAAAATTGGAGCTATTCAGTTTGCCGTCAGAAACCCCCTTTGTTTTGGGACTATTTTCAGACGCACCTCGCAGACCGGTGTTCTTCCGCTGCATGAGCACGGATACACGCCAATCAGCTGTTTGTATCAACAAGCACGTAGCAGGATCAAGTAGCGGTAGCGGTCTTTAGAGTGAATTAAACTCACTTTTCTGCAGATTTAAAAGATGGGACGTACCTGTCTTTATCCCGGCTGTTCAAACAAGCAAACCTCCTGTAAGGCAGGGAACTCTGGATGATGAGTGATGCAGACTGGAGCCGTATGTGAGCCGCTGGTATCCTCTGATTCAGAAAGGTCCTGAAGTATTGTTGCCACTAAGTCCCTCTCCTGACAGCAGAAGCTCTCTGGGTTCGTTGGCATGGGCTCACAGTTTACACACAGGCACCACCAGGTAACGTGGGATCTCTCCTGCTCACTCGTTAGCACGGCATGTCATCGTCGCTGTCAGAATCACTCATTTCTGCAGTTTGTAGTTTTTGTTCCTAAAAATGTTTACTGCTAAAAATGCTACGTGCTTGTTGATCCAAACAGCTGATCGGCGTGTATCCGTGCTCATGCAGCGGAAGAACACCGGTCTGCGAGGTGCGTCTGAAAATAGTCCCAAAACAAAACAAAGGTGGTTTCTGACGGCAAACTGAAGAGCTCCATTTTTTCTACTGATTCATGCATTTGCACCGTGATGAGTTCCTGGACCATATTTTCTCAACTTTAGCGAAATTACATGAAATAGGAGGCCCCGTCTGCAGAGAATTGTAGCCTAGCTTACCTGCCGGTCCTCTGGGAATTTTCTCATTAAATGGGAAGAGCTCACCGGCACTCATTGTAGCTAACAGGAGCAATAGTGTACTGTAACTCAAACGACCCCAATTCAAAAAAACTGAAATATCCCTTTAAGTTGAAGTTGTTCTCTTATTTTGCACTAACAGTGTGTACATTTGGAAAGCCATGTTGAATTTATGTATGCATCCAGTGGGGCATAACAATACAATTAGGCATAATGTGTCAATTCCACAATAGCTGATATGTTTTGACGTTTCCAAACAGTTTTGGTGTAAAAAGCCTGAATATATCGGCATTGGAAATTAAGAGTTGGACAATACCGGAATATTGGATTTCGGCAGAAAAGCCAATATCGAGCATTCCTAATTACCACCATTGGTATCGGAGGCCAACACCAATATCACTTTCGGCATCGGAGGCCAACAGATGCCACTATCAGAAGCAGATACCACTACAGCTATTAAGATGAGAGGTCAACACTGATACCACTTTTAGTATCAAAGGCAGATACTGATACTAGTATCAGCTTTAGAGGCAGAAACAGACCCAAGAATCAATATCAGAGGCTGAAGCTATATCCACACTTATAAAGATTTTCTTAAAACACATTTTATCTTTCAGTATTCTCTGAGAAAAAACTCAGCTTTCAAAAATGTCCACATACCTCTGGATGGGCCAGATATTGAAACTTGATTCATGTCAGTATCAGTATTACTGAATTAGAGACTGATTCATGCATCAGTATCAGAGGCCAATACCAGTATCAGCACTGGTACCAGTATGGGCATCAGTACATCTCTAAATCCTGCCACAGCCTCTTTGCGATCTCAAGTGAAGTATTTCATTGAAGTGATAAGAGGCAGAGGGATTCGAGAGGTGTTACCAGCATGATTGGGTCCCTCTTAGCCCAGGTTACTCCCTCATCCATTGTCCTTCTTCTTCCCCAGAGGTTTTGTGAAAGTAAGGACAACAGAGTTATCAAAATTGTGCTTTGGTTAAGCAATGGCCAGCCCCTAAAAGACAAGAGTGTATTGAGGAGAAAAGAAGAGCTACTCTCAACTTTCCTGTAGGGGAGGGGGGTGAATGAGTGTTGTTGAATAGGAAAGGGGAGAGGTGCTGCGGCACTCCTTAGACAGAGACGGCGGTGGGAGGGTGGCGAGGGCAAAGGTCAGCGAGAAGGAGGGGAAGGGGGCGCTGAGTCAGAGGGTGCGCAGGACATGTAGTGAAAGATGAGTGAGCGAGAGAGAGACAGCATCTGGATGGAGAGCTTGTTTCTCAGCCAGGCTGCATTTGTTTAGTCTGAAAGACAAGAGTGTAAGGGGAGCGGAGGGGGGCAGAAAAATGTAAGGCCAAGAGAATAAAAGCAGTTCAATAACAGAGAAGAGAGCAGGTGTGAATGTGTGTGAATGTGTGTGTCTTTGTTCCTGCATAACATGCCTGTGAGGACTACATGACTCTCTGATGGAGGGTTGTTTTTGTTGTATTTTAGCAGTCTGGACCTTGGTCTGAACTTTTAAAGGTGTCACTTTTTTCATTTCATTGCTGAGATCTGGAATGGGACCATTTTTGACACTTGACTTTATAACCAAGTTCATGGTTTTATTCAAAAACAGGTAGAATACAGTGGTTTTTTTATGTTTCATATCTTAAACTCCACTGAACAAATAGAATGCATGTTGATTTTATGAAGTAGATCCTCTAATCAATGATGATAATATGATTACACAGGGGGAAACCTGTCTGACTGCTGCTCTCATCAGTATAATTAGTGTAGATGCAGGTACACAATGAGTCCGTATCAACACTAATTATCCTGATGAGCAAAACCTACAGAAGAAAAAAAAGAAACTCCTTTAATGAAACCCCTTAAATGCTTGAGCGTGTATTTGTATTTGTCTGTGTGTGTCTCACCTCTCTCCTCCCCCCCGCCTCAACAGATTCAGGCCTCGGGGGGAGGTCAGCTCCTCTTGACCTCTGCGTTCCACAGCAGGGCCACACACACATGTGCACCCAAACACTTCACACACAAACACACATGCATAAATAACCACACACACACACACACACACACACACACACAGGCAGAACTTCCAGGGATTTCAGACACACATACCGGCCTATCACTCACAAGCTTATTTAGGCAGACATCGAAAACCAAGGTTGAGGGAAAAAAGGTTGACGCAGACAGAAGGATAAGAATTAAATTATTTTCGCCAGCGGAGGAGAAAAAGGAAAAGAGTTTTGTTTTTGGAACAGCAGCAAGCCAAGAAAAAGAGAACGTGAGAGGAGAACATGTATCCGACATGCAGTCATCCAGACAGAGGCCAGTGTTTTCACCTTTCAGTGTTTCCCAAAGCCTTCTTTTTGGAGAAAACACAGATAAAGCTTTGTTTAGCTGGAATTTGGTTTTGTGCTCCATGAGAATTCCCCTTCCCCTCTCCCCCTGACCTCTGACCTTACACAAAAAGCACATACATTCATAAGTGGGGATTTCATTTTCAGTATACAACATTATGTACAGTCTGTCAGCGGCCTTGGCACAGTTCCAGAATGTCTGGGTGTTTACCTGTGTCTGTGTATAGATGTATAGACATGTGTCAGGCCATGTATGTGAGTGAATTAGAGCTTCTATAAAGGTTGACATGGTTAGCTGCCAATATTTGTAGGTGACTGCGACTATAGACCATGTGAAAAGAGTAAAGTGGGTTTTTTTTTTATTTTCATGTCAATCTATACGGCTCCATGACCTGTGAACCCATGTCTCGTCTGTGACCTCATCAAAAAGAAATGAGAAAACAAGCATTCCCGCTTGAGGACAGCAGCCATTCATCACTCCATCTCTGTCTCCTTTTGGAGCCTTGTGTCCGTCGTAAGGAGAAATCAATGTCTTAAAAGGATTTCGAGAGACACAAAGATGCAGACACAAAGAGCACAGTCTGTCGCACACGCGCCCACACTCTGCCATGACGAAGTACAAAGAGAGGGAATCTATGCGCGCCGCTACTTCATGAGTTTGCTGTGAGGCTGGAGCCATTGTTTGTACTCCGAGTACTTGACCTTGTGATGAAAGAGATGGAACAATTTTGCAGTACTGCATTTAGAAACTCAAAAATGGGATGTTCTCATTGAACCCACTGAAAGTTGTTTGTGACTTCAGGAGCTTTTTTTTTTTTTCATTTTCCCCCTCCTCTAAATGATCAAACTCACAAGTATATACATAATGTGAAATTATTGCAGCATTATTCTGTGGTTATATATAGCCTGCTTTGACTCTGCTTTCTGTTTTGTGCCTTGGGATCATTGAGAGATTCTTAAAGAATGGTGCAGACAGAATGTGAGTTTGTTTTTCTGGGTGGCACTGTTTAAAAAAAAAAAAAACATTTTGGAAGTTAGAAGTGTTTCTTGAGAGATTGTAAAACTAGATTGCAAACAGAAACTTACTTGAACATCTTGTACACTTTTAAATAATTCTCTAAGTTTCAAAAGTTGGACTTTAGATCTTTGCTAAACCTGAGAGGGAGCTTGTTTGTCCTCAGTGTTTCCATGTGAGTAAAACAGCTGCAGCACACAAGTGCAAGGACAAGTTCACCGTCTGTTTTGTCTCCTATGATACCATGTCCTGATTTGTTATAAAGCACAGTCTGTTTGATACTAATACAAACAAATGTATTACTGCTGCTGTGGTTTAAGTCATTCTTTCTGAAACATTGGTCAAAACTCAGAGGTGCTTGAAACACTTTGTGTGCATAGATTTTGTTGTTAGTTTCCTGTGTGTTTTATTGTGAAGTTGACAGGAAGCCACTGGTCTGAAAGAGGCTTTTTTACCACCCATATCAACTTTTATGAATCTTTAGTGATAATAACAAGATGAGCTCAAAAGGAAGACCTGTTACCGAAGCATCTTTGAATTTTCCTAAATATATATTGCTGCATTCTTACATAAGCTCATCCTGACTGTACATGACATTTTCTTGGGGGCTTGCAGACAAAGGTGGAGGGAAAATGTTGTCCCTTTGTTCACACTTGCAGGCCTTGCTGGAAAATTCAGGAGTTTCTTTGTTTATGTTCACACTGCAGGAAAAAGTGGCCCAAATCAAAATTTTTGGGGTCAGACAAGTGACCAGGTCAGATTTTTTTAGAGGCAGTGTGAACACTCAAATCAGATTTACAGACAGACAGATTTGTGGGTTTTATCTTTTTGTTGAAACAAAAACAAAAGGTTAACACACCGTGCTTGATTCAGTGATATCACAGATAAGATCGGATATAATCCCGATTTAATATGAAGTCTGCAGATGGTATGACTTTTCCCATTGGCTGGTAGCTTAATGGATTGAGTGTGGGTTGCGTTGTGTTGTGTTGCGTTGCGTTGCGTTGCGATGCGTTGCAATGCGATGCGTTGCAATGCGATGCGTTGCAATGCGATGCGTTGCAATGCGATGCGTTGCGATGCGTTGCGATGCGTTGCGATGCGTTGCGATGCGTTGCGATACGATGCGTTGCGATACGATGCGTTGCGATACGATGCGTTGCGATACGATGCGTTGCATTGCGTTACGATGCGATGCATTGCGTTGCGATGCGTTGCGATGCGTTGCGATGCGTTGCGTTGCGATGCGTTGCGATGCGATGCGTTGCGATGCGATGCGTTGCGTTGCGATGCGTTGCTTTGCGTTGCATTGCTTTGCGTTGCGTTGCGTTGCGTTGCGTTGCGTTGCTTTGCGTTGCTTTGCTTTGCTTTGCGTTGCGTTGCAATGCGTTGCGTTGCAATGCGATGTGAGGCTCTGCGTTGCGAGGCAATGCGTTGCTATGTGTTACGATCTGTGCGTTGCGATGCGTTGCGAAATGTTGCATTGCGTTGCGATTTGATGCGTCCCTCAGGTCAAAAGACCTGAGTGACCTATTGGTGAGGTAGGGGTGGAGCAGGTCGGCGATGTATTCAGGAGCCTGACCATGCAGAGCTCTGTACACAAAAACTTGAACCTTGAAATGAATCCTAAATTTAACTGGAAGATAGAATCGGAGTGATGTGGGTTGTCCGGCTGGACTTGGTAAACAGCCTTGCAGCAGCGTTCTGGACTAATTGAAGACGATGGAGGGACGACTTACTGAGGCAGGTGAAAAGTGAATTATAATAGTCCAGTCGGGATGAAACAAAAGCATGAATGATCATTTCCAGTTCAGGATGTGACACAACAGACCTAAGTTTGGCAATGTTTCGTAAATGGAAGAAACATGACCGGGACAACTGTTTTATGTGGTGATCAAAATACATGGACTGATCAAATATAACTCCAAGATTTCTGAGTTTAGACTGGACAGCAGAAGAGAGGGAACCAATAAACTGAGCAACCCTGGAAGCTATAGTATCAGAACCAACAATAAGGACCTCTGTCTTGTCAGCGCTTAGCTGCAGGAAGTTGTCAGCCATCCAGTCCTTAATGGCAGTCAGACAATCAAGCAAAACTATCAGCTTGTCTGTGTCATCAGGCCTGAAAGACACATACAGCTGGATACCATCAGCGTAACAGTGATAAGAAATACCTTTGAATTTACTGATAATGTGACTCAAGGGCAGCAAATACAAGGCAAATAATATAGGGCCCAATACAGAACCCTGAGGGACACCACAGGAGAGAGCAGCAGTTTCAGACATGTATGGACCAAGTGACACAGAAAAACTCCTGTCAGAGAGATAGGAAGAGAACCAATCAAGGGCTGTAAAGACTAAAATGTGACTAAAACTAACAGGCATTTTCGTCTAAAGACTAAGACAAAGACTAAGACTAAAATAGACGCCAAAATGAACATTGGTGTGAACGGCCAAGGCGAAGATGACAGAGATGGAGCGCCTCAATTGAGTGACCTGCCAAAGGAGTCTTGGGGAAAGCCGCTGACAGATGTAATTAAAAGTTGCCCTTGACATCCAGAAGTTTTGAATAATAGGAGTGGTGCAGACCCACCACTCCTGACTCCACATAGACCTGTCAATCGTATTTGAGGCCACAGCTCTGCAAAAAGCCAAAAGAAGCAATTTGGCTCTCTTTGTCTTTATACTTCACCTCCTCCACACCTGGTCATTCATTCTCCTGCTCCCACTGCACAAACAACTTTGCAACAAAGGAGAAAATGCTGACTTCCTTCATGTTTAGGTTTGTGAAACAACTACATGTGACGTCATTGTTACTGTTCTTTTGCACATGCAGGGCAGTTCGGAGCAAAAAATCAGAATTGAGCATTAAGCCTTGCAGTGTGAACGTAGCATTTGAGTGTTGTGTATGCGTGAACACAGCTGAAGAGTGTTAAAGTGTGCAATGGGAGGAGGTTAGCTTTTATTTAAGTTTGTGTTCAGTGTTTAGTCGTGGCAAAAAAACTTGATATGGAGTCGGGGCCACTTACAGCATTTTTTGCCTTGGCAACACCCGTGGCCTCAATTTCAGAGCGGTTCTAACCAGAGCATACTTCTGCTAGGTTACTGAATTTGCACTTTGATAGTTAAGGTTAAATCTTGCATGGGGAAAGGCTTCTGATTGATTTTGATGGTTTTGTAATGGAAAAGTGACATAGAGAAGCGCTGTAGTGTTCCTAAAGTAGAACTATTTTCAACTGAGCGCTCAGCTGATGCCAAGGGCTCTTGGTCTTTGGGACCGTGAGCTCTGAAAACATTGATCTGCATTCAGTTTTTCATAATTTCATACACATTTCAAACAATCTCCTAGAACTGTATTAACACACTATGAATTATTTTTATTAGAGGCCACCCATATCAACATGCAGTTATTAAGAAACTTATGTGCTATATGGCTGCAAAATAAACTTGTGACATGAACCTGTGTCTTTAAATTATCTGACAACACTATCTGCTGTATCTATAAATGCAGCACTTTGCAGAAATCCAGTGGGACTCTGAGTAACTGACACTATTAAATAACATTCATGGCATAAAAGCTTTAACTCACTGAGAGGGAATCATATCTCCTCTGATTAGGATCAACCACAAACAAGCTAATTCTAACCTGATGTGCAGCACTTTGTCTCTGATTATTGGGGGTGTTTTTGTCTCTACACAGCTAAAGAAACTCTTATGTGTGCTCTGATACCTTTAGAGTGGGAGCAAAGCATAAAGGGCTTTAATACTAACACAAAATGTGAAAAAACCTTTTGTCTCTAACTGTTAAGTCTGCTGGAGGAGTTCTTTAATTATCTGCTCTCTACTTCTGGATGAATAGTGTCTTTCACTGAAGCCAGAAAACTACTAGCAAACTCACCAGAAGTCATCAGAACATGTTTATAGGGACAGATTTGTGGGTTTTATCTTTTTGTTGAAACAAAAACAAAAGGTTAACACACTGTGCTTGATTCAGTTATATATATCAGATAAGACCGATTTACTTTGAAGTCTGCAGATGTTGTGACTTGTGCGTTGCGCTGCGCTGCGTTGCGCTGCGTTGCGCTGCGTTGCGCTGCGTTGCGCTGCGTTGCGTTGCGCTGCGTTGCGCTGCGTTGCGCTGCGTTGTGCGCTGCATTGCATTGCAATGCGTTAGTTGCGTTGCGCTGCGTCGGGCTGCGTCGGGCTGCGTTGCATTGCAATGTGTTAGTTGCGTTGCAATACGTTGCAATGCATTGCGGTGCACTGTTTTAGTTGCGATGCAATGTGTTGCACTGCGATGCGATGCGCTGCGCTGCGCTGTGTTGCGCTGCGTTGCATTGCAATGTGTTAGTTGGGTTGCAATGTGTTGCAATACCTTGCAATGCATTGTGGTGCGTTGTTTTAGTTGCAATGCAATGCGCTGCGTTGCGCTGCGTTGCGCTGCGTTGCGCTGCGCTGTGTTGCATTGCGTTGCATTGCGTTGCATTGCAATGTGTTAGTGGGGTTGCAATGTGTTGCAATACGTTGCGACGCATTGCGGTGCGTTGTTTTAGTTGCGATGCGTTGCGCTGTATTGTGATGCATTGCAATGCGCTGCGTTGCGATGCGTTGCGCTGCATTGTGATGCATTGCAATGTGTTAGTTGGGTTGCAATGTGTTGCAATACGTTGCGATGCATTGCGGTGCGTTGTTTTAGTTGCGATGCAATGCGTTGCGCTGCACTGCGATGCGTTGCGCTGCACTGCATTGCGATGCATTGCGTTGCGCTGCGTTGCGCTGCGTTGTGTTGCGCCGCGTTGTGTTGCGCTGCGTTGCGCTGCGTTGTGATGCATTGCGATGCATTGCGTTGTGATGCATTGCGCTGCATTGCGATGCGTTGCAATGCATTGCAATGCGTTGCGCTGCATTGTGATGCGCTGCGTTGCAATGCGCTGCGTTGCAATGCGTTGCGTTGCAATGCGTTGCGTTGCAATACCTTGTGATGCGTTACGATACGGTGTTATGTGTTAATTTATGTTACTTTCAATACGTTACGTTTCATTATGTAACGATACAACACAATACATCATGAACATTATCATACAATGGCTCAGTTTTTATTCACTTAACCAAATAAAAAAACTTTAAAGACATTCAAATTTGCACATTTGATGATAAATAGACATTTTACTGCTTGACAGGCCGAACCAACTTATGTGTGTTAACCTACAGCCACGTCTTTTTTTCAGTCGGTCTACATTCCTCCATGCTCTTTAGTAAAACTTTTGCCACATGAGCTCCAGTGTTAGTCTCATGCATCACACTAGTTTGTAGCACACAGGATTTAACTTGTCAACAAAATGGACAGCACTTGTGACGTAGAACTCCATGGTCCGTAAAGCCTACCCATTGCAACATGAGTGCAACTCCTTCCACACACTTGAGTACATCCTCCACTTTTCCTCTTGTCTCAGGATAAAGAGCTGGAATAGCTTTTTATTTCTTTCTTCTTTTTGGCTTTGAAAAGGGCAAGCAAATCTTTGAACTTCCTTTACCACTTACCACATTATCTCGCTATTTCCTTCTACCATTAACCCGCTATCATCTTCTTCGACCGTTTCACTCACGCTACCCTAATTCATGTCATTATCGCAATCACAAGGAGTCATTTGTTGGGGTGATTAATGGGTCAAATTGGCAGGGAAGTCTGTTTAGAGCACTGATATTACCAAATCAATATTTTCTCTCCCCTTTATATTTCAATTTACATTAAACTCCTTGTTTCAAACCTCTAAAACACAGGTTCATATGGTTGCTAAAACAGCATTTTGTCAGTTTTCATAAGTTTTTGCATTTGTTTTGTTATCAAGACATCATTCATAGGTGGGTTTAATAATAATGTGTTTGTGTGTGTGTGCGTGTGTGTGGTACTCTGTAATGGATCAGTATGAATGCCTCGTTAGCAAGCGCCACTGAAACCCTGTAGGCCCTTCAGAATATGAGTACCATTTGAGAGAGCAGCTTTTGCTGTCGCATTCTAACCACCACTTACACAATGCGTTCTGCTCACACACTCAAACACACACACACACACACACACACACATGCTGGCCCACGCACATGCACTCAACAAGCACTTGTGTGTGTGGGCAGCTGGCTGAATTGATGAAACGGGACTCTGCATCCTCTGGGGAGCAGAAACACGCCGCTCTATTTAGCATCAGAAAGGCTACATTCACTCTTTTCATCTGCGAGGTGAACTGAGGAATGCCCTCAAGGTGTGCACTCGGGGATAAAGATGCTAACAGGGGTGTGGTGTGAAGGGTTAAGGTGGCCAGAAGTGTCTACCTTTGGTGTTGTGTTTCTTGCTCTTTCTCCTTCTCTGTTTCCTTTTTTTTTCTGTGGTGAATCTTCCTGTCCTCTGTCACAGACCCACACGATTCACAGAACAAAGGTTACAACTGTAAACAGCGGGAGAGCTTTTCATTCTCTCCGTTTCCCCCTCTCCTTATCCCTAGTTTGTTTCTTTTGTTTCTCTCTTCCACCCTCCATGCCTCCCTCTCCCATTTTCTTATCAAACGAAATGGCACTGTAGGCAGCTCATACACAAAGGCACAGGTAGCAAAGTTTCTCCTGGAGTTTTTCACAGCAAAAACCAAACAAAACATAAAACAGGGCAAACGCAAAAGAGTGAGGGTGGAAGGGGGGAAGATGGAGGAGGAGGAGGAGGGGGAGGAGTGAGGAAGACAAGGAAGTTATTTTCTCTGGGTTTTTTTTGAGGCTGTGCCGCGTGTACTTCTGACAGGTGGGAGGGGAGATGAAGCGTGCATTGTGTTCACTTGCTAATTAGCATCGTTAGCGGGGCCCATCCGCTGTGAATGGCAGAGATAGTATTAGCGAGGTTTATGCACAGTGAGTGGTAGAGATAGGGAGAAAGAGCGTGCTGTATATGCTAACGCTACATTGGGTCTGATAAACTTGCAGGTTCTTTAATAGACTAAGCAGGGGAGGTGTGGGGAAGGGAGGGGGAGGGGGGGGGGGGGGAAAGAAGTGTAAAGAACTGTACACCAGTCTGCTTCAGGCTTTCTTTCAATACTCTGAATGCAACCTGTATGGAGCTCATAAAACCACGGTGACACAACATAAGATAATGAACCTTTGTGTGTGTGTGTGTGTGCGTGTGTGTCTGTTACAGAGATTTGGGTGTAATGATTTTCAGATCAGACTTCTCCCCTTTCACCTTTCCCCTTGAGGGTCAGGTTACACACAAGGTGTATGTTACAAGCCACTGGCTATGTGAATGGGCCTGTGAGCACATTACACACACACACACACACATGCACACGCACACTTCCGGTTCTTTTTCATATAAGGGGAAATCTAAGAAGAAGCACAAATTATTATATCTGGATATTATTTATGTGTATTTTAGTGATAATGTGTGTTTGGATAACTGTACACTTATGTTTGTGTAGGTGTGTGAGTGAGTCTGTACGCATTTGTGTGTGTGTGACATCGACCCAGGAGGTCACATAAAACTGTCAGCATCATCCAATCACCCATTTTTTTTACATGCTGCCCTTTCCCCCCTCCCTTCTCTTCCCTCCTCCCTCCTCCTTTCACTCTCTTCATTTCAGTCCCTCCAGTGTCAGGCCCTTGAGGCTGCATTGCACTCTCTCTAGGTAACACACATACACACACACACACACACACACACCCATAGACGCACAGACGCACGCACACACATGCACACACACTCCAAAGGACCCCTCAGGGAGAAGCCCATCAGAACAGTTTGAAGGGATGGGAGGCATATTGTTAGGGGGTGGAGTTTTCAAACAGAAACATCTCAATGGAGCCTCTCTCCATCCTCTGAATGGGCGGAGAAGGGTGATGAATATTAAGTAAGGTGTAATGGCCAACACCCAGCTCTCCTCCGAGACTCCCTGGAGTCTCCAGAGATCTGGGATCACATGATTGAAGGATGAAGCCTAGTGCAAGCTAGGCTAATTGTACCAGAAAAGAGAACAGTCCAACAGCACCACTGTCCTTTAAAAGTTTACAATCAGTGCATGTCTAGTTCTCACTTTGAAGCTTATTTCTTCACAATAGAGATGTTTCATCAAACAAAAAAAGCGTTTCTCCAGTGCATCCACGCACATGATTAGTTCACTGATAGAAACCTCACACCAACATTATGAAATGAGAGCCACAAAAACACAATGCACAGGACATTTGTCTCTCCGGCTTTTACAACAATGTGGGACTTGCTGTAGCATTGCTGTAGTTTGGGATTTGAATATATTTATCAATGCAAAACTTTGAAAAGATTAGACGGCATGGTAACTACTGCAGAGGATAACTGAAGACAATGGTAATATTGTCTGGCAACAACAAGTGAAATGTGGCTCAACTTTTGCTCCTACACAGTTTAAAGTCATTTGAAAACATGCAGTATTGTTGATCAAATATGTGCAGGCAGACATTCCTTGTGTATGACTTCATAGTGTTAAGGGTGTTATTGTACTGGTTCCCCAATAACCGTCAGAGGTGTCGAGTAAGGAAGTACAAATACTTTGTTACCCTACTTAAAGGGATATTTCAGTTTTTTTGAATGGGGTCGTATGAGTTACAGTACACTATTGCTCCTGCTAGCAACAATGAGTGCCGGTGAGCTCTTCCCCTTTAATGAGAAAATTCCCAGAGGACCGGAAGGTAAGCTAGGCTACAATTCTCTGCAGAAGGGGCCTCCTATTTTGTGTAATTTCACTAAAGTTGAGAAAATATGTTCCAGGAACTCATCACGGTGCAAATGCATGAACCAGTAGAAAAAATTGGAGCTCTTCAGTTTGCCGTCAGTCTTTGTTTTGGGACTATTTTCAGACGCACCTCGCAGACCGGTGTTCTTCCACTGCATGAGCACGGATACACGCTGATCAGCTGTTTGGATCAACAAGCACGTAGCATTTTTAGCAGTAAACACTTTTAGGAACAAAAACTACAAACTGCAGAAATGAGTGATTCTGACAGCGACGATGACATGCCGTTTACTGTGAACACAAGAGGATCCCTCTATGAACCAGAGTTTATACATGAAGTACTCCAGATGCAGACCCAACGTACCAACGAAGAAGAGAGGGGAGAAAGTTCTGTGCTAACGAGTGAGCAGGAGAGATCCCACGTTACCTGGTGGTGCCGGTGTGTAAACTGTGAGCCCATGCCAACGAACCCAGAGAGCTTCTGCTGTCAGGAGAGGGACTTAGTGACAACAATACTTCAGGACCTTTCTGAATCAGAGGATACCAGCGGCTCACATACGGCTCCAGTCTGCATCACTCATCATCCAGCGTTCCCTGCCTTACAGGAGGTTTGCTTGTTTGAACAGCCAGGATAAAGACAGGTACGTCCCATCTTTTAAATGTGCAGAAAAGTGAGTTTAATTCACTCTAAAGACCGATACCGCTACTTGATCCTGCTACGTGCTTGTTGATCCAAACAGCTGATCGGCGTGTATCCGTGCTCATGCAGCGGAAGAACACCGGTCTGTGAGGTGCGTCTGAAAATAGTCCCAAAACAAAGAGGGTTTCTGACGGCAAACTGAATAGCTCCAATTTTTTCTACTGGTTCATGCATTTGCACCGTGATGAGTTCCTGGAACATATTTTCTCAACTTTAGTGAAATTACACAAAATAGGAGGCCCCGTCTGCAAAGAATTGTAGCCTAGCTTACCTGCCGGTCCTCTGGGAATTTTCTCATTAAAGAGGAAGAGCTCACCGGCACTCATTGTGGCTAACAAGAGCAATAGTGTACTGTAACTCATATGACCCCACTTCAAAAAAACTGAAATATCCCTTTAAATTACCTTGATTTTGTTGCATTAACTTGATCAAAGTAATTTTAGTAGCTTTCAATATCCACCCTAAAAATGTATAGAATTAATACAAAAACAGTATTTTTCACATTTCAAGGTGAAACCAGCACTTCCATTCTCACCTCTATAGTGTTTCAAGTAGAAATTTCCTCCATTGACTCATGCTTATCTTCTCGTATATTGTATGTCAGAGGCTCTACAACACTTTTAAATGATCTTTCAGCGAATACTTACAAAAGGTAGATTTTGTAGAACCATAATGCCAATGCAGTACACTTACAATGACTTACACTCTGACTGACATAACCTGAGTCTTTCTTTGTCAGGCTGCTCATGTAACCAATCAACCTTTATAAAGTATTTGAGCTCCGGTTACAACTTTAAAGAAAAGCAATATGTTTATATGTGTAATTAAAAAAGAGCGCTTTGAAAAGGAATAGAAAAAGGCTTCTCTGGGCTCGATGTGCAGCCTGCTGGCCAGTGAGCAGCACAGAGAAATCAAGAGGCCTGTGTTAAGAAATGCTTTTATTAGAATGGTGCATGTGTGAGATTATAGTTTACAGAGAGCACTTTCCCTCATTATCCACAACTTCAGTGCATTACAAATCCCCTCTGATAACAACATGTTGCAGGCCTCTGTCATCCTCATACAGTACAGCAGAGGAGCATTTCATTACACTGTGGCCAGTCATAATCCTTGGACCAGCACGGCCCTCGTGGAGCATCAAACACATGACTCTGAAGCACAGAACAGGAGAAGGAGACAGGGACGATGAGTAAGGAGGAGGAGGAGAAGGGGGGGGCGGCGTAATAGCGCATGTGTTTGTAAATAATCTCTCTGCCACGCTGGTAAATAGCAGTTTATTTAACAAGCATCACATCACAGGAGCGCTTCCACCCTCCACTGCCTCTTCTTCTTCTTTCTCTCCTTCATCCCTCTCTCCTTGCCTCCTCTCTTCTCCTCCTCTCTCGCGCTCGGCGGTTACAGCAGAGCATTAATAATAATAACAATGATAAACAGAGAGGAGAGATAACCACAGCAGTGTGTGTATAAGAGGCCCTCGCGCTCAGCCAGCTTACAGCGCTTAGCCCCCATTAAAGATGGGATGCGGAGGGGAAGAGGGTGGGGGTGGGGTGGGAGGGGGGGCAGCGGGGAAAATAAGAAGCTGTTATTTTGCATGATATTAACCACATGAAAGCGTGCGGCTGCCGAGGACAGTAAAAGTCGCTGAAGAAGACAGAGGGAGGGTGCGAGAGAGGGAGGAATAATGTAAATAGCGGCTGGTGGAGTTATCGGGCATAGCACTGTCAGACGTGTGTGCATGCATGTGTGGATGTGTGTGTGTGTGTGTGTGTGTTATCATACGAAACGCTGTCAGACGGCCCATTGTTTGGGAAGCGATAAAAGGCAATTTCCCAGAGTCCCTTGTAGAACCACACGGTCGGCTTAATTTGAGGGCCATTTTCCGTGACAGTGTTGACAGTTTATACATCTCTCTCCCTATTTCTCTCCCTCTCTTACTATGTCTCTCTTCCTCTCTCTCTCTCCTGGGCTCCCTTGCTTCCTCTTCTCATCGTTCCTGTGTCTGTGTCTCTGTGTGTGTGTGTGTGTGCGTGTGCGCTCACTTTGTAGTAAAGAGCCTTGTATTCATGTCTGTGTTTATTAGTATCTCACCCCCGTGTTTGGCATGTTCCCTTTGAGGAAGCAACAATACCTGATAGTCTAATACCTGTCAGTAGTACACACACACACACATGCACACACACAGAGCCCTCCACGTCTGATGGGAATGTTTTTCCCTCTGCCCTGTCTTAATCTTGCCCTGACACAGAGCATTGTGAGCTGTGCTGCGCTGCCATCAGAGGAGAGCGTGTCCTCTCATCATCCTGAGAGCGGGCCTATTAGAGGAGCAGAGGATGATGGGAGGCAGGGAGGAGAGAGGGAGATCGCAGGTTCAGGGCAGGATAATTGACACGGCGGCTCCTGTTGCCTGCGGAGGAGGTTTTTTTTTTTTCTCTCTACAATGCCTTTAGTGAGAGAGCAAACAGGGTATTGTGCACAAACACGCACGCATGCCGGCAAACACATGTACAGTAAATTCATACACACACACGCTGTGTATGAGCAAACAGCTTGCTGCTCTGTTTGTGTGCTGTTGTGAGATTTACTCTGTTAAGCTGTTTGCTGAAGTTTAGGGCTTTAGGCTAGAAAATGAAACTGATTCTCAGCAACAAATGGGGCTAGACTTTATTTTATCTTTCTTTATTTGAATGGTTGAAGAGTAAAGATGGAGTACTAAAGTATAAATTAGACATTTGTATACCAGAAGTTCACTGTTTCTCACCTGCTCTTAATTATGTCAAACATTACGTACATCAGAGGGATTTGGATGACATTGAATGGATCATTAAAAGTGTTGTTTATGGAATATGTTTTATGCAACCTTGCCTTTTTGGCTTTGCAGCTAAAGCGTGCATATCTACAGAGGCTGTAGTCTTTGTCGTAGCTGTTGCAGGTTGGACTCCAGGCGTCTTATGCTGTCAGTCTCTACTCCCCATGTTTCTTGTCTCCTTTCAGCTGTCCCATTAACCCTCCTGTTATGTTGTGGGTCAAATTGACCCTTTTAAAGTCTATTTTAGGTTATATATGCCTTCAAAACCAGCTAAATGCAGCTTAAAAGAGCATGTGACAGAAGAGGAGTCGTGTTAATTTGTCAACATCACTTCATAAAAATAAATTTGATAAAATAAACAGAAATCTATGTCATTGCAAACTATTGTATTTATATTTAGGGCTTTCAAACATACATTAAAAGGTGACATATCATGCAAAATGGACTTTTTAATGGTTCTCTACCTGAAATATGTGTCCCTGGCATGTCTACAAACCCCCCGAGAATGAAAAAAATCCATTCTGCCCCTGTTTTGATTTCTCCACCTTTCTGTAAATGTGTGTGAAACGAGCCGTTTCAGACTTCCGTGCTTTTGTTACGTAACAACAATATCCGGTCTGTCACGGAGTCAGAGCTCGGAGCTTGTTCAGCCCATAGACTGTATAAAATAATACTGAATCCCCTCCTCCGTTTTTCATTACCTGCACAAATGTGTGTTAACAAGGAGCTTAGGAGGGAGGCATCCTAGTTGTAGGCTGTCTTAATAAACACAAAGGTCGGTTTTACTCTCCACGTCTGCAGATTTGAAGATCTAGTGGATGATTTTTATTTATCATGGATAAGAGCTAGCGCTAGTTAGCATAGCTACATAGCTACATGTCGTAGCTGTAGCTGTAGCTGTGTACCAAGACACATGTCGACATACTGACAAATAAAACAACAAGAAACACTGAATCTGTGACCAATGGTTCAGAAAAGGTCCCGCTGCCTTTCTTGTAGAGGTCGGTTTTACTCCCCACGTCTGCAGATTTGAAGATCTAGAGGATGATTTTTATTTGTCATGGATAAGTGCTAGCGCTAATTAGCATAGCCACATAGCTACATGTTCGTAGCTGTAGCTGTAGCTGTGTACCAAGACACACGTCGACATACTGACAAATAAAACAACAAGAAACACTAAATCTGTGACCAATCCTTCAGAAAGGTCCTGCTGCCTTTCTTGTAGAGGTCGGTTTTACTCCCCACGTCTGCAGATTTGAAGATCTAGAGGATGATTTTTATTTGTCATGGATAAGTGCTAGCGCTAATTAGCATAGCCACATAGCTACATGTTCGTAGCTGTAGCTGTAGCTGTGTACCAAGACACACGTCGACATACTGACAAATAAAACAACAAGAAACACTAAATCTGTGACCAATGGTTCAGAAAGGTCCTGCTGCCTTTCTTGTAGAGGTCGGTTTTACTCCCCACGTCTGCAGATTTGAAGATCTAGTGGATGATTTTTCTTTATCATGGATAAGTGCTGGCGCTAGTTAGCATAGCCACATAGCTACATGTTCGTAGCTGTGTACCAAGACACACGTCTACATACTGATAAATAAAACAACAAGAAACACTAAATCTGTGACCAATCCTTCAGAAAGGTCCTGCTACAGGCGCCTCTCTGTCAGGATCAGATTCTGGATCAGATTCAGAGGGTTGAAGTAACGTGATCTCTGAGCAGCCGTGTATATTCAGCCAACATGTAAACATTAGATCAACGTGCTGGAGAGCCGAGGCCACATCCACTTCCTGAGGGGGCGTGGTCAGAGAGAAAACAGAGTGTTCTGAGGAGGACTGAAGAAGAGGGTTTTCCAGGCATGCCAAAATCTGATTTCAAAGTGGTTTTTTTTTTGCATAAACTTTAAAGACATGTTTTGGGGACCTCTTAGACCAATATATATTGATGAAAAAAGTGTGATATGTCACCTTTAAAAAAAGTTTTAACATGCTATTAATAGGTAGCTGCTGCTCAGCCATCGCCCCCTCACAGGACATCCTATTTCAACTAAAGAGTGAGCAGTGTTACCATTTTTTAAACATTAATCTATGTTGTTCGATGTTTTGTTTCCTTTATTCTAAGTTTCTTTGAGGGAATTTTTATGAAGTGGGAAATTACATGCAGCATAGGGCAGGGGTTCTGATTGAATTCCAAGCTGCCAACTGCAAGGCTCACTCCTCTGTACATCAGAATCAGAATCAGAATCAGCTTTATTGGCCAGGTATGGTTGAACACACAATGAATTTGACTTAGGTAAACTGTGCTCTCTTTGTACAATGCATAAGAATAAGACATACAAATAAAAATAATAAAAACAACATCAGCTATAAATACAAAAGAACAACGAATAGGCATGACTGATATGTACAGACTAAAATAATATGATAAAGGTGCAGTGGTGAGTAGCAGAGGTAGTTTTTACATTTCAAAAAAGTAGTAGTTAAATAATAAAATAAATAGAAATATGGAATTCTGCTTGGAGAATTGTTGCATTGTATATTTACAGAGAGTATTGATCTGACAGGTATGACACTGTTATGGTTTAGTGTTCATCAGAGTAACAGCCTGGGGGAAGAAACTGTTCTTATGGCGGGTTGTTTTGGCGCACAGTGATCTGTAGCGCCTGCAGGAGGGGAGGAGTTTGAAGAATTTGTGTCCATGGTGTGAGGGGTCAGCGGTGATGCTACCTGCCCGTTTCCTGGCCCGGGACCGGTACAAGTCCTGGATGGGGGGCAGGTCGACACCGATGATTTTTTCTGGGTTGGGTTTACATGGGTTGAATGTTGAATTGCTTTGCCAAACTGGCGCCCCTCAATGTTTTTTAATGGGTTGAATTAACAAAAAACATACTGCTTTAGAAAACACTAAAGAGCCTCCTGACATTAAAATGTGGTATGAAAAACTCATGTCTATTTTACCATTAGAGAGATTATCTCATGTTCTCAGAGGCACTCTTGAAGTTTTTATAACAGACTGGTAAAGACCAATAGCAACTTATTTGAAAGAAGAATGGGTTAGAGTAATAAGTATAGGGGTATCAATTGTATTACATTAAAATGTTAAATGTCTACAGTATATGTTTCAGTTTGTGAGTGCTGCATGTACTAACACTGTAAAAGAAACATTTGTCCTTTATTTTATTTTTTTGTCCTGTTTTGCTTTGTTTTGATGTTTTCTGTGGGAGCATTATGGGTTTATTTTCTTTGTGGGATTTTTTTTTTGTGTATTGTGAAAATCTTTATTTAAGAATAAATATATTGAAAGAGAGAAAACACTATAGGGCACATGTATTAAACTACATACCAAAGTTTCACTAATAAACCCTTTGGATTATTCATGTTACTCTCATTATGAAGATACTCTTCAAACTGGCAACATTATCTACTTTTACTCAGTAAGTCAGTCAAAAGACACAAAATGTGTAAAAAAAAAAAAAATGTCCTTCAGCTCAGCCATAAAGTACCACCAGGCTTTATTCAAAGTGAACGTGTACTTCACATATGAATGTGGACATAACGTTCTGACAGCACAGAAATAATGGTGCTGGTGCTACATCTACACATGATAACTATCTTTGGCTGTTTTGCTGAGCACCCACATCTGGACAAAAGGCAAGATGAGACCATACAGGAGCTGTTGAGTTTCTTCTCTTAAGCTTCCACCTGAAGTAGCAACAGAGTAGCTCAGACAAAGATAAAGCTACCCGGCTATCTGCTTACCATAATCTATAACCTATAAAAAGAGAAGAAAAGACTCCTGCATGGCCATTCTATTCCTTAACTCTGTTATCATTCTTCAAAGCTGAGCTCTTTTGCTTTCTCTCCTGCTCCAAGGCTGTTTTATTGTATTGTGGAGGGGAAGTATTCTTATTGTGTGTTTTTTTTATTATTATTATTATTATATTTCATTGTCTGAATTCCCCACACTGGTGGTCTGGTGAACAAAGCCAATAAGGTGGGTTTGATAAAGACACACATTTTGAGTTTGATGGAGTACTATCTGCCCTCTCTGAGTGATAAGTCAGTTTTCAGTGAAAAGTGGATTTAAGAAAAAAAGAAAGAGAAAGAAAAGCATACGCCACAATCTATTCAGTCATACAAAAATGCAGACAGAACAATAGTAGCCAAACACCATAAAGTCTTAAAAAAGAAGTGAAAGGTTTTCCTTATTATCTTAAAGCAACAAGTTTGAATGCCTCTCCTCTCCTCTCCTCTCCTCTCTTCTCTTCTCTCCTCCCCGTATCCCTCTTCCTCCGTGTTACAAATGGCCCCACGTAGGAAATGAGAGGATTGTTATTTCAAACTTAATAATGTTACATGACTCCATCAAGACAATACTGCTCTATCAAACTCCCACAATCTCCAGAGATAATTTAATCACAAAATGCCAAACTGCCACGCCACATTTAGGTGTAATTTTCATCCATGCAAAGGTAATTTGTTTCAGTATTATGAATTAATTAAAGCCTAACGAAGATGGAGAAGGCAGTAGAATGTCTAATCAACAGGCCCTTGAAGACTGATTGATTCTCTCTCCTCTGCACGCTAGCCCATCATGCTTTTGTCCTCACTGTTGTCACATCCTCTGTTTTTCCTTCCACCACTTCTCCACTTCTTTCACCTCATGACTGTCTGCATTTCTGTCTTTAGAGAGTTCTACTAAATTTCTATCAGGGTGATAATTTGGACATAGAAACCAACTGAGATACTGGTTAGCTAATATTATCTTACCAATATGGACCTATAAATGATATCAACATGCATGTTTTTCCATATATCCTTTATCCGTATACATTTAATGCAAAAAGGGCATTATATTGGTGCAGCAGTTGGTGCCTCGATTTTGCATGTCTTCCCCAGCCAGAATGGGTTCCCCAGCACTTGTACTTTCCCTCCTGTCCAAAAACATGCTCACTAGGTGATTCGATGACTCCAAAATGGCAGTAATGTGAGTGATTTTCAGTTTCATTGGCCTAGGTCAGGGGTGGCCAATTGCGGCCCAAGGTCCATTTATTTATGGCCCCAAGCTTCCATATTAAAATGTGTTATTTTTAGCACAGAAATTAATCCCATTCTGAATCATCTGTACATTTGTAGTTTCTTTCAAGCGTACACACAAAACTAAAGTCAATCCAGAAACGTCTCAAAAAGCTTCATATGGACTACTTGTATAAAGGCAAAGCTCTGGGAATTCTGCAAGACGGCAATACAGAAGAAACACAAGAACTCTTAAAGTTGACAAGTTTTCAAATTAATGTTTTTATCATGATGTGAAAATGTTCTTGATGAACACTAGAAGTTCAGAAGAGAAGTTCAGAAGTTCGTCCACCTCATCGTAGACAGATCCCACAGTCCCAATAACGGTGGGTTGAAGGACAGGTCAACGATGGTGGGTTGAAGGACAGGTCGACGATGTCCCTTCTAGCTTGCACCTCAATACCAGCACGTCGTCCCCGCCTCCTTTTCCTCAGCTTGCAGGGAACACCGGGCCTTAGCATCGTTTAGCATCGTCTAGCATCAACACACTACGGGATGCTAACAGCTGATCTCGTATGTAAACAATGTTAGCATGGATACACGCAGAATCTCTGGGGGGAAAAAAAATGAATATATATTCAAATATTTTTTTAAAAAACGGAGATTCGATTTTGAAAATTAATATTCGACTGTGGAAAAAACACATCGGCGGGTGCTTTGCGAGTGGGCGCACTGCATGACGGGTCAGGGACAGGTCACAGGAGTCACAAAAGCGCAGCGTGAAGCAGATGGCAGAGAGAAATCTGTCCGTCCCAGGATCCTCAGTGCGCTCTTAATGGGTCTTTTCCTCCGCTGGGAGTATAGTGAATAAAAAGAGATCGGCACTGGCCTCTTCTCATGTGGACTGTCTTCTTTCCATGTGGACTGTCTTCTTCACATGTGGACGGGCCTCTTCACATGTGGACTGTCTTCTTCACATGTGGACTGTCTTCTTCACATGTGGACTGTCTTCTTCACATGTGGACGGGCCTCTTCACATGTGGACTGTCTTCTTCCCATGTGGACGGGCCTCTTCACATGTGGACTGCCTTCTTCACATGTGGACTGTCTTCTTCACATGTGGACTGTCTTCTTCACATGTGGACGGGCCTCTTCACATGTGGACTGTCTTCTTCACATGTGGACTTTCTTCTTCACATGTGGACGGGCCTCTTCACATGTGGACTGTCTTCTTCACATGTGGACGGGCCTCTTCACATGTGGACTGTCTTCTTCACATGTGGACTTTCTTCTTCACATGTGGACTGGCCTCTTCTCATGTGGACAGTCTTCTTTCCATGTGGACTGTCTTCTTCACATGTGGACGGGCCTCTTCACATGTGGACTGTCGTCTTCACATGTGGACTGTCTTCTTCACATGTGGACGGGCCTCTTCACATGTGGACTGTCTTCTTCACATGTGGACTGTCTTCTTCACATGTGGACGGGCCTCTTCACATGTGGACTGTCTTCTTCCCATGTGGACGGGCCTCTTCACATGTGGACTGCCTTCTTCACATGTGGACTGTCTTCTTCACATGTGGACTGTCTTCTTCACATGTGGACGGGCCTCTTCACATGTGGACTGTCTTCTTCACATGTGGACTTTCTTCTTCACATGTGGACTGGCCTCTTCTCATGTGGACAGTCTTCTTTCCATGTGGACTGTCTTCTTCACATGTGGACGGGCCTCTTCACATGTGGACTGTCTTCTTCACATGTGGACTGTCTTCTTCACATGTGGACGGGCCTCTTCACATGTGGACTGTCTTCTTCACATGTGGACTGTCTTCTTCACATGTGGACTGGCCTCTTCTCATGTGGACTGTCTCCTTCACATGTGGACTGTCTTCTACTCATGTGGACTGGCCTCTTCACATGTGGACTGTCTTCTTCACATGTGGACTCTCTTCTTCACATGTGGACTGTCTTCTTCACATGTGGACGGGCCTCTTCACATGTGGACTGTCTTCTTCACATGTGGACTGTCTTCTTCACATGTGGACTGTCTTCTTCACATGTGGACGGGCCTCTTCACATGTGGACTGTCTTCTTCACATGTGGACTGTCTTCTTCACATGTGGACGGGCCTCTTCACATGTGGACTGTCTTCTTCCCATGTGGACGGGCCTCTTCACATGTGGACTGCCTTCTTCACATGTGGACTGTCTTCTTCACATGTGGACTGTCTTCTTCACATGTGGACGGGCCTCTTCACATGTGGACTGTCTTCTTCACATGTGGACTTTCTTCTTCACATGTGGACGGGCCTCTTCACATGTGGACTGTCTTCTTCACATGTGGACTGTCTTCTTCACATGTGGACTGTCTTCTTCACATGTGGACGGGCCTCTTCACATGTGGACTGTCTTCTTCACATGTGGACTGTCTTCTTCACATGAGGACGGGCCTCTTCACATGTGGACTGTCTTCTTCACATGTGGACTGTCTTCTTCACATGTGGACTGTCTTCTTCCCATGTGGACGGGCCTCTTCACATGTGGACTGCCTTCTTCACATGTGGACTGTCTTCTTCACATGTGGACTGTCTTCTTCACATGTGGACGGGCCTCTTCACATGAGGACTGTCTTCTTCACATGTGGACTTTCTTCTTCACATGTGGACTGGCCTCTTCTCATGTGGACAGTCTTCTTTCCATGTGGACTGTCTTCTTCACATGTGGACGGGCCTCTTCACATGTGGACTGTCTTCTTCACATGTGGACTGTCTTCTTCACAGGACTGTCTTCTTCACATGTGGACTGTCTTCTTCACACGTGGACGGGCCTCTTCACATGTGGACTATCTTCTTCACATGTGGACGGGCCTCTTCACATGTGGACTGTCTTGTGTTTTTTGGCAAATAATCTGTCAGGCCTAAGACCCTACATTGACAGTGGACTGAAAGAGCCCGACAATCAGTGACACTAGAATAAAATGCAGTTTTTCCTCCCTTTTTTTATACCAGCGCCAAGAATGTAAGTGGACTACTTTTTTGTTTTTAACTTTAACTTCAATTAATGTTCATAATATTTGCTTCAATCACTGAATCAAGCCTGCCTATATTAGGGACAAGAGTCAGGACCTTTAATTGCTCACACAAGTCTTGCTCAGCACTCACTCAGCGCACAGAGAGGGTACAAGCAAGAGGTCTACAGTCTTAAAAGTGTTACGGTATAGGCCATTAGGTCATTTACTTGTTTTGTAATGTGTAGGTATGTTTTAGGCATGTTAAATATGAAAATACATATACAAGTAGTTATGTCTCCTTGTATTAGTTTGTCCCCCTGTTGTTGACATAATGTGCAAATATAGATATTCGAATGATTCAAATCTATGTTTTTTTTTAAGAGCGAATATTCAAATGTCATTTTGGAGCTATTTTGACATCCCTAATAGCCTCTGTGTATGGGGTGCATGCTTAAACTGCAAGGCCCCCCTCTTGTAACATTTAATAGCATATGTGGACGGATAATGGGATTTAAATAATGGACGGATACATATTATGCAGAAAAACTTGCTCCAGGTGATTTAGAAATAATCTCATCATGTAGCTCTAATTCCATGGTTGACAACACTCTCAGCACTGTCTGCAGCTCAAGCAGAAGAAGACATTCTATTAATGATGTGCATGGTTTACACACATATGCACAAACAGGATCATGCACTGTGAGCATGCACAAATGGAGAGATGTTGAAGATGCTGCACACAATCAAGCATCCCAAGCAGTTGAGGTTTTTGGTGCCTTGGCATTGCCCAGGAAGTAAACTGGCACCTCTCCAGCAACCAGTCCCAATCCTAGACTTTGGTCCGTACTGGGACTTAACTGGCAACCCTCTGGTTCCAAGCCAAGTTCCCGCTGACTGAGCAACTGCCGTCACAGCTGAATAAAGGTGCTTCATAATGTTTGAAATACAAGATTGTCCCCAGTCTAGTTATAAGTGAGCGATAGCAGCTTCCAAATCAGGGTTTTTTTTCCCTCTATAAATGGGCACCTATCTCCAGAACCCCTTAAAGGTCAGTCTACGTTGTGGTTTTATCTTCTCAGTAATCTGGGATCTGTTTGAACAACTTTGGAACCCTTCAGCTATCCTGAGATGATGAGGGTAATATAATTCATGTAGCTAGTGGCTAACAATGAACAATTTCTATCCAAGACTTCCTTTTGCTTGCCATTGTTTGCAGTTGGACTTGCAGTTTGAGAACTGAGCATGAAGTTGGTGTTGAGGCAGGACGTCTGAGAGCAGATTGTTAGCTGCCCTCAGATGAAGATATCTTTGTACAACATTGATCAAAGCTGAATTGTTGTTAAATGAATCACATTGCAAGGGATGTGTTCAGCCTCTGCAATGTAGACTGAATAAAATGAGCACAACAGCTACCCTGAGTTAAGTCTAGACTTATAGATCTTGATCTTAAAGCCCGCCTCCACTAATATAACATGACATAGGTCAAACAAAAAATGTACATGTCAAATAAAGTTTTTCTCAGACACGCCTTCTGTCATGGCAGTTAGCTTTTATCATGTTGATTTATGTGCAAGTGTTCATTTTTCAGTGAAGTCTGGTTTTAATTAGTTAAAAGCTGTCCTGATTGACAGCTGTGTCAACAAATGTGACCCCTGCAGTGTACTTTTTTTTTTAGATTAGTAAAGTAGAAGAGGAACAGCAGAGGAAAACACAGCAAAAACTAACACAAGAGTCAAACTTTTTCAAAGGCATGAGTGTGTGATTCAAATCAACAGAAGAATCTGTCCTGCTGTGGACTGTACCCACCTGAGGTATCTTGTTTTATCAGTAAGTTGAATATGTGTTGTGGTTGGTGGAAGGGGTGTCACACAAGTCCAGCAGCTGCACCAGCCGGATTGCTTCTACCCATGCCTTGGCTCCACCAGCCCAACATGTTTGCCCCCGTCAAGGTGGTATTTTGGCCTCACTTCTCATAACAGGATTAGATGGAGGCAAGCTGTCCATATTTTACACTAGATGCCTTGTACATGGACAGTTTTCCTGCGTGCAATTAAACCTGACTTGGGGTTACTTCTCAACCCTAAGCTACAAACAGCCACATATCTGTGATCCAGGTCGACTACAACAGGACTTTAAGATGATAACTGTGTCAGAAGGCAACAGGACAACAAAATAGAGTCGAATTATTATTATTAAACTCACTCTTAAACTGTTAATGGTGACATATTATGCTCTTTTTCATCAAAATATATTGGTCCAAGAGGTCCCCAAAACATGTCTCAGGTGCCCCCTTTTCAACAAAATATCAGAAAACTGTCCTGATTTGTTTTGCATGTCCGATGAAGATCGACTTCAGTTTCTGTTTACTCACAAAGTGTTCCAGTTTGCTCAGTTTGTGTTAAATGCTGTTCAGCAGCGTAAGAGCACACTCTATGTCTGATTTAGTTGTTGTCACTGCCAAATGTCCGAAGTGTACTACTGTGTTTTTGAATTACTTTAGGTCATTGTTGGACATGTGCAGTATTGTAACTGCTCTTCTTTCTCCTATTTTTCTTTTTCTTCTTATGTTGTTGCTCCTATTTTGTTTTGTTTTGTAGTGTCTTGTAAGTCCATATGGGCTGGGCACCTTAAGGTGCACAACACGATGAATAATAAATAAACTAAACTAAACTTTAAAGTTTATGCTCAAAAAAACACTTTGAAATCAGATTCTGGTCTGCCTGTAAACCCCTCTTTTTCAGCCCTGCTCAGAACAGGCTGTTTTCTGTGTCTGTGCCTTTAAATGAAGATGAGCTCCCTGACCACGCCCCCTCAGGAAGTGGATGTGGTCTCGGCTGTCCAGCACGTTGATCTAATGTTTACATGTTGGCTGCATAGACATGGCTGCTCACAGACCCACGTTACTTCAACCCTCTGAATCTGATCCAGAATCTGATCCTGACGGAGAGGCGCCTGCAGCAGGACCTTTCTGAACCATTGGTCACAGATTTTGTGTTTCTTGTTGTTTTATTTGTCAGTATGTCAACGTGTTTCTTGGTACACAGCTACGAACATGTAGCTATGTGGCTATGCTAACTAGCGCTAGCACTTTTCCATGACGAATAAAAATCATCCACTAGATCTTCAAATCTGCAGACGTGGGGAGTAAAACCGACTTTTGTGTTTATTAAGACAGCCTACAACTAGCATGCCTCCCTCCTGAGGCATGCTGATGTTGATTAAATCACAAAATTAATGGAATACTGTCCAAATGAGCAGAAATCCAACCACATAAAGGCTCTGTGATCTGTTGTTTGTATGTGGTTCTCTCTATGCTGGACCCAGCTGATCCTGCCTGCTCTGAGCTGCGCTACGCTCCCAACACTCGTCCTGTAGACCAGGGCGCGAGCCCTCGGACGGAGCAAACACGCTGCACAGCCGTAACTCGGCGCATATGCATCCTGTGGACTCCCCTTATCAGACTCCAAACAAAGGTCACCACACATCCAATACTTAAGTGCAGTTTCCCAACCGTAGATTCTTCATTTTGATGTAGAATCTGTAAACAAAGGTTCCAGTTTGGCTGACTATTTTTAATTATACACCCATCAGTCAGTTTCTGTCTCTGTACGCTTAAACAACCACAGTCTACTTACTGCACAAGTACTTCTGAACTGCATCCAACTTAGTTTCTTCAATCTTCATTGCAGCTTCTCTTGTACAAAACCTTTATGGTATTTGTTGACATTTAAACAGCCCCAGATACATTCCTGTTTCCTATATATGCCTCTATATGCATCAGGGTGGAGCCATGTGTCACTCAATCATCCTTGCAGCTGCTTATCCCAGGGGCCCAGGACTATGTTTTCACATATATGTACAGGCCGCAGGGTACCTGAAAGCGTCCTTTTCACCCCTAAACATTCACTCACATAGGTACAGCACAGCAAAAAACACACTGCACCATAAATCAAGATTAGAACACGCCATAGTCATACACAGACAAGCCCTTCTCATGCACGCACGCAAACACACACACGCACTCACAGCACATGTCAGGTGTTATCTGTGTTTGAGATCTGCAGGCCTGTACACTGTGTATAGTTCCTCTGAAATCCACTTAAATACACACACACACACAGAGACACACACACAACAGTCATAAAAACACTCACACCCAGACACATACAGTAAATACAACAAATACCTTCTCATCTACCAATAACAACATACTTCACATCCAGTTCTTGCTAATGTAAATATTTATCTTGCATGCTTGAGATATTCAGGGCATGCTACGTGGCTGAGACAAAAGCTGGCAAGTTTGACAGTACATAGTTAATCTAGTTTAGCAGTGAATGAACAAAACCTGTAACCCTGCTTTTGAAAAAACAACAAACACAGTCAAGGATTACAAAAGTGCTGAATGGAGAGAGTGTCTTAACTTTATAAGTCATGTATCCAGTGTGGAAAGGTTAAAGAAGCTACAGATAGCTGTAGGTGCATTCCTACTGTAGATAGAGAGACTGAGAGAGAAAGAAAGAGAAAGAGAGAAGTAGGGGAGAGAAAGAGAAAGAAGGAGGTAGTGGGGAGTGAGAGAGAGGGAGATAAAAGAAGGTAAGCAGAGCCTGCGGTCACTGTGAAACTGGTGGAGCCCCGATGAATCAACTGTGTAAAACAAACACTGCTCAGTGACAGGCACCAGGGTGTGTGTGGGTTTGTTTGTGCGGGTATTTATTTAGGCTCTATGAGGCTCCATGGGAAATGCAACAGGGAGTGTCACCAGACAAACACAACATCAATCTTAACCTAGCACACACACACACACACACACACACACACACACACACACACACACACACACACACACACACACACACACGCAGGCCTCTATTTAAAGGGTCAGTACACACTAATTACAAAAGAAAAATCTCTAATAGTATTAAGCCATACAGAGCACTCTGCTATTATCTGTCAATCCTTAGAAAAAAACTTCAGCCACAACAAGGAGGCAAATGTACATTGTTTGTCCTGCTTGAAGCACAAGACAGCAGCACTGTGTCTTCCCAAACACAGTACCTGTGTTTATGTAGAGAACCAGAGTCCTTGGTCTTATCAGGTTTGAGTTTATTCTTTTCTTTTTTGTAAGCACTGCACAGTTTTTAACATTAGTGTTACTTGTTTCATGTATTCTAAGGTGTGATTGTCATTACGTCTCTACTCTCTGTACGTCTCTATATTTTGAGATGATTTTAGCCCCACCAACTTCATTGGATGTCTCAGCAGTCTCAATGGTTGAGACACAAGAGCTTCCACATATTAAAGCTGGGGTTGGTAGTCTCAGAAAACTAGCATGAATTTGAATGTAGCATGTCTTCAGGACACCTTCTAACCCTCCTCTCCTCCCCTAGGAGCTCCTCCAAAACGCCCCCCCCACCCCCCCCCCCCCCCCCCCCCCCCCCCCACCCCGCTCACATGCACGAGCGCCTCTGATTTGCAACCATATGATGGTGACTGATTCAAAACCGGTCCTCAGCAAAACATTATCATAGTGAAAGTTAAAAACACAAACAAACATGGCTGCTGTTAGTACTTACAACTGTCATTCTAGCATTATCCAGTTGTACTGGTGACACGATATCAGGAGAAAAGTTATAACACATATAAAACTGTAACAGCTCTACTGTTTGTTAAACCTGTTCAGTATAGATATTCTTAATTCCTACAGTGTTGACAGTCAGTGAAGGCATCAGGAGAGGTGTAGAGTGTGCGAGCTGGAGAGAGGAGAGACAAGAGGAGAAGTTCTTAATTCATTCAAATATTAAGAAGAAGAAGAAAGAAAGAAACGTACTTCATTAATTTTTTCACTCGTGTTATTTTTTGGACATACAGTTTTTGGTGTATACATACAATCAAGCACACACATGCAGTGAACATGCTTAGGGAGAGATGTCAGAGTGAGGATGCTGCCATCAACCGGTGCACCCCAAGTTGGGGGTTCAGTGCCTTGCTCAAGGGCACCTCGGCAGTGCCCAGGCGAGTGAACCAGCACCTCTCCAGCCACCAGTCTACTTGCCAAACTTCGTCCATACTGGGACTCCAACCAGCGACCCTTCAGTTCCCAAGCCAAGTCCCTATGGACTGAGCTACTGCCGCCCCCAACTGATTGTTGCTTTGTTGGTTGGCGTGATCACGGCCGACAGTGACCGGTTATTAAAGATCAACGTGTTCACGAATCGGCTCGTCATCACTACAGAGTCCGAATGGACGCTACAGTACATCTACATTTCTGTAGGACTTACTAAATGTCATTAATTCTTTTGCTTGTCAGAGCCCCCGTGGTGAGAGCTTTTTAGACTCTGATCCGGACTACAGTCCTAAGCAAAGCACCTCATCGGGTCAGAGGGGACAGGCCTGAGGTGGAGCGAGAGGGGCAGTCAGTAGGGTCAGGGGAAGCAGAGGCAGGAGACGGGGAGTGAACGCTGGGGAAATGTACGCGCAGGAGGCGGGCAGAACGGCAGGACGGGATTTAATTGTTTTAAGATTTTGGGACCCAAAATCAGTGATTGGTTGGTGTTTTCCCAGGTTTACTCCGGCTGTAGATAGCAGCTTTTTTTAACCTCTTTTTTAAGAAGACATTATGTATTGATTACCATCAGGACATAAAGATCATTTTAACCAGTATGACAAAAAGTGTATCTAAATCTGACTACCAACCCCAGCTTTAACCTGGAAGAGGGTCAGTTTATTTTTTCCTAAACAAAATTGTCCAAGTTAGGGAACAAACCAAAATTATTCTTCAGTGATTCTCACAGAATGATGCTGTACCTGTAGTGGTGAAAGTAGTGTCAGGGTGGAAGGGCATCGTGGTATATTTACATCAGGTAACTTTACAATTGTGCTATTTCTCCAACTTTTTTTAGTGTGTGATTACTCACTACTTCAATTTGCTTCGCTTACGTCTGTTTAGTTCTGATATGTATATGCATGAATGGTGCCCACATACAAACACATGCACACACACTGAAGCGTGTCTTGACCTTCCCCCTGCCAATTCTCTCTGCCTGTATATACATCTGGAGATCCGTGTGTGGATGGAACTTGTTAATGTCTTAGTGGCCACAGTTACAGGATGTTTTTTAATTCAGAATTTAATAATTTGGAATTAAAGTATTCTCCTTTGTGTTTACATGGAAATAGTAATTCTGAATTGAGGTTTACATGGAAAACATGTTTAATCGTCTTTGTTCAATTCCGCTTAAGGTCTGGGGGTTGGGAAGGGTTCTGATTGGACAGGGGCGGGCGTGACGTATTTACGTCTACCAGAAGAAAACAGACTCCAGTTCCTGCTTCTTTTATTTTCGGTTACAACATGGAAGACCACACAATAAGTACAATATTCACTTTGATTTTGATTCTAGTTTTGAATAAGCAGCTGGAAACAAACATACTGCTTCATTTTTGTCAGCTGAGGAGGAGAAGAGAGATAGAGGACCGGAGAAGGGAGGAGGAAGACCGTACTTTGGCGAATCAAAGCCAACGGTTAGTGCAACGGCTGCTCTACCTCAGCCCACTGCCACATTCCGCTCGCAAGGCCAGACAGCAGTGCAAAGCAAGGAATGTTACAATGTTACAATGTCATTTAGCAGACGCTTTTATCCAAAGCGACGTACATATGAGAACAAGAACAACACAAGCAATGATCTAGACAAGAGGAAAGAAGATCAGTAAGAGTAACAAAGTGCTTCAAGTCAATTTGGGTGCAGGTACTGCCAAGCAGTGTAAAGGCAATGCACAAAAGTAAATAAGGAACATCTACAATGAAGCAACCAAACCATTTAAGACCTTCCATTATCATCATCAACAATTAACATCACCACAATAATGACCAAAGTACCAAGTGCTGGGTCACTCCAGAGCTGAACACAGATTCCCAGAGTAGAGCAGGACAGTGTGAGTCAACTGTAGCTGGAAGACATGATCTGCCAACAGTGGAGAACAGTCTAGCTAAGTGCATAGTGCTTCTTAAAGAGCTGGGTCTTTAGCTGTCTTTTTGAAAGTAGAGAGGGACTCTGCAGATCGAATGGAGTTGGACAATTCATTCCACCATTTAGGGACAACAGAAGAGAAGAGTCCAGCTAGTGATTTTGAGGCCTTGTGTGCTGGAAGCACTAGGGGCTTTTCAGAGGCTGAGCGTAGCGGGAGAGAAGGGCAGTAGACATGGATGAGGGGTTCCAGGTAAACTGGAGCGGTTTTGGTGACTGCTTTGTAAGTCATGATTAGAGTTTTGTATCTGATGCGAGCTGCAACTGGAAGCCAGTGTAGCGAAATGAGCAGGGGAGTGACATGAGCTGTCTTAGGCTGGTTGAAGACTAGAAGTGCTGCTGCGTTCTGGATCATTTGCAGAGGTTTAAGCATGAATAATAAATAAATAGTCTCAGCTCAAGTCCAACGCTTGCTTTGGGCGGCCATCCTGGAATATGTGCGTCATTGCGACAGGACAAGGGAACGAAATTTTAAAACAGAATGAACGTATACATGATAGAGGGATTATTCAATTCAGATTTAAAATCAGAATAACCAGACACTTACTTTAGATTTAAGTTTAATTCTGAATGGTCATTTTCATTCAGAATTAGCTGTTTACATGGTCATTTTTAGTCTTTTTAAAGAGGATTTAATATTTATTCTGGATTAAAGAGGAATTAGTCTCATGTAAACGTAGCCAATGTTCATAGAGCAAGAAAAGAGTATCATTCTCACGCAGATAAAAAACAAGATAAATGTAACAATCGTCATCAAATATTCCTGGGCAGCCCGCCCAGGTATGGTGTCTGTGTGAGAAACACTGCTCCTTTGTCCCAGTGTATCCAAAAAAAAAACAAAATAGGATAATAAGCTCTGAGTTGTATTTATTTTAAATCCTGTTAATGTCACTTGCACTTCCTGGTGGTAACAAAAGGAGCAGATAAATGCTAAACAGTCCTAGAGCTCTTGGATCAACAATCTTTTCTGAGAGCAGGCACTTTGTAGCACTGAGCGATTAATCGACTTTCAATTTCAATTATGATTATGGCTTCACAGGATCATGAAAATAAGATAATCAAGATTAAACGATTACTGTTGCCACATTGTGCTTGTATTGTCCTGTACGGTGAATAGAGAATACTCTTCCCTTTCTGCCATCACAGCAGAGCCTCAAACAGCTTCCACTTTAACTTCATCACTGAGAGCTCAGATGTGCAATAAAGCTTGGGAGCATGAATGAATGAATGAATGAATGAATGAATGAATGAATGAATGAATGAATCAATCAATCAATCAATCAATCAATCAATCAATCAATCAATCTTTATTTGTATAGCGCCAAATCACAACAAACGTTACCTCAAGACGCTTTTACAAACATAGGAGGTCTAGACCACTCTATGTCAAATTATAGAGACCCAACTTCAAGACAGGGTAAGACTCAGTCTGACCCCACCTTAATCCATCATGAGCATTGCACATCGCAGTATTTAGCTAGTTACAGTGGAGAGGACAAACTTCCTTTTAACAGGCAGAAACCTCAGGCAGAACCAGACTCATGTTAGACAGCCATCATGCCTCGACTGAGTTGAGTCTTCAAAGAGGGATAGAGGGGAGTAAGAGAGAGAGGTGATAGTGATGAGACGAGTAGTAGAAGCTGTTGCCCCTGGAGTCCAGCACGTCCGCAGCAGGAGGACGTCTACAGCAGCTCAGAGGAACCTACGAGACAATGGAGCTCAGGGACTCCAGAAAGGTCTATGGTTGAAGACCTTGAAGAAGTTGTGGATGCTGCAAAATGTGATAATTGGGGACTGCTTTATCGTAAGCATGTTGTACAACATTAGTACAACCTACCATACATCTTCTTCAGGTGGAAAGAGGAGAGCAGAGAGAGGAGCAGGGGGAGGCAGGTGTGTGTATGTGTTTGAAAATCCAATAAACACTGAGCATGATGAGAGAGAGGCTGTAGCAATCACGAGCATTAACGAGCATTAACGAGCATTAACAAGCTAACGACTGCCAGGCTGAACAATGGGTGACATCAGTCTGTATCATAAGTAAATCTAAGCCTTAGTCTTAACGTTCTAAGGATAGGCTGATTTTCCTTAGTAAACAGTGTCTGTCATTTGAACTGCATATTTTTTGGGGGGGTTTTTTTAAGGCATAAAACTATTTCTATGATCCACTTTGCCCAGCTGTTTCCTCCTCGCCATTGCTGATTTTGTCACAGCTTTGGGTAAAAGATGGCTTCACATCTCATTTTAATGCTGTCATATTTCAATTTGAATCAATCATAATTTGAAACAAACACAAAGAAACATAATAATTAGGACACGAACGTACAATATAATTCAAAAACAGTATTTTGGAATGCTTTACTTAAAATATATTTTGTTTAAGTTAAGGAATAGAGTTAGATCTTGTTTTTTTTGTGTCCCTGGGGGGATCATTTTGTTCACTTGAAGCTCTGATGTTTAAAGCTAGGGTTGGTAGTCTCGGAAAACCGGCATGAATTTGAATGTAGCTTTTCCTCATGACTCCGTCTAACCCCTCCCCTCCTCCCTCGGAGCTCCTCCAAAACGACGCCCCCCCCCCCCCGCTCACATGCACGAGCGCTGCTGATTCTCGACCATATGATCGTGACTGATTCAAAACCGGTCCTCACCGAAACATTACCATAGTGAAAGTTAAAAACACAAACAAACATGGCTGCTGTTAGTACTCACAACTATCATGCTAGCATTATCCAGTTGTCCCGGTGACACGCTATCAGGAGAAAAGTTATAACACATATAAAACTGTAACAGCTCTACTGTTAGTTAAACGTGTTCAGTGTAGATGTTCTTAATTCCTACAGTGTTGACGGTCAGTGAAGGCATCAGGAGAGGTGTAGAGTGTGTGAGCGGGAGAGAGGAGAGACAAGAGGAGAAGTTCTTCATTCATTCAAACATTGATTGTTGTTTTGTTGGTTGGCGTGATCACGGCCGACAGTAACCGGTTATTGAAGATCAACGTGTTCATGAATCGGCTCGTCATCACTACAGCGTCCGGACGGACGCTACAATAAATATATATTTTCTGTAGGACTTACTGAACGTCATTAATTATTCTGCTTGTTGGTGAGAGCTTTTTAGACTCTGATCCGGACTACAGTCCTGAGCAAAGCACCTCATCAGGTCAGAGGGGACAGGCCCGAGGACGAGCGAGAGGGGCAGTAAATAGAGTCAGGGGAAGTAGAGGCAGTAGACGGGGACTCGGAGGAGTGCACGCCGGGGAAATGTACGTGCAGGAGGAGGGCAGAACGGCTGGACGGGATTTGATTGGTTTAAAATTTGGGGAGCCAAAAAACGGTGATTGGTTGGTGTTTTCCCAGGTTTACTCCGGCTGTAGATAGCAGTTTTTTTTCACTCTTTTTTAGGAACACACCATGTATTGATTGCCATCAGGACATAAAGATCATTTTAACCAGTATGACAAAAAGTGTATCTAAATCTGATTACCAACCCCAGCTTTAACTCATGAAGATGGTTGATGGGTGAGGGTGATTCAGAACTTGGACAAGTGTGTAAATGAGGCACTATGAAGGATGGAGACGGGTCAGAGAACGTTTGAAGACAAATGAAAAAAAAAAAAATGCTGATTGGCAAACTACTGAAAACATGCATGATCCTAGGTTAGATATGCAGCCTGTGATAAAGCACAGGCAAGTGGTGGAAGAGTTAAGACTCTTTACTTTGCAATAACACAGAGTGAAAATACTGCACCACAAAGGAAAGTATAAGTACATGATGCATTAGGAGGAAGTGTTGAAGACCAATAGAAAAACAGTATTTTTTTAAGCTAGAAATGTCTCAGGTTTGCATTAGCAGTAAGTAAATGCAGTCTTGATTTGAATGAGTTAAAGTGAAAAAGCAAGCCAACATCAGTTTGTTAAATTAAAAGAGAGACATTTCATGACATGCATGCATCATTCCCCCATGCTTCAGAGGGCAAGTAGCCTCCAGCACTAACAGCATAACCAGCTCCTCACAATGAATACTTCCCTATGAAGAGGTAATTATTAAATGTTAATTCATTGAATGCCCATTGCTTACAAAAATGTTCCCCATAAGTGGTGTAGAAATTTGGGTCGGATTGAATTATATTCTTAATGTGTAAAAGTTTTATTTTTCTATATTATTCTTTTTTAAGATTACAGTCCTATTTACATCGGATTAAGGTACAGACAGAAGTGTGTGTGTCTGTGTGTGTGTGTGTGTGTGTGTGTGTGTGTGTGTGTGTGTGTGTGTGTGTGTGTGTGTGAATACGTGTGTCTTTGTGCACACAGAGTTGAAACAACCCCCAGATCTCCTGCTGTGAATCGCACTGTGGTGACACGACGCAGATGACCAATTAAAAATCCTTGTGCAAACACCCAATCAGAGCTGTTCTCTGAGGGTCCTTTACGCCACAGTCTGCTGCTACTTTTTCACAGCCCCTTCCTCTTTCTGTTCTCTCCATCAGCCTGAACGACAGGGGTCTTTTCACCACACATTCACATGAACACATGCAAAACACACGTGCACACACGCACACATGAACGCAGTCCACCTTATTACTCTTTATTAATCTGCAGGGCGTTAATTGAAACCCCCCTGAGTCCGAGCCGTACCTGCATTCCCTCTCTCATTATCAGTCAAGGTGCCTTTGGGGTAAGAGGAGAGGGGGATGGTGGCAGGAGGAGAAGACCGCTGAGTCTCCTGTGACAGGCCAGTTGTACGTCCTCACATCTGACTGAATTAAAGTTAGCAGCCAGTTGGTGTCTGCTTCCTCTTCTATCAGTGGGAAAGAGACGCCTGGAGCAAAACATGTGGAGCTATGAATCAGTACGTGTTCACCGTGTACTGGGCCTTTCCTCTCCGATTAGTATCTCATTCCAACTAAATGTGACCAACATCACATGGATGAAATTCTCTTGACATTTTTTAATGTTTTGAAATGCATTAAGTGCCTCTTGATTATCAATGTTAAAGGTGACATATCACACTTTTTTCATCAATATATATTGGTCTAAGAGGTCCCCAAAACATGTCTTTAAAGTTTATGCTCAAAAAAACACTTTGAAATCCGATTTTGGCATGCCTGAAAAACCCTCTTCTTCAGTCCTCCTGAGAACACTCTGTTTTCTCTCTGACCACGCCCCCTCAGGAAGTGGATGTGCCTTGGCTCTCCAGCACGTTGATCTAATGTTTACATGTTGGCTGAATATACACGGCTGCTCATAGATAGCGTTACTTCAACCCTCTGAATCTGATCCAGAATCTGATCCTGACGGAGAGGCGCCTGCAGCAGGACCTTTCTGAAGGATTTGTCACAGATTTAGTGTTTCTTGTTGTTTTATTTATCAGTATGTCGACGTGTGTCTTGGTACACAGCTACGAACATGTAGCTATGTGGCTATGCTAACTAGCGCTAGCACTTATCCATGAAAAATAAAAATCATCCACTAGATCTTCAGATCTGCAGACGTGGGGAGTAAAACCGACCTCTGCCAGAAAGGCAGCAAGACCTTTCTGAAGGATTGGTCACAGATTTAGTGTTTCATGTTGTTTTATTTGTCAGTATGTCGACGTGTGTCTTGGTACACAGCTACAGCTACGACTTGTAGCTATGTAGCTATGCTAACTAGCGCTAGCACTTATCCATGATAAATAAAAATCATCCACTAGATCTTCAAATCTGCAGACGTGGGGAGTAAAACCGACCTTTGTGTTTATTAAGACAGCCTACAACTAGCATGCCTCCCTCCTAAGCTCCTTGTTAGCACACATTTGTGCAGGTAATGAAAAACCGAGGAGGGATTCAGTATTATTTTATACAGTCTATGGGCTGAACAGGCTCCGAGCTCTGACTCCGTCACAGACCGGATATTGTTGTTACGTAACAAAAACACGGAAGTCTGAAACGGCTCGTTTTACACACATTTACAGAAAGGTGGAGAAATCAGAACAGGGGCAGAATGGATTTTTTTCATTCTCGGGGGGTTTGTAGACATGCCAGGGACACATATTTCATATTTCCATTAAAAAGTCCATTTTGCATGATATGTCACCTTTAAATATGACTGAACTGCTTAAGTGTACTTCAGCATTTTGACACAACCAAAAAAAATATCTTTCAAACATTGAGTGAGCTCAAGTTGTGAAACCAGACTTCTTTTTTTCCATTTTATAAATGTGACAGCATATGAGGTATCAACCAAGGTCTACTGACAAGCAACACATACACTGTTTCTCAAATTCCCCCTTTGTGTGTGTGTGTGCGTGTGTGCATGTGTGTGTGTCAGACTGAGCAACGATTTGGTTCAGTGATTCTGTTCTCTATGATTATGTTACCAGATTTCAGTTGGTTTTGCGTTTTGAAGTTAACAACAGAAATCTGCTGTGAAACTCAACACATTAATTTTACAAGACCTCTGTTACAGGGGCGTGTGCAGGGGTGACCCTGGGGGGCATTTCTGCCCTCCTTTTAATTCTAAATGGCTACTTCCCCATTATTCTAAACTATGATTGGCTGGTTAGAGATGTGGAACTTGTGTTCAAAAACAGTTCAGTCAGACAACTCACGTTTACTTAAGATAAAGTTTATTGCAGCATACAGTATTGTGTTTGGCGTATGGGCTCCGAACCTCATTACTCCTGATAGATTTTTTACATGCAGACATTTAGGAGCAATGAGTTAGGACTAACCCCCTCGGAGCCCGCAGGTGGATGCCGGGGAGGAGGTGGGTTCAAAGTTTTCACACAGCACTGAGCAGGACAGCAGGAGCACTTGCAAAGCAGAGGCAGAGACAGGGAGACTTGCAGCTTAAATAGACCGCCAATGAGAGGATGTTGAAATCAGCTGATAGGGAGGGTGATGACGTGTCAGTATGAATGAGCGCAGCTCGAATTGTCTGCCTGAACTATCTTGCAGGCGGCGCTCCATTTTTGGTACCAGTGTTGATTTTGGCAGATATTTTAGATGTAGTCTTAGTCTTTAGACGAAAATGCCTGTTAGATTTAGTCACATTTTAGTCTTTTCAGCCCTTTATAGTTTTAGTCTAGTTTTAGTCGGCAGAAACTCAAAACATTTTAGTCTTTGATTTTTGCTGAAACATCTTCACTCTTTAAATAATTCATGTGGTCGATCAGATATCAGTATCAGGGTTATACCAAGTGTTAAAATCTTCAACATTTCACTCCTTTAACACTTTCATTGTGTAATATCTTAAGTTAAATAGTTCAGCCTGGCCCTGCTAAAAAGTCAAAAGAACACATTCTTGATGTGACCACTGTGACTGTATTTGGATGCTCTTGATTCACAGAAAAATGCCATGAAAGGGCTGTATTGCACATTTACATACAGTCCTTGAATGCACCTCGCAGGGACAGAGGCACTGGACAGTCAGTCAGTTCACGGCACTCTGAAATGCATCTGCATCTTTGATGGGATGAATGGGAAAAAGACGATCTTTGCAGCATTAATAAACATGTTTACAGCCTGGTTCAAAAAACAGCTTGGCTCTATGAAGCTAATCTCTCTATCAGCACACACTGTACGGGGGGTGATCAATTTTGTTAAAAAATCTTACTGGATGATTCAAAGTTAAGTTTTCCTAAACAGAGAACTATACTACGACGGTAAAGAAACCATGTGTCTTGGTCCTTGATTGATCCTCAACTGTCTGCCCCAGTCTCACCCTACGACCACACGAGAGCTCTCTCTCTCTTAAAGGGACAGTGACCTAACTCGCTGATGAAACAGCAACACCATAATGCTTTTAACTTTATAGAAAATCCACATGAATTAAATCAAATTACTTTTAGCTGACTCAACATATTTTATAACTTAACTTATACAATGAAATCACAAATATGAAGATTAACTTTCAACCCAAAATTGTTGATTATTTATTTACCTTTAACATGTTTGAATGTAACTTGGCCCTTACAGCGACGGTTCAGAAGATATTAAGATTACGAGTTTTTGCCCAAATAAGGACATGACTGACTTGACTCTCGGTCAGGAACACATAGCTGTTGGCTAAGAGGCTCAAACTCCACCCCTTTAAGTCACACTCTGCCTGGTTGAGTTACGCATTTCCAATATGGCTGCCACCGTTGATTGGCTTCAAAACAGCACTCAGGAACAGATGGGTGACGTCACAGATACTAAGTCCATATTTTATACAGTCTGTGTAAAACCAAAACTTGCCAGTTTCTAGTTTTCCATGGCCAACCTACAAGAAGAGTCAGCCTGATATCACGTGTCCACCTCTTTGCCAGAACATAAAGTGAATTGAACACTGTGCACGTTGAGTCTGCATATTCTCTTCTTGTATGATGTCAGCATGATGACTGAGGTAGGCACTCAGTTAAGCAAAGTGTGGGTTGTGAGTGAATGCATTCATGTTACCAGTGATACCTCATTAAGTTGCTCTCGCGTCACTCGCTGAGTGGAGGTGTTTTAAGTTTAAAGCATGTTTCAGAATCAGCTGACTAAAGGTGTTGCGCTCGGCGGAGATGCTCTGCTGGAGGCTGCAGCTGAGTGACAGGTCTCCACGAGCGCTTTCCTCTCCACCGCCGGACTGATTCTGACCTGGTTGCACTCCCAGCTGACACCTTACCGCATTTAAATGCTTATTTTTTCTCAATAAGAAAACTGGACACTGAGTCTAAAATATGATCCTGTTCAGTTGTCCTGTTGCAGATATGATCCTGTTCAGTTGTCCTGTTGCAGTAAATCCACATGTTGAAGTCTGAGTCTTCACTCTATGACCATGCATGCACAGAGATTATTTAAAAGCCTGCTCCTCACGTTGATATTCAGCGCGTCAACATTTTGAACACCTCAATATGATCAGTAGCTGTTTAATACCGTCAGTAATATACACTGTGTTGTGAAGGAACATTTGATTAAGGGGGGAAAAATGCATTTGGAGTTATTTTTGAAATGGAAAATTTTATGTTTTTTTGATGATTAAACGATAATTGATCGTTAACATTTCCAAATTGGTCACGGAAAATAATTTAAATTTACACCCATAATTTAATGAGATTTACCTTATTTGTTTTAATATTTAACACTTTCATTTGGGAATTGAAATTTTCCAACAAGGTGTTTTTGTATGGTGATTTTAGTTTTTTGCAAGTTGCATAAACCCAGAGGGAAATTTTACTGCTAAAGGCTTTCTCTTCTAAGTCTCTGGAGACAAAATTGAGATTCTCACTTCAGCCTCATTCAAGTTTCAAATTGCTGTCATTGGTTTCTCATTAGTTTCTCCTAAAATTCACTAGGAGAAATAGTTGAGACCATGACATGAGTCTTATTTGAGACTTAAATGAGAGATCTCATTAATGGCTAATTTTCTTCTCTTTTTTAAAATATATTTTTGGCCTTTTTGCCTTTATTTGACAGGACAGCTGAAGAGAGACAGGAAATGTGGGGAGTAGTGAGCGGGGGAAGACATGCAGGAAATGGTCGATCGGCCGGGAATAAAACCGGCAACCCCTGTGACGAGGACTGTAATAATAATAATAATAATACATTTTATTTATAACGCACTTTTCATTTCCAGAAATCTGAAAGTGCTACAGGCACACAGTAAAAACAAACTTTTAACAGCAGTACTTAAAATCAGTTAAAAGCCTCTTTAAAGAGGAAGGTCTTTAAATGTTTTTTAAAAGCATCCACAGTCTGTGGGGTTCTGAGGTGGCTGGGCAGGACTGTAGCCTCTGTATGTGGGGCGCTGAGACCACTAGGCCACCAACTCCCAAAAGAATCCACCCCTTTAATTGTAATAATCTGGCTAAATCTGTTCAGCCCTTTTGCGGCCCATATTTTAAATAAATCGTCTGTCATACCTGGTATGAAATCTCTATCTTTTGCAATTTCTCTCAAATACACTAAATCTTTCTAAAGGTAAAACTTAAGACACAAAAACGGAGTCTGACAAAAACAAATGGATGAGGTTAGATTGAGACAATTGAGAGAGCTCCCTGATTTCTCCACCTGAGCTCAAAAGGAGTCACAACACTTGAGAAATACCTGAGAATCATTTCAGATTTTGACCAGATCTCCTTTTGAACTGAAAGGGAGACTAAGCTGAGACTTTTTACAACTTTTTTTTTCTGAAGGCAAGAATGAGAAACAGGAGACATAAGCTATAGTCTCATTTTGCTTTCAAACAGATCTCATTGTTGTGTAGGAGATATAAATGAAACACTTTTGAGATCTCCTCTCTAAATGTATTTCCTATGGGAAAGGGCTGGTAAGTGTATCCTTACATTCCTACTATAAGGGGATATTTTGGATTCAGTTATGACGATGTTAAATACAAAAGAGTGACATGCAAATATTGTACAGTTGAAAATGCTATGTGGCAATGCAACCAATTTGTATCAACATGTGAGCCCTTCATTCCTGTGTGAGACTAGACAAGGTGGATATGTTTTTTTTTTAGTTAAATTACCTCTGAGGTGGAAGCTAGAAGCTTTTAGAAAGAGGATATGGAAGTTCAACTTGATGACTCGATGTACTGACTGTAGAAAGGCCTTTTAGTTTTAAGAAGTGCCCCTGTCTTTGCACTGTGGAAGAATGTTTTTGTTAAGTGTACTTCCACTGTCTCTGTTTGCACTTTGCAGAATGCCTTTATGTTTAGACAGCATTGTACACACTTTCCATTTATACAGAAATACCTTAAGTTTACAGATGGGTCACATTGCTATTTTCTCTGCACTTTGAAGGAATGCTTTTTCCTTCATTTCAAAGGAGGTAAACAAGGAAGGAACAAGCAAGCACATTCACAACACCATTTATTATATTGTAACTGCAAATAGCAACATTGGCCACTATAATCACAATCGCACAGTTTTACCGAACCATGCATCAGTAGTTTTGTTAACCTGTCACTATCCAGCAGCTGTTTTGCATGTGCCACACGCAGCAGAGATAGCAAAGAGCAAGATATCTAACTCCTGGGCAATTTATTTTTTTGCTATGTTTGGCTTACCTGCTGCTACCCAGGTGCAGTTTAGCATGCAAATGTACGGGTCAGATATGTTGCACTCATCCGGAGGTCAACAGCATATTAAAATGCGTAATGTCGTCACCAACTAATTACTGCCTAATAAACTACTGGCAACTCATTTTGTCATCATTTTTTGTTAATTGTAATGAATTCTTAAAATTTATAACATTCATGCAGGACTGATGGATGGAGTGATGGATGGTTAGATAAATGGATGAATGGAAATATGGATGGATGGATGGATGGATGGATGGATGGATGGATGGATAGATGGGTGTGTGGATGGGTGTGTGGATGGATGGATGGACAGATGGACAGTTGGATTGATGTATGGATGGAGTGATGGATGGTTAGAAAAATGGATGGATGGATGTATAGTTGGATGGATGGATGGACGTATGGATGCATGGATGGAGTGATGGATGGTTAGATGAATGGATGGAAAGATAGATGGATTGGTGGATGACTAGATGGTTGGATGGGTGTGTGGATGGATTGATGGATGGAGGGATGGATTGTTAGATGGATGGATGTATAGTTTGATGGATGGGTGTGTGGATGGATGGATGGATGTATGGATAGATAGATGAATGGACAGATGGATGGATGGATGGATGGATGGATGGATGGATGGATGGATGGATAGATAGATGAATGGACAGATGGATGGATGGATGGATGGATGGATGGATGGATGGATGGATGGATGGATGGATGGATGGATGGATGGGTGGATGGATGGGTGTGTGGTTGGATGGATGGATGGATGGATGGATGGATGGATGGATGGATGGATGGATGGATGGATGGATGGATGGATGGATGGATGGATGGATGGATGGATGGACAGTTGGATTGATGTATGGATGGAGTGATGAATGGTTAGATAAATGGATGGATGGATGGATGGACGTATGGATGGAGTGATGGATGGTTAGATGAATGGATGGAAAGATAGATGGATTGGTGGATGACTAGATGGATGGATGGATAGATGGATAGATTGATGGATGGAGGGATGGATTGTTAGATGGATGGATGTATAGTTTGATGGATGGATGGATGGATGGATGGATGGATGGATGGATGGATGGATGGATGGGTGTGTGGTTGGATGGATGGATAGATAGATAGATAGATGAATGGACAGATGGATGGATGGATGGATGGATGGATGGATGGATGGATGGATGGATGGATGGATGGTTAGACCGATAAATGAATGAAATTGATGGATGGATGGATGGATGGATGGATGGATGGATGGATGGATGGATGGATGGATGGTTAGACCGATAAATGAATGAAATGGATGGATGGATGGATGGATGGATGGATGGATGGATGGATGGATGGATGGATGGATGGATGGATGGATGGATGGATGGATTGATTGATTGATTGATTGACTGATTGATGATGAATTGATGGATGGTTAGACCGATAAATGAATGAAACATAAGATGGATGGATGATTAGTTAGATGGATGAATGAATGGATGGTTAGATTGATGGAAGGAGTAAATGATTTCTAGATGGATGGCTGGATTGAAATGACACAAGACATTTAAGTAGCACAGTTGTGACACACAAGTATTGTGAATGTAGTCAAACATTTTGCTTTAACTGCTTTATATCTGATGTTTCAATACTTGTCAGGTCCCTGTGTGTCAGATTTGGAACATTGGGCTTAACCAAGTGTGTCAAATGAAGAGTGAGTAGTTTTTGAAGAAAAAAGACTTGAGTCCTGAATAAAGAAAAGGACGCAGGTCATTTTTACTTGTTGCTATATGCTACATTTAAGTGATAGTTTAGCTGGAACAGGTTTGATTGAAAATACAGAGAGAGGGAGCTCATTTGTGTTTCCTAATTCCTACTAAAGAATGACTACAGCAGTTGGCCCTACTGCTTGGTTTTCATCTACTGTGGGACATTTTCTGATTGATGTGTTTCTTCTTATCACAGGTGCAGAGACAAGACTTTTGTCATTAGTTATGGTGCAGCTTTAGACTATAAAGTGAGGTCAGGGTTCAGTTTACACAGGCATCACCAGCTCTGCAAGTGTATATACAATGCCAGGAGAGTAAAGTGTGTATGAGTGAATTGCGTTCTTGCATCTGCATATGTGTGTGTGTGTGTGTGTGTGTGTGCAGCAGTGTGCATGTGCGCCAGGAGAGAAGAGGATCCGATTAGTACTACTCTGAAAGTAATTACCTTAATTAAAGCAGTAATGTGTGGAGACGGAGGTGTGGAGGAGGGGGGGGGGGTGGGGGAGAACCTGCCATCTTTTATGGGGCAGTTTAGGGACTGTGTGATTTAAAGGGCGCACTCAGCAGTGGGCAGAGAGGGAGGGAGGGACGGCGAGACATTTGGGGAGGAAAGAAAAGAGGGGGTTAGTGAGGATAAAAGAGGGGGTTTGTTATGGGGGGGATAGAAAGAGTTGAGGTGAGACAGTGAGGGAGGGAGAGAAGGATTGTAGGGAAAAAAAAACAAGACCTGTTCTTAGAAATCTGGCCAACAAGACAACCTGAATTCTCTTGTATCATTTTATTCTCCTGTCAGCAAGCTCTTGTTTTCCCCTTATCTCTAAACATATTTTCCTTACTCAGATGTTAACACCAACACTCTTAAACCAAGTACGCAAACACACCTACACACACACACTGTGCACACCCACAAAACAATCCACAATAGCCTCGATTGCACACTGCTTTTACTTTATGTTACAAAGAGTCCTTTCTAAGTCTTATCTGGCCTGGCACAAGACAGATTTCTCAACACACTTCCTCTGTTACTTATTTGTACACACACACACACACACACACACACACACACACACACACACACACACACACACACACACACACACACACACACACTCACACTGTATGGATGCATGCCAGCATGGTGGTTTGTTCAGATATTGTAAGATCTGTTTCACAATCAGTTGTTTGTAGTTTTATGTGAGCACCAGGTAGACCTTGCGTTGCGTGCGTCACTGCAGGTTGCAGTTGAGGTTAAACACATAAACGTCAATCTCAAAATATAAAGTGGCATTTACAAAGGATCCCCTAAGGAGTCAACTTCTCTTATTTCATCCCAACTCCTCGTCTCTACACGGTGTATTTGTTAGGGGTGGGGATTGCTGGATGACTCACGATACAGTATGATAAAGGATATGTGGCCCTTGGTAGTGATAATATTACAACACAGCCATTCTGCAATAACTGATATACTGTGAGACAATCATGAATTGATGCGTCAAAATGTCTTTGATATCTGATAAACTTATGATACAAAATGTCACCCCCAAAAAAAGGCTAAATGCAGGATCTTTGTATTCATTCACTACACTTTGATTTCACTGAATGACATCATGTATGTTTTTAGTGTGCAAATTAAATTATTAGAACCAGAACACAACTGTAAAATGAATGTAAATAGTTCAAACTTCTGTAAATAAAGGGGGGCATAAATACACATTTAATGCGTTACAGGCATAACCAACCTGTGTATGTGTTGAGGATGTTCTCAACACAAATTGATTTTCTCAGTGACTGATGCTAGCAGTGCTAGGACCATCAGCCTCTAGTCCTTCTGGTATTTTTTTGTCTACATGCCTGTGTTGGTTAACAATTTCTCCAGTAGGATGGTTGTATGCAAATTTAACCAGACACAACCATGCTGAGTTAGATATGCCATCTGTCATCTGTGCTGCTTTGCATCCGGGTAGTAGGGCGTTATAGCTTTATGGCAGGAGCCATAAGCTAGCCACAGTTAGTACTTAGATACAATGTATGACCAGCATTTTGAGCTTAAAAATATGAAATAATTTAATAATTTGTTTAACCAAATAGTAATTCTCATGCTGACAACTGAGGGTGGTGATGCAAACCAAACATGTTATGCTTTGACTTGAAACCTATCTAATATGTTTTTATGTTGACCTTTATGACTGTACCTCTGACAACTACAGTTGATTCGCCAAGGTGTCAATTACTACGGTCCTTTTCAGTCAGTTTCCATTCCTCCACAGCCTTCAGTAAAACTTCTGCCATGGGAGCACTTTGAAGTCAACCCATTGCAGATGAGTGTAACTCTATATGCTGACTAAAGCATATCCCCTCGTCTCAGCATAAAAACCTGGGTGGCTTCTTTTTTTTTTTTCGTTCTTCTTTTTGTTTTTGAAGGTGGCTAGTGCTTCACCGCTGTCCGACATCATCCTGCTGTTTTCTTCTGTTATCCCAGTGCTAGCTTCTCTTTGGTCAGTTACAGTTTTTCTTGATTGTTTACACATATTTTTTGAAAGCATGCCTCATACTCTCAGAACTCTGCACACAAATCAAAAATCACACACACAATGGGCAAAACCCCTCAGTGCTCCTGCACAATGAAACTTTACCTTCAAAATGATGTTATTTCTTCTCAAAATGGTATTTTGTTTTCTAATGACGCACACAGACCACCATATGAATACACATTTATAAGAACCAGTTGAACACTGATGTGCTCAATGTGAAACACTATGATGAATGGAAAACACTTCTTCTCCATTCATCATAATGACTTAGGCCTTTTCTTGTTCAGTGTTACACAAACTACAGACTACATACATAAGTGTGTTGTAAAATATTTTAGAATATTGTTTTTATACTCTAAACACACAAATGCACGGTCACAAATATATTTTATTTTTCCCCAAAAAACAATGTACACAGTGTACATTGCAACCAACACAAATGTGCACATACAGTGATCTACATACAAAACAACAGAAGAATTTACTGTATACAGTTACAGTAAAAAAAAATGTTTGAAAAACTATGCTGCATCCTCTCTTCTGTTTTGGTCTAGCCACAGCACCTCATCCACATAACAAGCAATGTTTTATTCCTGACCAAGCAGAAGAGGAAATAAAGCTCTGATTTCTAATTGTTAAACTGTGAGACAGGTGTTTGCCCATGTGATGAGTCAGTGTGCATTGTAGGGCAGTTCACTTTAGATTTTGAATGACAGTGTGTTCCTTGTGAAAACAAGATATTTTCTTCATGAAAATGTGCCAAAGATGTGCCAAATGCAGAGACTTGTGTGTAGTGTTTTGAAAAAACTGTGTTTTAGAACTGCAGTTTGAGTGTAAAGTAGGAATTGTGCTTGTAGTTTAGCAGAACTGGTTCAGGGGGTTGGTGTATGGGTTACATGTTGTGGTCATTTTGTCTCAAGTACCAGTAGCAAAATCAAAGATATGGTGGTGACTTTCTCCACAAAGCAGAGGGATCTGGCTTCATCAGTCACCACCATCATCCATGGAAAACCAGTGGAGCTGGTTCAGGAGTATAAATACCTGGGCACCATCTTTGACCACCTGAAATTCTCCTTAAACACAGAGGAGATCCTCAAGAAGTGCCAGCAGCGGCAATACCTCCTTAGGAAACTCAGCTCCTTTGGAGTCCATAATGACATTTTATTGACTTTCTATTACTCTTTCATCGGGAGCATCGTCACGTTCTCAATCACCTGTTGGTTCCACTCTACCAGCCTCCAGAACAGAAACCGCCTGCAGAGCACTGTCTCAGTGTGCTCTAAGATCATTGGCATGCCTGTCAGGACTCTCGCACACATTTACGACCAACAGGCACTCCGGTTAGCAGGCAAAATCATCAGGGACCCCTCACATGTCCTCCATCCAGCTTTTGAATGGCTCCCCTCTGGGCGGCGGCTCCGCTGCCCTGCATGTAGAACTCAAAGGAGGAGAGCCACCTTTGTCCCCAAAGCCATCCTGCTCCTAAACTCCAACACCTACTCACCATCCCTCCCCTCTCTCTCTCTGTCTCTCCCTGCAACCTAACCCCCCTTGCCCCCTCCCAGTATATATACAATAGTACCCAACACAACCTCAGGATTTTTATTCTTGTCACTCCAGTATTTGTACCCATTTTTCACTTCACACTGCTCTGCACTTTACCTCAACATAACTTCTGCAACTTTTGCACATTGGTAGATCGTGTGTGTGTGTGTGTGTGCGTGTGTGTGTTTGTGTATGTGTATATATGGGTATACTGTCGCCTGTTAAGTTTGTGGGTTTTTTTGTATAACTATTTTCTTTCTTTTTTACAATCCTTATAATTTAAGTGTCTGTTTTTTTGTATTCAATGCTCCTCATATGTGCCTTAAATTGACCCCCCGGGGACAAATACAGTTTTTTGAATTGAATTGAAGTATTTGTGTTTAAACAATTGAGAAAAACTGTAACTTCCGTAGTCACAAGGAGACATGAAGCAGTGATGTGTAAAATAATGTATTATTTATTATAGTAAAATCTGAATATTTGGGGTGCAGTTGGCCTTGTGGTTTAGGCACGTCCCCAATGTGTGTAGGCTGTGGTCCTCATCGCAGAGGTCGTTGGTTCGACTCCCAAAATCAAAAATTTGCTGCATGTCTTCCCTGCTCTCTGCTCTCTTCAACTGTCCTGTCCAAAAATACCCCAAAAATATATCTTTAAAAATTGTATCATACAACTTAGGACAGGGGTGTCCAAAGTGCGGCCCGGGGGTTCAATTGCGGCCCAAGGTCCATTTATTTATGGCCCCAAGCTTCCATATTAAAATGTGTTATTTATAGCACAGGAATGAATCCCATTCTGAATCATCTGTACATTTGTAGTTTCTTTCAAGCGCACACACAAAACTAAAGTCAATCCAGAAACGTCTCAAAAAGCTTCATATGGACTACTTTTATGAAGGCAAAGCTCTAGGAATTCTGCAAGACGGCAATAAAGAAGAAACACAAGAACTCTTAAAGCTGACAGGTTTTCAAATTAATGTTTTTATCATGATGTGAAAATGTTCTTGATGAACACTAAAAGTTCAGAAGGCACAAAAGAGGACACAAGACAAGATCAAAATGATGAAATTGTGCAGAAAAGGGCAAAATTTGGTGCATAAAACTAAACTTAAAACAGAGCTCAGGAAAATAATTATTTTGTTCTTAAGATGTTGTCTGCTGGTCAGAAAAGTCTTAAAAACAACAAGAAAAAGAAGTGTGATGAAATCCAGATCGTGATCCTGCCATAGAAAAATAATGATACAATATTTTTCTCACACTGCCCGACCATTTTCCTCCAGAAGATAAAGTTTGCTAATGTATACATGGCTTGTGGAGAACTGAGGACTACCTAGTTACTGATGTATTGAGAAAAAAATTTAAATAATTGTTATCAACTGGAGATTTCATATATAACTTTTATGATTCCTAAGTCTCGGTAGGAGCCGCTGGCCCTGAGGCAGTCTGACAACATCAAAAAGTGTCCCTCTTTGAAAAAAGTTTGGACACCACTGACTTAGGACAATGACATTCTGCCCCACTACCAAAATATATTCTCCTTGTTTTCTTGTTTTGTTTTTTTCAAAATTGAGATGCCTCTTTCTCACCTAAGCTTTTGCCTCTTTCACCTCACCACTCCCAAAATATATTCCCCATACTTTGTTAGGCTGAACATTAAAATGTGTGTGTTTTTCTTTGTGCTTTCCAAGGCCTCGCTCAGTGTGTGAAGACTGCTGTACGCATCAGCCTTGCATGAGTGTGCATACTATATTAGCGCGTGTTTGTGTGTGAACTTGTGTCTCTGTGTTAATGTGTGTACTGTTAGTTCTGCGGGACCAGACAAAGGGACAAGAGAGTGGCTCGCGCATTTGCATGAGTTGGAGGTCTCATCGTAACGGTCGGATAATGGAAATCAAATAACAACCTACCTAGTGCTGTGTCCTCGCAACACGTTCTGCTTACAGGTGTGTGTGTGTGTGTGTGTGTGTGTGTGTGTGTGTGACAGCATTTGAATCGCCAGTGAAATAGTATCTTTGTGATAGAGTGATAATGAAAATAATAACATCCCTGACAAAATATCCATAAAGGTAATGATGAATGCCATATTTCTCAGAGAGATACATCAGAGGCGTCTTGGTTAAAAGAAAACAGCGGCCCAGCGTCTTCACCACCCTCAAATTATCTGCCGCTTTCACATTTCACTGATAGCATAGATGAGAGCTGAGGAAAATGGACACACAATTATGCTCACTTGTCGTATATTAATACTGCTTCTTGACATCTTCCATGGACCCTGAGCTGTCATCTCTTTGTCTGCTTTAATTGAAAATTAATGGTTAGTGTGTTGCCGAGGCAACCGCGGCGGTGGTGGTGGGTAGCCGAGCCACATACAGACAGACACCAGTGGCATTGTTTGTCCTGTCTGACCTTGGAAGTATGAAAAACGAGAGAAGAAAGGCAAGCAGAGGACAAAAAAGACATTAAAAAAAAGAGAATAGAGAGGTAAGGGTTGAATGTTGTGCATTGGAGCGAGGGAAGAAAATAAAATAAAGTTATTATGGCTGTGTTTGGGCCGGCTAGTGAGAAAGAAAACTGAGGCAGGAAGGGGTGACTGAGGAGGGGGGACTGAAGATATGATGTCAAAATGCCAAATGGGGAGAATTATGTTTGAGTAAGAAGGCAGAAAAGTGCCTGGCGATTCTTCTCAGCAGTGACAGCATTACCTTTGTGCTGATGGAGTCAGAGGGCACCTTAGGGCCCCGTAATCATCTGGACACAGGTGTGGGAATGAGTGAAGTCACATGTGTGTGTGTGTGTGTGTGGTTGTGTAGGGGAACGTGTGGACTTGTTGGTCCTAATGTTTACAAATCTATCAGTGGGGACAGAGTACCAAATGGACACTGACTGCAGGGCCAAGCATCCATAGATTGACAGAGACGCTGATGGACGTCACACAATCTTCTTTTCTCAGGACCAAGATGAAGAGAGACAGAGGAGGTTAAAGTGGACATGATGAAAAATCATTTATAAAAATATCAAAGATTCTTCACTATTCTGTTTTACCTTTAAAAAAAACAACGACTGGTTTGGTGCTTTTCATCATCAGTGGATATAGATGAAAAAATACTTGTTCTAGAGGCTTCTTTCTTTACACATACAGTACACAAAATGTATAGTAATGTTTACAAAACAATTTTATGACACATTGAAAAAATGTGCATGGTTGTCAGCCCATAAAACAATGACTATCAAGAATTTACAGTTCCCTCAGCAGCTCTGACACGTCAATTTCTCTTCCAACCCACAAATGGGAACAGGATCTGTCCATCAGCACTAATCTGGATTTCTGGACCCAAATATGTATCAATAACTTTTTCAACTACAAAAACTTGAGCTTACAGCTTATCCAGTACAAGGTCATCCATAGAATACACTACAACGGCTACAAACTACACAAAATTGGTTTAATCAGCCTTGATAAATGCACTCACTGCACCCAGAATACTACTCTCCACAAACTCCAACTAATTCAGAACACCGCAGCCAGAATCCTACTCAGATAAATCAATAAAACTTACCTCTGTTACTGCCTGATTCCCAATCCACAGTACTAACGCAAACACATAGACCAACTTCTTTTACTTTGACACGCACGCACGCACGCACGCACGCACGCACGCACGCACGCACGCACGCACGCACCTCCCTTTATGTCCCCTAACCGCACTCACACTCCCTCACTGTACTACAAACGTTAAATGTATGTCAACATCACTCAACATATTCGACACTCAACACTTAATTAGGGCCCGAGCATCGATGGTGGCGAAGGCCCTATTGTAACCCTAAGGATTGTTCTTTCTTCCGCCACTTAAAATGCATTTTTGGACCCCTGAACGTGAATGAAAGCGCGGATATTTTTGCACACTCATCGGGCCTGGTCAAAATTGCAAGTTATTATAGGTCTTGCAAAAAAATTCTCAGTAGGCCCCCCTAGAGGTAAAAAAAACATCCTGCGCATAGAGTTTTTTTGAGCTACATGCATGAAAAGTTCTACGCATAGGACGCATATGATGCATGGCATTAGGACGCACAAAAAAGCCTCTTGCACCCATATCCCAAACTCAACAGGAAGAGCGTCACCTAGCTTTGAACATGAAAAATGGCGTCCAAATAAGGGTGCATACTTTCGTTATCTTCTCCGAAGGCTTTTCTCCGATTCAGTCCAAACCAAGGGCAACCTATAGTAGACACATTGACGATTAAAACCGTTCAAAGAATTCCGTTCAGACTAAAATTGTGGGTGTGGCAGGCGTTGAGGCGGTGCATCAAATGCACATGCAGCTCTGAATGTGAAGAATGAAGCCCGAATAGGTGTGCATACTTTTGAGAGCTCCTCCTAGGGTTTTTCTCCAATTCAGTCCGAACAAGGCACATTCTATAGGAGACATATTGACGATTATAAAACCATTAAAGGCATTCCGATCAGAATAAAATTGTGGGCATGGCACACTGTCAAGTTTGGAGGTTTTCTTGGCAATCTGCCAAAAACTTGGAACATTTGCACCACCTAAGTCTGCATATACTCTCAGATCTTGCTTTCGCATCATGTGGTGGCAAATATCAGGCGGCGGTTTACATGTGGCGGTGGCTCGCGTAGGCGGCGGCTGCAGGTGTGCGAGGGCCCGTTCATCGCCGCTTGCGGCTTTAATTGTTATTATTATTATTTTTAATTTACTTATTTTCTTTCAGTTATTATCATGTTAATGCATGTGTGTATGTATGTATATGTATATATATATATATATATATATATATATATATATATATATATATATATATATATATATATATATATACATATGTATGTATGTATGTATGTGTATATGTTTTTTGTACACGTGTGGCTAAAATTATTTATTTTTTTAAATGTGCATGGTGGTGTCCAGGACAGACAGTCAAGATTGGCCCCAGTGGCATCAGTCTGGATGACTTGCCCATGAGCTCCCTCTCCCCAACGTATGCATTTGGGCAGGTGTGCAGGGAATTGGGGAAGCCACTGTCTTAAAACAGAACACTGCACAATCTGAGCACAGATACAACCTTTATGACTCTTTTCCACTAACAAACTTTGTTTAAAGTCACTTGTATTCAGCCAAAACAAAAACACGGTAACTCCTAGAACTTCTAGTGTCTAAAGATCCAAATGCGTGTTAAGGTATTGAGCTAATGCTTGTGGAAACTGAGGTTGACATTCTTGGGCTGTATGTTGATGATCGTATGAACCAGCAATTGAATGATTAGCATAACCACCACAGCTTCTAAAGTAATCGGTCTCCCCACACCAAACCTCACAGACTTAAACCACAGGGCCATCATATGTATCGCAACCTCAATAAAACAGGACATCACACATCCACTAAACACCCACCTCATCCCACTCCCCTCAGGACGCAGGTACAGAGCTCTGAGGTGCAGAAGGGCTTGCCTTGGCAAGAGCCTGATCCCTGCTGTACTGTGTGCTTGTGTTTGTCTGTCTGTGGAGATGCAGAAAGGTGCTGTGGAAAAGAATTTCCCCAAGGGGACCATAATCAATCAATCAATCAATCAATCAATCTTTATTTATATAGCACCTTTCATACAAATCAAATGCAACCCAAAGTGCTTTACAGCGATTGAAAACAAGAAAGAAGCAGAAATGAAACAATGGCAAGACATATTAGGGGAAGATAATAATAATGATAATAATAAAAATAATAAGAATACAAATTAAAAACAAGAACAACATAAAATAAAATAGAGACTAATACACACCAAAATAAAATATGTGTAGTTAAAGCATCAAAATTAACAATAAAAATAGTTAAAATAAATCGATTTAAAAAGGTAAGCATAAGAGTTGAAAAATAAAACTAAGGCTAAAAATATCAATAAAACTGAGTAGATAAGTAAAAATTAAATAAATGAAAGAATAAATACATAAAAGTAGAATAAGATAACAGTTAAAATTACTAAAATAATAAAGCAAAATTTAAATCAATATTATAATAAAAGGTAGGTAATAAAACTTTTAAACTCTACATAAAAGCCAGTCTGAATAAATACGTTTTTAGTTTACGTTTACAAGTCTAGAGTCTAGTCAAGTCTAAAGTCTAGTCAAGTCTAACGTCTAAGTCTATTAGCTGGCGAATGCTAACATACGCCTGACTAAACTATTGCTGTAGCTACACATCAAAAAGTACTGGCGATTTATAGCATTTCTTGAAAGGTGTTGAGTTTAATTCAAATGATAAATACAAGGGGCTGAACAAGCATTATGATGTCATCATTGAGAGACTGATCCAGTTATAGCCATCGACTGTATCTCATTATCGTTGGTAAAATGAAAGTGACACATTATGACAGAATTTTTATGACCATAACTGTCCACAAGCGTTTCAACCATAGACTGTTTAAAATATGGACGTAGTATCCATGACGTCACCCATCTGTTGAAGCCAATCGACGGCGGCAGCCATATTGGAAATGCTGAACTCAACCAGTTAGAGTGTGACGCAAAGGGGCGGGGTTTGAGCCTCTTAGCCAACAGCTATGTGTTCCCATCCGAGAGTCAAGTCAGTTCATGTCCTTATTTGGGCAACAAATCTTAAATAATCTTAAAGGGATATTTCAGTTTTTTTGAAGTGGGGTCGTATGAGTTACAGTACACTATTGCTCCTGTTAGCCATAATGAGTGCCGGTGAGCTCTTCCCCTTTAATGAGAAAATTCCCAGAGGACCGGCAGGTAAGCTAGGCTACAATTCTCTGCAGACGGGGCCTCCTATTTCACGTAAGAGAGATTAGCTTCATAGAGCCAAGACGTTTTTTGAACTAGGCTGTAAACATGTTTATTAATGCTGCAAAGATCGTCTTTTTCCCATTCATGTCTATGTGGTTTCCGGTGTTTCTGCAGCCAGCCTCAAGCGGATTCTCAATGTATTGCAGTTTATAACACTTCCACATGGGCTTCATAGTTTGAGACCGGAGGTTGCTGCTTGGTTTCAACAGGCTTTAGCTGAATGGAGAACAGACGCATGTCTGTGGTGGTCTGGAAGTGCACTGCTAACAATCTTCTCTTGGACATTTTCTCTCAACTCAAACTTCCATCTTGCTTCTCAAGTTCCTTGTCAGACTTCAAACAAATACAACACAAGGGAAGAGTCATGGCTTAGTCCTAACCTCTTACTGTACCAGAAGCTCCATTGAACCTGCCGCTGCTCCCAGATTCTAAGCAGTTGTCAGACAACAGTGGATTGGTTCTGAGATTGACCACTCTGTAGATCAAAATATTCTAACTGTCTTTCATTGATAGACATGAAGCCCAGCATCACTTGATTATGTGATGTCTTGAGCGGATCATCCTCAGTGCATGGTGCTCCCCTTGCTTTAGTAAATCAACATGGTTATGAAAAGTGTAATATCAATAAAGTTATTATGTTGGCAGCATTAACATCCTCAGTGATTGTTCAGAGCTTGCTGATGTACCAGCATGTGAACAAAACTGTATGTTGTGAGCTTGATTAAGTCTCAAGTGCACTCTCCATCCCATGAAGAGATGTTCAAATGAATAATTCTGCATGCACAACACAAAACAGATAGCTGCCAATATAACTCCTGCATACACAGTGCTGCATTTCTTTTGATTTAGAGGCTACCAAAATTTGGACTGATAATAAAACTAACCCTGTAGGTATTTTGATGTTGGAGGCCAGTTGTGGGTGTGGGTGTGTGTGTGTGTCTGTATGTGCATAGAGGTGCTAGAGGTTCTGTGTGTGTATATTTGTGTTGCTCGTCTTTGTGGCCAAGATTGAAAAACTCTCCAAGGGCTGGAAGGTCATGGCACATTTATTGATTGTAACTTTCTTATGCAGGGATTTTGTGAAGGTTGAACGCCTTTCCCATTGTGGCTTCTGTTGCAAATGTGACAATACTCTGCTTCTGACAGGTCACATGACACATTTGGCAAAATTCAAAAAGAAATATTTTTGGCACCACTTTCACAACATTTTTTAACATTCCCGTCACCCAGAGAAAAGTCCAGTCAGTCAGTCAGTCAGTCAGTCAGAACCAGATGGAGTTGAATCAGCACCTAGATGGCAAGTAGCTGTAAAATGTTTAGTTTGTCTTTTTCTCCTGAATCAAAATGAATCCACAAAACAGAAAAATCAATTCCACTGTCTTGACCCAGCAGACCATGGCAGATGGCTGTCCACCAATGTGTCTGGTTCCCCGTAAGATTTCTGCCTGCCAGAGTAAAGTTCTGTAGCTTTTAGATTGATGTCTACTTTGGAGCCTGCTACTTAATGATCTGTTATAAAAGAAATGATGGACTCAGCCTGGTACTGTCTCAGACTTTCACATTACATTTGCAGTCTTCATAAGCACACAAGAACATCAAACCTGGTGAGGTGAGAGTCAGTAGTGTTACTGCAGTTTGTTCTGGTTTCAATTTTTTGTGTTATTCAAAATGATAGCACTGAGTGGAGAACAAATGTAAAAGTAAGCCTATACCTAGACCCAGATGTCACACACTTAAATGTATGACATTAGAATTAGAAATCAATTTTTGTTAAACTACAATTAGCAGTAGTGGAGGATGCCTGAATCTACAGAAGGCCTCAATAGTTAGGATATAGTGAAAGTTGTATGATGCTCATCATGATGCTCCAGGTGACCATCCAACCGCTCCTGTTTGGTAGATGAGGTTTATACAAGATAAATAGTAAATTCTAATGACTAGGGATGTAAGGATACACTTACAGTGATATTTCAGTTTTTTGGAAGTGGGGTCGTATGAGTTACAGTAAACTAGCACTCCTGCTAGCAACAATGAGTGCCGGTGAGCTCTTCCCCTTTAATGAGAAAATTCCCAGAGGACCGGCAGGTAAGCTAGGCTGCAATTCTCTGCAGACGGGGCCTCCTATTTCGCGTTATTTCACTAAAGTTAAGAAAATATGGTCCAGGAACTCATCACGGTGCAAATGCATGAACCAGTAGAAAAAAATTGAGCTCTTCAGTTTGCCGTCAGAAACCCCCTTTGTTTTGTTTTGGCACTATTTTCAGACGCAACTCGTAGACCGGTGTTCTTCCGCTGCATGAGCACGGATACACGCCGATCAGCTGTTTGGATCAACAAGCACGTAGCATTTTTAGCAGTAAACACTTTTAGGAACAAAAACTACAAACTACAGAAATTAGTGATTCTGACAGCGACGATGACATGCCGTTTACTGTGGACACAAGAGGATACCTTTATGAACCAGAGTTTACAGAGGAAGAACTCCAGATGCAGACCCAACGTACCAACGAAGAAGAAGAGAGGGGAGAAAGTTCTGTGCTAACGAGTGAGCAGGAGAGATCCCACGTTACCTGGTGGTGCCGGTGTGTAAACTGTGAGCCCATGCCAACGAACCCAGAGAGCTTCTGCTGTCAGGAGAGGGACTTAGTGACAACAATACTTCAGGACCTTTCTGAATCAGAGGATACCAGCGGCTCACATACGGCTCCAGTCTGCATCACTCATCATCCAGAGTTCCCTGCCTTACAGGAGGTTTGCTTGTTTGAACAGCCGGGATAAAGACAGGTACGTCCCATCTTTTAAATGTGCAGAAAAGTGAGTTTAATTCACTCTAAAGACCGATACCGCTACTTGATCCTGCTACGTGCTTGTTGATCCAAACAGCTGATCGGCGTGTATCCGTGCTCATGCAGCGGAAGAACACCGGTCTGCAAGGTCCGTCCGAAAATAGTGCCAAAACAAAGAGGGTTTCTGATGGCAAACTGAAGAGCTCCAATACTGGTGCATGCATTTGCACCGTGATGAGTTCCTGGACCATATTTTCTCAACTTTAGTGAAATTACATGAAATAGGAGGCCCCGTCTGCAGAGAATTGTAGCCTAGCTTACCTTCCAATCCTCTGGGAATTTTCTCATTAAAGGGGAAGAGCTCACCGGCACTCATTGTGGCTAACAGGAGCAATAGTGTACTGTAACTCATATGACCCAACTTCATAAAAACTGAAATATCCCTTTAATAGTGACCGGCAACTTAAAGATGAGCTGGCCATCAGCTTCCATTGCCTGGATTGAAGGACAGGATGTCGGTCCACTCTGGTAACTGTCATTCTGTCTCCACTCTTATGACCGGCCTGGGATACAAACTAAGGTTTTTGCCACAGTGTCAACAGGCAGAGGTAAAATGTGCTGGACACCTTTCTTTGAGTTTGTGTGATCCTGATGATGAGAATGAATCACTGCTATTATGGGGTTTTGACCAATCAGAATCAAGTATCTTACACAGCCTGATAATAAGAAATTACTCTGAAACTCTGATAGTCTGCAGGAACTGAGATGTGAAAAAACTCTGAGTATGAACTTTTAATATCTGGAAGAAGGAACAGAGTCCCCAAGTGTAAATTGAATCATTGTAAAAACTCCTTTGTGCCGATCTCTATTAGAATTAGAATTTTAAATATTAAATAGCCTGTTAGGGTTTGGGCAGTGTTATGGTGCTCTCTCTTTAAGAGTATGCTGTGTGTTGTATGAATGTGGACTATTTATTGTATTTTTTCTTATTTATTTATGTGTTCTTGTGTCATTGTGGGGATTTTTGAAGGAGCAGGTAACATGTGCAGCACTGATGTCAAAGACAAATTTTCCTGAGTGGACTGACTTGACTGGAAACAACACCAAAAAAAAGGTTCATCCAAATATGTTCCAAAAAGTGAACTAACAGAGAATGAAGCAAAGAGAAAGTGTTGGGGAAATGTATGCCTCCCACAGAAGGGAATTAGTGATTTGTGTCATGACTAAAGTGCTGGCTCTTCATGCACCGTCCAGTGCTGCACCTGTTAGGTTTTTATTTTTCAGCATGCGCAAGTATTGCAAGGATGGTACACAAACAGTGAAAACAATGGGTTGAGTGCTTTTTCCTAAGTAGTGAACTTATGTAGGAATATGAATCACTGTTTCTAAAACTTTCTACTTCACACCAGTTCAAGGACAGTGGCATGCTTTTTAATTCAAACAACTTTTATATAAGAAACAAATAAATTAACATGTATTATAGGTCTAAATTTTATCATAGGTTTGGATTTGGACTTTTGTGAGAGAGGTTCTCAAGCTACTAAGCTACTACAGATATCACTCATCCCTAGATGAATTCATCACGAGTTATTACACAGTAATAAAGTATGTATTATTCTTAAATTGGTTAATTTGCATAATGAACACTTTGAATTGTGGTGATCTAAGTAGATAGTAACACTCATGTATGAAGTAAAATGTATGATGCAAGACTTTGATGTAGACGAGTACTTCTCTCACTACCTGGTACAAACAGTGACTGTTCATCCCTTCCCACACTGCTCATGAAACAAAACCCTAACCAATTATCTGATCACACTGAGAAATTTGCAACCACCCGTTAGTGCAAAACCTGCAACAGGCCGATAATGGACAACAATAATGGACAACTACACCCACAAACGTGCATGCAAATACACCTGTTTACCATATATTAAAATGATTTCCCAGTTCAACCTGATAGGAGTAAAGTACAGCAACACAAAGATGCTAAAACAGCCCAGATGAATCCATCAAACAATACATTTTGAGATCATGAGAGTAAATAAAACTCTCTTATTTTCTCAGTTGCTTACATCATGCTAAGAGCACATGTAGGCGCTGCACACAGTGAGAGTTTCACTTCAAGCAGGGGACAAAGACAGTGGATCATGGGAGGAGGAAATATACAAAAAACACTACAAGCTGTACCAAATGTTTTCTTCTGAAACGCAAAAAGTAAAAACCTTAAATATAACCATATATTAAAATGATTTCCTAGTTCAACCTGATAGGAGTAAAGTACAGCAACACAAAGATGCTAAAACAGCCCAGATGAATCCATCAAACAATACATTTTGAGATCATGAGAGTAAATAAAACTCTCTTATTTTCTCGGTTGCTTAAATCATGCTAAGAGCACATGTAGGCGCTGTACACAGTGAGAGTTTCACTTCAAGCAGGGGACAAAGACAGTGGATCATGGAAGGAGGAAATACACAAAAAACACTACGAGTTGTACCAAATGTTTTCTTCTGAAATGCAAAAAGTAAAAACCTTAAGTGTACACTGCCGACACTGATGAGCCCTGCAGGTTCATTTTATAGGAAATGGTATAAGAGGACAATGTCAGGCTGAATATTTTCAGTGAGTGTTGCGTGTGCTGGATGGAGCTGTGACATGTGACAGAAGAATGCATTTTATAAGAGTTGATTTCTGCAGCTCAGTCCAGTTAAACCAGCAAGAGGAGTCAGGTTAGCAGGAAGGAGGAAGTGAGCAGGAGGCGAAGGGGAAAATACTAGTGGCGTGTTGATGATATGAAAGGCTGAGCGAAAAGAGACTTTGAATGCTGAAAGACCGAGAAGATAGAAGACAGAAAAAAAAGAGGGGTAGGTGGATGGATCACTTTCCCATATTGCATGTGTAGCAGAATCCATCATGTCAGGGAGCCAGATGTGCGTCATTCACATCAAACTTTCCAAATTAAAGGGCCACCTCACCCCTCCACTCCCCTCTCTAATCCTCTCTCCATCTCCTTCTCTCTTACCATTACAACTTTGTGTGCTCACACACACACACACACACACACACACACTCACACACATACTGTACTTACATACAGTCACTAACTTCTTCCTCCTCGTCTTTTTTCTTTTGCTGAGAGGGCTCATTTATGATGTTTTGCAACAGCTAGCGTAGCCTTAGGATGCAAAACACATTTCAGCGCTGCCAGAACGTGGCATTGTCGTTTATCTTATCTGATGTGAAAAGGGGTGGTGAATGTTATTTGCATGCTGCATTGATGTTCAAATAGCAGTTTGAACGCTTCCTCAGCACGGGGGGACTGTGATTGTATGGTTGGCGAGCAAACAAGTGTATCAGATGATATCAGCCTTGGCCCACTTTAGTATCCCGGGTTGTGACGCATGAGCTTATACCATAAAAACTTCCCTCGGTTTATACATACATACACATCTGTACACATCATACATGACTGTTGGTGCGCTCTGGTCTCTTGACTTTGTGTCTGTTGCACTTTATGACAGTGATATGTTAAGTACCTTATATTACAGCCATAAAAAAAAAGGTCTGTAAGTTGCTTGATGCAGTTTAAAGCTGCAGAGGTAATGCCACAAATCACCCCTGTGCTCTTTAGCCTGACACACACACACATACACACACTCGATCGAGTTGGAGTGGCTGCCAAAGGCCCCCGGTCTGCCTTTCATATGTACACAAAAATGACAAGAGAGGGAGAGAGGAGAGGACAGGAGACAAGATAGGAAGAAAGAGATGAAAGGAAAAGGTGGAGGATAGACAGTAATAAGAAGAAGAATTGTAGATGAGTAAACGTCAGCCGGACGGACACATGATGGAGCTTTCATCCCTCGCCATCGCTCCCTAAAACAGAGTGTGTCCTGTCATTTTACGTCCAATTTCCTCGGGGTAGGAGGGCAAAAGATAAGTGAAAAAGCAGAAGGAAACACCCCAATCCTGGAACCTTTCTTTCTTCTCTTTCTGTCTTTCTATCACTCACACAGTCGGGAGACCAACTTTTCCCCGTCTTTGAGCGAGTTCTCTTCAGCCGCTTCGCCAGATGAGCTTTGATACCCGCGATTCCTTCCCTTAATCCTGGTTAGAATTTTAATAGAAGTGAAATTATTGTCTCCCTCTTCCTTCCCTTATTCCTCACCTCCATTTTCACTCCCCAAACGCCGTCTCCCTCTTCCAATCTCGCTCCCTTCTTCTCCTTCTTCTTTTTTTTTTTCCCTGACCTCTGAGTTTTCTCCCCGTCCTTAAGATTGGTTTTAAATACTCAGCAGATTAAAGCACAGGCATGAAAGCTCACATTAGCCATATATTTAAAAAATCCCCCTGGCCGATAATCCGTGTATTTGTCAGAATCAAACACAGGGGAATAGAAAAGGGACCAATGACATGATGAGGAGCCTGAGCCAGACGTATTGTGAAAGGGAATTAGAAGGAGAGAGATACATTTAGCAGAATGTGGCCCAAGAAAGGGAAAAAGTCCTTCAGGATGATTATTGAAATTCACTCAAGACAGGCTCACGTGAGCGTTTGACAGGACAAAAAGCAGTGTGGCAATTTGAAGACCTCTCATGCCCTTCACTGTCTCTCTTTTTTTCTTTCTCTTTCCAGTTCACACACACATACAGAGTGACCTGTAATGTTGAAAAGACTGATAGAATCTCACACATACTGCAATGTATGCGTGACGGTAATTGTTACTATGCCGCTACGCTGGAGTTTTTCACCTTCACGGACGCAAGTGTTTATGTCAAAGAAAGCTATTTAAATTTTTGTGAAGATGTACATTTTTCTGGTTTTACTTTAAGTTCAAACTATGTTTCAGCTTCTATGTTAAGTCCCCTCAAACTGGTCTAAATACACATTACATTTAAATTCAAGTGATGCCTTTTCTCCTCTGTCTATAACCTAGTTTTTATCCCCAGTTGCAGATGTTAATTTTCCACATTGTTTGTGGTTATTACATTTTAAATGCAGGCGTAAAAACAAGCTGAATTAAAACCCTGCATGTTTGAAAGGCTGGAGGAATCTGTTTTTATGTCCATCTGTGCCTCATTTTTTTTGCTTTCTGTGTATCTATTTTCCAGCAAATTACAAGGACACCCTTACAACAACAAAAAAAAAAAAAGTGAGTTATATTCACAAACAGCCTGCATCCTTGTTAGTGAAACCTCTGGCGTCTACTTCATGTTTCTGAACGTTTTCTTTAAGCCGGCGAGAGAGGAGCTAAAGCAGAAGAAGGAGATGAATAGTCTGCAGGAACTGAGATGTGCAGGTCAAAAGAAATCATTGAGCCTTTCACAAGCACGGCTCTCTCTCTCACACACACACACACACACACACACAAACACAGATCCTGTTAATGTCAATAAGCAGTTCTGGCGAGATCTACATCAAATCACATATATATATCTCTATATATAAATACACACATTGCATTGAGTTCTCTGAAGCCTCCAAGGCTGTGAAAACTACAGGACATTAAATGTTTTGATTTGATTCAGCTCAACTGAGTGAACTTGTCATTTGATAAAGAGTGCTGCTGATAACACAAAAGGAAGAAAACAGCCACACGTTCCTGAATGATTGTGGGGGGAAAAGGGTGGCTTGTTTGAAACCAATGAAAGAAAATGTATGTTTTCAATGTCAAAAAACTTTATTGCGCTTTCATTGCATTCTCTTTTGACTCAATTGTAACTTTTTTCAAAGTACAACATGTCAAATGTGTAAGTAGTTCTTCAGCCAGAAAAGACATTTCTGTCTCTGCTAGTTTCAGTGATGAGGTGGTTGATTTTTATTACATTTCCTTCCTCATTCTCAGCTATAGCTCTCTTTATTGTATATTTCTTGAAGTATAAATTAAAAGATGAAATAGCTGCTTTAAAATCCACAATTTCTACTCTAAAATTTCATAATTTCTAAAATAAAATGTTTTTCATTTTATCTCTTATTCTCTTCAATTCACAAATGCTTTTCCCGCCACCTTTCCCCCTCATCGCCGCATGCATGATAAAGTGTTGAGCTGGTTATTGTATCAGGCCTGTTATATATGTCAGCTTAACACTGATGGCCGCACTAATGTGACAGAGCTCTCTGGGTTACATCTCTCTCCCCTGCATTCAAAATCTACAGCACAGAAATGCCACACATAATCAGAAAACACACACACACACCAAAAAACGGTCGCCAAAGAAAGCCTACTCTATCCTCTCCTTCTTCTTCATCCCTTCATCCTATAGCCTCTCTTCCTCTCTTTCTTCAGTCAGTGACAGAACACAATGCAGAGGTAAAAATCATACAGGATTTTCCACATCTTTCTATTTCTGTCTGTGTCTGCATGTGTGTGTGTGTGTGTGTGTGTGTGTGAGATGCTTTTGGAGACAAAGACCCCTGCTGTAGGGGAGTCCTGTGGGAAAGACGTGCAGCCGGAAGATGTGAGCGCGCTGGCGAGTGATAATGTCAGCTCGAGAGATACGGCGTGTCATTTTACACAACCACACATCAAAAAAGACAGTGGGGGGAGCGAGGAGGAGACAGCATGTCATTTGTTTGCTTTGATACAAGATCGCATCGAGGGACGGACTGCAAGGCTCTCAGAGTGTGTGTAAGTGTGTGTATGTGTGTGTTTGTACGTCCTGCACATGAACAGATGCAGGTATAGGGTTTCAGGGATATTTCCTAAATGTCTTGTATTAAGTTACACATAAACAGGCTCTTTCTCTTGCAGACACACACTACATACACACACACACACACACACACACACATAGCTGGCACAGATCTGTCATGTCTGGCTTTGGAGCACCATGGAGGCCATGTCACAGATTACCACACAATAAAAACTACTGGATCCAAATTGACCCAGTTTAGTTTTGTGAAGCACAGACACAGTTCTGGGTTAACCAAGGCAGTGAGGAGTTAACTGCACACAGTTCCCACCACCACAGATAAGAGGTCATTCAGATCTAAAGATACTAGCTCTGGGCACCCTCTGATATTTCTGAGATATTTAGAGTACCTTGCATAAGTATCACTCCATTTTCAACTCAACTCATTTGGGCTTTTTATCATTCCAATACCAAAGCAACAGCTTTCCAGAAAATGCTTACATCTCTTTTTTTAAACCCCCCAAAAATTGGTTGGTTGAACTTGATTTGAGTTACAGGTTTCATAGCATTGTCCTCAATATTCTAAAAAACATTTAATTTGTAAATAATGTATTACCATGCATTATTTCCTCCTCCCATTGCAAAATGTGGACTGTTTTGTGTTTGTTCATTAAATCCAAGCCAAATAAAATCTCCTCAAATTTTCAGTTGGAACACAAGGAACACAAGGAAAAGTTCAAGGAGGTTTGCATGTATATGTTTAGTCAAGTGAATTTATTGTTAACCATATTTTAGTTAAAATACATGGAATAATATTTGATTTGAGGAGTATATTCTAGGTTTACTGAACCCAGTTTTGCATTGGTGCCCTACTGACAGTGTCATCCTTCTCTCATTCACACTTCACTTTCTTGCTTTGTTTTGAATCTCACATTTGTGACATATAACTTAAAATTTAAATATATTACAACATTATCTTCCTATGGAGGAGGCCCTTGGCAAACATGCACAATCTCTCAGCTCTGGAATGGCGTGATTTTCATTTAGGTGTGCACTTTACTGATTTCAGGGCGTGAGCAGTGAGACTCACTTGTCTCAGGCCCATCCCTTATTTTGGAATGTGATTATTTGAGGTTCTGTATCAGCTAGGTTTGCGTCAAAATCATTCAACATATAGT